>NC_081183.1:176895919-177238752 GCF_029867415.1 Vicia villosa | reverse complement strand
AGAAGTTGTTCCACCGGATATCTGAATGAGACAAAGACATAATCCTGCGAGACCATTGCATTCTTTGTTCATTTCTCAACACTGATCGGGGAAGATGAAATGTAAACCACCTAGCCAGTAGTGGTATACAGCACATGAGAGTTCCTCGTTTCTTCATGGTACGAGTGTGTAGAGAATGTAGAATGTCTCCCAGCAATGTTGGTACCCCGGGTTACGGATTAGGAAAAGGTTGATGATGTGTACACTTATGAACTGGTCGGGATTAGGGAATAAAACCAACCCATAGATCAAAAGTGCCATAACTTCCTCAAAAGCTGGATAACTTTTGTTTTCTAGCAGTAGTCGAGCCTTTTCCAATAAGAACTTGGCAAGTAAACCCTTAACTCCACTCTTTGTTTCCCAATTGGACTCGATTTCTGATTTTCGCAGATGTAAAGCAGCAGCAACGACTTCAGGTTTTGGAATCCTTTCTAAACCAGTGAAAGGTAATTGATTTCGAACAGGCAATCCAATTAGTTCAGAGAATTCTTCCAAAGTGGGTACCAACTGGTAATCAGGAAAGGTAAAGCAATGATGTTCAGGGTCAAAGAACTGGAACAGGACCCGTATCATGTCTTCTTCATATTTTGAGGTAACCAAATGGAGTAGGTGACCATGCCTTTCGGTGAATTGAACATTCCTGGGGAATTCTGACACTAAGTCTTTTAGTTCAGATGGTACCGTTGAGATGTTGATTCGGATGTAATCTCGGGTGGCGGGAGCCATTACCTGCAAAAACAAAGGTAAACTCTTTGATCCTTGAAGTGTTTTGTGAGAAAATGATATGCTTATGATGCAAACATGTGGCACACAAAAACAAATCAAACAATAGCCTTAGGTTTAAAGGCTTGCATGGAGCTGATAGGTGATACCCTCCCCACTGAAGTTGAGTTGGTTAAAACCTGTCCTAGAATAGTATTTGGGTTCTATGATCCTTGGAAGTAACATCTCAATACGACGCTCGAGCGGCCGATCAAAATATTCCTCGAGGATAACTAACTTCGATCAATTTCAAAGCTAGCCACTTAATAGGCCACAAGTCAAGTTCAACTAAAAAGGTTCTAAGACAAATTAGTGTTTAATGACATTTCGGAAGCCTAATATACTCCTTGATCGTTTTCAAGGGACATCAATATAAACCAAAGTATCGCACTAATGATGACTACCAGATCAACCGTATCGGTACATGCCGTACAGTTTCCTTGGTCTATTGTCATATACTTAAGGTATCTCGAGATTCGGGTTAGAATCTTTCACACAAGCAAAATACCCAAACAAACCTTTGAAAAATAGAGCAATCAAGTCAAACAATTGAAAACATCGAAGTGATCTATTCTCTTAAGGTAACCCCTTTTGAAAACATTTTGTTTTTGAAAGTATCTCCCCAGCAGAGTCGCCAGTTCTGTGGACCTCCGTTTTTTAATCCCGGGCCATACCTCTGTTCTGGAGAGATACGTGAACTGACTCTTTTTATCGCTTAATGCTTTCGCATTTTGAAAATTCACAGAGTCGCCACCGACCTTTTATTTTATCCAATTAAGGAAAGGTTTATAAAAGAAACAGAAAAAAGACCTTTAAGAAATTCTGGGTAAGGGGGTAGGTTATACAAAGGGAAGGTGTTAGCACCCTTTGTATCCATGGTTATCCATGGGCTCTTAAGTTTGCTTAGCTCACTTGTTTTTCGATCACTTTTCAATTGCTTTAGAATGCTCATATGTGGCTTCAAATACTTTTGTAAATTGAATTTTGTAATGATCCGTGTGTGGATGTATACAAAATGCTTGTTTATCTTTCGAAAGATGTTTTGGAAAGAACGTTAACTTTGTAATAATCCGTGTTTGGATGTATACAAAGTATTGTCTTTTAGAAAGTTTTGTTTTGAAAAACAACAGTGTATGAGAATTTTGTTTGTTTTGATTTGAGCAAGCAAACTAGGAGGTCTACCCTGAGTTGTAAGGTCTTTATCCTATTTCCTTTAAAAATCTATCCTTTCACCGGATATAAACAAAAGGTTCGATTTTGTACTCGAAACAGTAGAATTTTGACTTTTGATTTTGAAAAGAATGAGAAGGGATTACCTTAAGAGGTGCAAGTGTGATTGTGTTTGTATTCAGATATTTTATCTTTGAAGTTAGTGATCTAACGGTTCAATTTTATCTTTGACATACACGCAGTTTATATGTGCGGGAAATTAAAATGCGGAAATGTAAAGTGCGGAAAGTAAATCTACGCTATTACATCGATTGTGCAGGAAATATAAACTAGCCTATTTACATGAATTTGACATCCTATACATTTATCTAGGAATTTAAATTGCAAGAAAAATAAAAGGCATGTTTTTGGATTTTTTATGATTTATTTTAATTATAATTAATGCATAATTAATTAAATTAAAATGAAGAAAAAAGATGAAAATAAATTTAAACCTAAAAATTAAGTTTAAAATATGTACAAAATATTTGTCAATTAATTTTAAAACAAAACTAATTTTTTTGGAATTTTTGGAATTGATTTGAAATTGATTAAGTTAATTAAAACATAATTATGCAAATAATTACACAAATAATTAAAACTTAAAGAGAAAATTATTCAAAATATGTACAAAATTAGTTTATAATATATAAACAATATTTAACATTAAGAACAATTTTTTTTATGATTTTTTGATTGGTTAGAATAATTAAAAAGCAAATATATAAATATATACTAATTAATTATGCAAAATATTGAAATTGAAATTCTGGACTCAGACACGCGATGTCTTACAGGATGTCACGACATCACTATCTGAATGTTTTTAAACAAATGAACAAAGTGTAAACAGAAAACAACACAGGAAAATTGTTAACCCAGTTCGGTGCAAACACACCTACATCTGGGGGCTACCAAGCCAGGGAGGAAGTCCACTATAAGTAATATCAATTCAAGGTAATACAACTCAATATTACGCCTTTCACTTAATATCTACCCAATGCAACTTCAATCTAAACAACTTAGACCAGAGATCCTACTCACTCCCCCTCAATCACAGCAGTGATGAAAAACTAACCAATTAAACACAGAAGAAGACACTCTTCAAAAACACAACTTGATCTTGCTTAAAAGCTTTGATCAAGTACAATAGTACTCTTGCTTAAAAGCTTCGAGTACTTCTTACAACTCAAAACAAAAACACCTAGACCAAGACAATCATCATGATGATTGTTTTGGCT
Source organism: Vicia villosa (assembly GCF_029867415.1). NCBI lineage: Eukaryota > Viridiplantae > Streptophyta > Magnoliopsida > Fabales > Fabaceae > Vicia > Vicia villosa. Next base: position 177,235,501 of record NC_081183.1, on the reverse strand, counting down.
TACAAGAAAACTACAACGAGAACCTTAAACACACAGAACTCTAATAGTTTCTCAACAACAAAACCCTGACGGCAACAGCAGCACCTGCACGGATTAAATAGCCTTCAGACAATACAGCAACTGGGCCTTGGATCCACAAAATAGTTTTTGCCCTAATTAAACCAAATCTCCATTACACAAGGAACTCATAATAGTAATCATCCAAGGCGTCCTTGAAACAGACCAGAATCCATTATTACCAAATATAGCGCATAAGGTCTTATCAGATCATACAATCATAAGTAGTAATAGAAAATAACGAACAGCTGCGAATGTCATGACATCGGCCCTGACATCAGGTAAAGGCCTGCATAATGAAGGACTTCACAACAACAGAAAGCATGTCATGACACTGTTTTTGACATGATAGAACCACAATTGGTTTTACCAAAAATTACAGCCAATCAACAACATCTACAAACTCCCCCTTTGGCGAATTTTTGGCTAAAACAATAATAGATGCAACCAGATATCAGAGCATACAGCAGCAACTTGATTCAACTTGATTAATCACCAAAAACCAACTACTTAATCAATTATTACAGAAACCACTTGTCATTGTCAGGGAGAACCAGAGAACATCCAAATAAAGAAAACCACAAAGAAAAACCACCATAAAGAAAAGCCATGTCCAAGAAGAACCCAAAGGATCACCAGAACAACAAAACAACCATTACAACCAAACACACTACTACTACTACTACTACTCCCCCTTTTTAGCCACAAAAGGAGCCAAACATCAGATGAAGATTTAATCTTCAGAGCCAGCAGTATCATCATCATCCTCCTCACTCATCTCTTCATCACTGGAGCTACCAGACTTATATTCATCCTCACTATCAGCAGACATATCAGCATCCATCTTCTCACCATCACCACCAGCAGCATGATCATCATCACTATCAGCAGACTGCTCAAGACTTTGTATAAGCTGTTCAAGCTTCATCTTCCTATTTTCCAGCTCTTTGCAGGTCTCCTTCAGCTCAGCTATAAGAGAAGCTTTGGTCACAGACTTGCTAGCTTGAGATGTGCCAGCAGATGTTGAGGCATCAGTCCTTTGAAGCAGCTTGTAGTGAAAAGTCAAAGCACTTTCCCTTTTGCAGACAGAATCTTTAGCTTTCAAGATGCCAGGGTATTGCTTTAGGATGATACCACATATTAGGGATGGAAAGGCAATAGGAAGCTTAGTAGCAGAGGTACCTGCATGTCTCATAGTCTGGTCAAAAATATAGGTCCCATAGTCAAACACAGTCTTGGTCCCTATAGCATAAATGAATCTACCTAAACCAACAGCAATGGTAGAGGTGTGATTTGTGGGCACCCAATTGGCAGAACCAATTTTATGCAGCAGAGCATACTTGACAGTCAAGAGACTAGCAGACAGTTTGCTTTTGATGGGCCACTTTTTAACCTTACCCCCAGTGATGGTGTTGCAAACCTCATTATCAGTTACCTCAGGCTCAGGTGGAGCTTCAGCACTTCTACCTAGATAGTGATTTATAGCAGTAGGGGAGAATTCTATGCATTTTCTTCTAACATAAACTTTATGAAAATCATCTGTTCTACCATCAGCACAGTCTTGAGACAAATTAACAATAAACTCCTTCACAAGCATTTCATAACATTTAGAGAATTGAGAAACAGTCTTAATCAAACCTGCAGACTTGATGAGCTGCATAACCTCTTGATTTTCCAGAGCATCATTTGCTAATTCTCTTTCTAGGGCCAGCCTTCTTTGATACACAAATTTCCACTGGATTGCATTAGAGGCATAATGCAGATATATGTTATCCAAAGGAACATCACGAACCTTTGTAGCAGATTTAGTAACAACAATCTTCTTCTTGGAGGGGATGTCAGGGACATCACTTGGGACATCAGCTTCAGAGTCAGAGATGCTTCTTTCCTTCCTCTTCTTCACACTAACTTTGCTTCCAGATTTTGAGGGTCCAGTAGGAACTTTCTTCATCTTATCTTTAGTAACAGTCTTTAGAGGAGTAACCTGTGGCTTGAGAGAATGTTGCTCACAGACTTGTTTTCCCTTACGAGCCTTGACCCTGTTGGAGATGCTGGAGATGAGGTCATCATCAGCAATATCAATAGGATCATCAAGTTCATCTAGATCCACCACATCATGCACATTAGGGTTTTCATCTTTCTTAGCAGGAACAGTAGGAACCTCTTCATCTTTCTCAGGAGCAAGAGTCTCATCATCTTTGGAATCAGATGCTTCAACATTGATAGCTTCAGATGTTTCAACATCTTTGGCAACAGGGGTCTCATTAACTGATGTCTCAACATCTTTAGTAACAGGAATCTCATCATTTTTCTCAGCAGATGTCTCATCATTATCAACAGCTGTCTCAACATTTTTAGCAACAGGGGTCTCATCATCTTGCACACCTTGATCAACATCGGAAGCAGGCATTTGGGCTAGAGGAACAGAAATTCCTTCAACTTTGTGCCCTTCATTCAAGATTCTGGGGACCATATTTGCAATCGCATTATGAACATAGGAAGAGCCCTCTCTACCCTGGACAGAAAAAGTTTCTGGAACAGATCCTCCGGTTGATTTTCTTGCATGCATCTTTCTTGGTTGACTGCGAACAGAATCGGAGGCAGGAACAGAGTTCAAAGGCACAACATCCAGCACGACATCTTGATCGCTCACAACATTTGGTGCCCTAGAACCTGATGCTGTTTCAGAGATAGGAGAAGATTTCTTTGAGGAAGAATTTTGAGACATGGTGGGAGAAAATGAGAGGCTGGGTAAAGAGTGATGAATGCAGAGATACAGAGAGATAGCGTGAGTGTGGAAGAGAGGTTTTGGAGGAATGAAAACCGTTTGGGTAACTTGCAAAAGGGGGGGAAAATGCACTTTAATGTGTAATAATATCCAAGATTTGGAGAGAGAAAAAATGCTGGCCTCACCCCCAATTAATTGCTATAATTCTTCACAAAGACAAATGCCTAATTTGTTTCTTAGATTTTCAAATCGATTTGTCTCTAAGGCTTTTGTAAAAATGTCAGTAGGTTGAAGGTCTGTAGCAACATGTTCCAAGCCAATTATTTTGTCCTCAACAAGATCTCTAATGTAGAGGTGTCTAATATCAATATGCTTGGTCCTGCTGTGCTGAATGGGATTCTTTGAAATGTTGATGACACTTAAGTTGTCACAATATAATGTCATGACATCTTGTGTGACATTGTATTCTGTTAACATTTGTTTCATCCAAACAAGTTGAGAACAACTACTTCCCAAGAAGGAACATCCTCCTGAAGTACTTTTTCTGTCATCACCACTGCCTGCCCAGTCTCTTAGATAAAGGTGATCATGTTTTTGGTGCCATAGCTTTGCTTCTTCTTCTTTAGAGCATATAGTAGAATAGCTGGATTCATGAGACACCCACAAGTAGCAGTTATTTTTGGATCTGACACCCCTCATCACTACTTCCTTTTCTTCATTAGTAACCACACACTCAGCTTCAGTGAAGTTGACTTGATATCCTTGGTCACAGAGTTGACTGATGCTTATGAGATTGGTAGTCAGGTCTTTGACCAACAGAACACCTTCTAAATTTGGCACTCCTGAACACTCTAATTTTCCAACTCCTTTGATTTTTCCTTTAGCTCCATCACCAAAGGTTACATAACTAGTAGGATGACTTTTGATATCAACAAGCAGATTCTTGAGTCCAGTCATGTGTCTGGAACATCCACTATCAAAATACCAGTCTTCTTTGGCTGAAACTCTAAGAGATGTATGGGCTATTAAAGCCATATTTTTAGGTTTCCATTGTTGCTTCTGAATGGGCATGATCTGCTTAGGTTTGTAAGAAGGAGCTTGATCTGGATATCCATATAGTCTGAAGCAGAAAGGCTTAATGTGTCCAAATCTTCCACAGTAATGACATCTCCATCTTTGAAACTTTCTCTTCATTTCACCTTTCTCGTGATGTTGAGTCACATGTTTTGACATCGGCTTCGACATCTCAGCTTCAGGTTTAGTTCTGCTACTATCTTGGACATATTTCTTTGCACCAACAAATCCTATACCAGACATATCTCTTGAATTTTTTCCGACCTGCAAGATCTCCTCCAACATATCCGTGCCACTGTTCAACATTTTTACTGATTTTGACATCTGATCAAGTTTGGATTGTAGCAGGATAATTTCACCATTCAGTTCAGATATAGTTTCATTAAGCTCTTTGTTATTGGCTTCCAACTGGGCTATGTATTTCTTCTGCTTTTCACCTTGTTGACAAACTTCAGCACTTCTGATACACAACTTTCTGTAGGAAATTGCCAGTTCTTCAAAGGTTAGCTCATCTTCACTAGCATCTTCATCAGAATTGCAAACTCCAGTAAGGGCTGTGACATGTTTGGCTGATTCTTCTTCAAAATCACTCTCAGAATCTTCATCAGACCAGGAGACTGACAATCCTTTCTTTTGTTTCTTGAGATAAGTAGGGCATTCAGCTCTAATATGTCCATACCCTTCACATCCATGACATTGAATCCCTTTGTTGTGGTTGTACTTTTCTTCTGGTTTAACTCCTCTGCCAGAGTCATAAGATCTACTGATGTCAGATGAGATGTTCTTGACATTAGGTCTTGGCTTCTGATCCATTCTTCTTATAATTTTGTTGAATTGTTTGCCAAGCATAGATATAGATTCAGATAGATTCTCTTCTCTACTTTCCTCTACTTCTTGAGAGTTGGACACAAAGGCTATGCTCTTGTTCTTCTTTTCAGAATTTTCACTGATTCCCATCTCAAAGGTTTGAAGAGATCCAATTAACTCTTCTACCTTCATTTTGCTGATGTCCTGTGCCTCTTCTATAGCTGTAACTTTCATATCAAATCTCTTAGGTAGGGATCTAAGGATTTTCCTCACCAACTTTTCATCAGACATTTTTTCTCCCAAAGCTCCTGAGGTATTAGCAATATCGAGTAAATTCATATGAAAATCCTTAATACTTTCATCATCCCTCATCCTTAGATTTTCAAATTTTGTAGTTAGTAGTTGAAGTCTTGACATCTTCACTTTGGAGGTGCCCTCATGAGTAGTCTTTAGGATATCCCAGACATCTTTGGCTAGTTCACACTGGTGAACCAGTCTGAATATATTTTTGTCAATTCCATTGAATAAAGCATTTAGAGCTTTAGAGTTGCCAAGCGCCAATGCCTCTTCATCTTTGTCCCAATCTTCCTCTGGTTTAAGAGTTTTGTTGCCATCTTTATCAGTAATAACAGGATGTTCCCATCCTTTGTTCACAGCTCTCCATGCTTTGCTGTTCACAGATTTCAGAAAAGCCACCATGAGAGGTTTCCAATAATCATAATTAGAGCCATCCAGAATGGGTGGTCTCATTATAAATCCACCACCTTCTTTGTCCATCGAACCAGAAAATACTTTCCCTAGATCTCACCCAGTAAAAACAGGCAGGGTGCCTGCTCTGATGCCAATTGAAATTCTGGACTCAGACACGCGATGTCTTACAGGATGTCACGACATCACTATCTGAATGTTTTTAAACAAATGAACAAAGTGTAAACAGAAAACAACACAGGAAAATTGTTAACCCAGTTCGGTGCAAACACACCTACATCTGGGGGCTACCAAGCCAGGGAGGAAGTCCACTATAAGTAATATCAATTCAAGGTAATACAACTCAATATTACGCCTTTCACTTAATATCTACCCAATGCAACTTCAATCTAAACAACTTAGACCAGAGATCCTACTCACTCCCCCTCAATCACAGCAGTGATGAAAAACTAACCAATTAAACACAGAAGAAGACACTCTTCAAAAACACAACTTGATCTTGCTTAAAAGCTTTGATCAAGTACAATAGTACTCTTGCTTAAAAGCTTCGAGTACTTCTTACAACTCAAAACAAAAACACCTAGACCAAGACAATCATCATGATGATTGTTTTGGCTTACAAGAAAACTACAACGAGAACCTTAAACACACAGAACTCTAATAGTTTCTCAACAACAAAACCCTGACGGCAACAGCAGCACCTGCACGGATTAAATAGCCTTCAGACAATACAGCAACTGGGCCTTGGATCCACAAAATAGTTTTTGCCCTAATTAAACCAAATCTCCATTACACAAGGAACTCATAATAGTAATCATCCAAGACGTCCTTGAAACAGACCATAATCCATTATTACCAAATATAGCGCATAAGGTCTTATCAGATCATACAATCATAAGTAGTAATAGAAAATAACGAACAGCTGCGAATGTCATGACATCGGCCCTGACATCAGGTAAAGGCCTGCATAATGAAGGACTTCACAACAACAGAAAGCATGTCATGACACTGTTTTTGACATGATAGAACCACAATTGGTTTTACCAAAAATTACAGCCAATCAACAACATCTACAGAAATTTTGAAGGAAAATAAAATATTTTTATTTCGGAAAATAATATATTATTTTAGAAGTCTAAAAATATTTTTTGTGTATTTTTTTGGATTTTTAAAACTATTTTAATTAATTTAACAAAGAAATTAAAATAAAAATAGAAAATAAAAGGATACTGATCAGGTGTGGTGGGATTGAGAGTCCATGGTAAGGAGTGCTTTGTCTGGAGCGTTGGATGATGTGACTGGAATGATCATGTGGTCACTGAAACGAGGGAGCATGATGCGTACATAGCCTGCAAAGCACTGAATCATATATTTAAAAAAAAACAAACGCGCGCAGGGCAGCCAATGAGAGGCTGCCACGAGTTCGTCTTCTTCCTCCGTCTGTTGGCTTAGGCCTGCAACTGTCACTAAAGGTTTTAGTGACGGTTTTTTGCTGTAGCTACATGTCCTGCAAAATAACGAATAGGGGTAAACCTAAAAATAAATTTGGCGCGACCCCTCCATTCAATTCGTCTGATCCATACGAACTCAATGGTACCACTTAGAACCTCTAATTTTGCCTATTTCAGAAAGCCCTAATTTTGAAACTATGAACCCTAAAATGGTAGTTTCGTGTATACGTGTTCAAACTTCAATTAAGTTTCCAGAAATGATCTACACATCAAACCAAACTCAACTATATGTCTACATCTTGTTAAGCATGCGTGGATAACCAGATACGAATTGATTTAAGTTCGAACAAATTATGACCTGTATAGCTCGATTTAGTGAGCTTCAAGGCTTGTAATTGATTGGGATACGCTTATTGATGTTCAAAGATGATGTTTGAATGCTTTGTTTGAACTGAAACTAGTTAGAAACTAAAATTCGAATTTTGAATTTCTTTCAAAAAGTTCCAAGTGGTTACAAGTGTATTATGAGTAAGGCTTTTGTTTCTGAACTCCTCTTTTCTACTACTGAAGTATGCTAGCCTACTTATAAGCATTGAGGTGCTTAAAATCAAAGCTAGAAAGCAATAAGTGCTTTTGCTAGAATCTTGACTTTTCCACATATGTAGCTTGGCATTTAAGCCACTATGGCTTGATTTTCTTCTCTCCCTCTGCTGTACTTTGCTTTGAGACAGAGTTGAATGAGTCATATTGATGAGTCATGCTTGGAATACAAGCTATCCATTATCCTTTCATTTTTCCTTTTAATTTAATCTTAAAATAAGAAAAAATCAAGCAAAAATGGATGAAAAATGTTATGGGCTTAGTCTTGGTCGTGGGAGGCCCATAATATTATGGAAATGATGTTTGAACCATGAAAACTTGGCCCCATTTGGAAAAAATGCATTTTTGAGCAATGTTGATTTTATGCATTTTCCAAAATTTAGCCAACTTCAACAAGGTGTAAATCCCTCAATTTTTGTCATATGAAGGAGATCTTGCATTTTTTGGAAACCTCAAAGAGTCCTCTAACCAATGCCTTTGGTCTCATGTCAAAATGATTTTTGATTCTCCTTGTGTGTCCTTTTGAAAAAGGTGTCTTTTTGTTGACTTTGAAAATGACCTGTAATGTCTTTGATCATATTTTTCAAATGGTGAATCCAATGACCATGGGATCAATGGCATTTGAAAGATAATTGAATTTCCTTCAAAATGAGCTTTGGTTTGAATTTTTTGGATGAAGGATGAGAGAGTTATGATCAGTCAAAGTTGAGTTGACTTTTCAGGCAAAAACCTAATTTTGAATCTTAGGGTTTTGTTGATTTTTGATCTTTCCTTGATGAATTATGATCATCCAATGATCAAATGATGAATCCTTTGACAAAATATGGACTTTGACAAAAAAAATTCATTTTTGACTGTCTGTTGACTTTTTGGGTCAAACGGGTCGTCTGTTGACTGTTTGAGCTGCTGACGGTGCGTCTGAGTGAATTGAAGTTTGAAAATTTGTATGATGGTACTTTGAGATATATGGATGTGTATGAAATCCATTTGAGCTCTCAAAAACTTGTTTCTCCTGTAAAAACAAGAAAACCCTAGTCAGGGACTGTTTATGTAGGAGACAGTTAAGCGTACCTGATTTTTGTGCAGTGTTGAGTCTCTGCTAATCGCGTGATATTCAGAAGACTTCTAGAACAAAAATCTTGGAATTTTGAATTGTGAAAGATTGATTTGATTGATGGTACAAAACACTGAGAATTGTACTGCCAGCAGTTTGGCTGTCAACTGACTGTTCAGGTATTGACGTAGCAGTTAGAGTGAAAAATCAACAGTCAAAGTTAATTTTCTTTTTTTGTTGTTTTTGTTTTTGTTTTTTTTTTTTTTGTGAAAACTAAAAGTTTATTTACATGACTTGTTAGAAAAAACACAGACATAATAAATAACTATTATTTACTGTTACCAGTACAGTCTGAGTTTCCTGATTCTGCGCCTGCAAAAAAAGATTTAACTCTGTACCAATTGTGTCAGTACTATTTATCTGTAAATAAATAAATAGCATGTGTGAAGTAATAAACAGTATTTGGCGTTTGCGTAAGAATAAATTCAACTGCAAGCCAAATTACTGTATAAGAAAAATTCTAAAAACTAAGTGTTTCATATGTCAGGATATTTGTTGAAATAAAAATCCATGATTATATGAGACTTTTAATTTTCAGATTGGAGTTTTCTTGAAAAATAATGCGGGCAAATTTTGGGGTATAACAATTAAAATATATCCAATGCTTCTAGTTTTCGTTCAACTTTCTTCCATACTTATTGAATGAACAAGTATGGAAGAAAGTTAAACGAAAAGTAGAAGCATTAGAGAGATTTTAACCATTAAAGAACATGAGATGAATGATGAGTTACAAAATGGTCAAAAATCATTAATTAGTGTAATTTGTTCTTCAAATATAATTGTTCATATAATTATTTTATAAGTCAACTTAAAAAGTTATATGTTCAGCTAGAACTAAATGATACAAGCAATCCACATCAGATATAATAAATTCAAGCTTGTTTTATCTGTCATATAAGAATTATATATTTGTTCTAAAAAGTTATATGTTCAGCTAGGAATAAATTTTTTTGCCTTTTAAAAATTCCATAAAGTTTCACATTGAGAATCAAATTCATGATCATTGTCACTTTATCCTTCGGCTTTTGTATAACCGAGGGATAAAGTCACAATTTTCACGTCATCATTCGTTATCTGACCTATGTAACTGAGGTAATATCTACTTTGCGTTCGAGATATGTTTTTTTTATTAGTGTTCATACTAATAATAAATAAATAAACTCATTTAAATAATTGTTTAGTAATTTAGATTTTTAGAACTTAAACATTATAAACTAATTTGTACTAGTATATTGTTAAAAGTGATTTCACATGGACTGTGCACAAGTCAATCTTTCAACTATTAAACTATGATCAGTTATTTATTTTGTAATTTACTTTTTTTTTCAAACATTAATAAATCACATTGGACTATTATATTTTTTTATTTTTTATTTGGCAAGAATTGTGTTTCAATAGCAATTTTTATGTTAATGTTAACGAGAACAGAGTCGGTTGGCTTTGTGTAAGAGCAACAAATTCTATGGTTTTAAATTTTAGAAGGTTCAATTTTTTTATTAATATTAATAAAAAAATGCATTTAATACATATATAAGTTAGTTTGGTTAAATACTTACCATTTTAAAATGCTTTTATGTTAAAAAGGAAATGGTTAGTTTAGTTAGATTTTGAAAAAATAAATAATCTTTTTTATAGAATTATTTTATACTATCATCCAATTAAAATAAATTATTTGAACACATAAATATAATAAAAAATATATAAAAAATTATAGTATTTTAATAATTATTTCTTCTGGTTGGTGGGTGCTTTCCACATTTGTGATATACGTAAGACAAGATTAGAAATGGACATTGACGTTCGTAAAGACGATTCACAAGTTTTGGTATATCTTGGGTTCTTGATCCAAGTCAAAGTATATTGTGGGGTTTATAATCACACAAGATTTTGAATTTTCTACTTGAGACAATTTAAATTGCCATGCAAAATGATTCACGCAACTGTTTTGTGAAAGATATAAATTATAAGTCTCAAATTATTTCGGAAATTAAAGGGTGAACAATATAAAAGTAAAGAATTTATAAATCGATACTATATATTTTAATTTAAATATAATATCCTATTTACTCATGTGATTGTTCTTAAAGAAGATATAAGATGATCTTAAAAAATAAATATTTATCCAACAATAACGTATGAAAAATTTAATAGGTGAGAAATGTAATGGATGGTTTGGAGAGTTAGGACGACGTCTAGAGTGTAAATTGGTTAAATATTTAAAATTTAAAAGACTAATATCACCGTTCAAAATTGAATCTAACAATTTGTGATTTATCTACTTTACAAGTTTTGATCTAAATTACAATTTTATTTTTGCTTTTTACCAAATTTTACCATAACTTTGATACTACTTGTCTGAGAGTCTAAAAAATCGAGAGTGTCAGTAGATTAAACGTTCAAAATTCAAGAGATTTTGACACTATATTAACCTTAAGGCAATGATAATGTGAGTTCTTTCTCATATATATCAAATATTCCCTTCATTTCTAATACACGCGGATTTAATACTAACACTTGAATTCAACAGTTTTATTTATATGTTGTTGAGCCTCTTTTTTAAATAATTTGAGACTTTAAATTTATACTTGTTAGTTTGCGATACACTTTTAGTGAGAAGAGAAAGAGAGATAATAAAGAAATAAGGGTTGTTATTATTGAATTAAGGCTTAATTATAACTTTAGTTCTCATATTTTGTCTTTTTCTTGATTTTGATCCCTATATTTTAAAAATCACTATTTTAGTCCATTTTTTAAGTTTTATGGCAATTTTCGTCCCCCTATTTGGCTTTTTTTGTTGTTGCAAAATTAGTCCTTCTTTTGTCCATTACTCAACAGAAAACTCAAAAGGGGGACTAAAATCGTGGTTTTAAAAATGAGAGAACCAAAATCGAGAAAAAGATAAAATAGGGGGACCAAAGTTACAATTGAGCCTTAAATTAATAAAAATTGATTAATAATATGTCTATTTATATACAACTAATTTGTATACTAAATAACAAACAAACCCTAATTAATATGGGTTTGAGCTTGGATTACTTAACTTGGATTATATCACAACACAACCCCTATAATTCAAGTTGTCCAACATACGCTAATCATAGTCGATCTCAACCATTCCTAATTTCTTTCTCAAATTCAGGAATATGCCGATCTTCAATCTTTTGGTGCAAATATCGGTCAATTGTGCTTCACTTGAGCAATGCCTTATTTCAAGTTCACCTCGATTTACCTTCTCACTCAAGAAGTGAAATCTAGCTTCGATGTGCTTACTCCTTCCATGCAAAACTGAATTCTTTGTAAGATTAATGGCTGACTTGTTATCGATCTGGAGCAGTAGAGGTTTCTTCACTTTTGATCTCGGTCTCTTCCAACACAGATCTGACCCCCAATTTTGACACGCAACATAGGATCATGCTATATATTCAGCCTCACACAATGACAATGCCATTATAGGTTGCCTTCTCGAGCACCATGAGATAGGAGCACCAAATACTTGAAAGAAATATCAGTTGTGCTTCTCCGGTCTTCCTTATCTCCACACCAATCAGCATTTGAATAGAAATTAATCACAATTTATTTGCTTTCAGAGTCTCGTCAAAATAGAATTCCATAGTTTATCGATCCTTTTAAGTATCTCATGATTTTTCTTGCAGCCTTCATATGTGGCACACTTGGTTCACTTATGTATTTGCTCATTAATCCGACTACGAAACCTAGATCTGGCCGATTCTTGCACACATACCTCAAATATCCCATAATTTATTTGACCAAAGTAGCATCGACCTTGTCCCCCTCTTCATGTTTCTTCAGTTTCAAGTTTGGTTCGACGGGTGAGGATGCAAAATTAGACTCATCCATTCTGAATCTCTTGAGTATCTCTTTAACATACTTCCTTTGATGTAGCATCATACCTTTCTTCGACATTTGAAATGCCATGCCTAGGAAATAAGACATGTTTCCTAAATCTGACATTTCAAATTCCTTCATCATCAACTCTTTGAACTTCGACAAGTTCTCCAAACTATTTCTAGTTACCAGCTAGTCATCGACATATAAGCATATGATTTTTATGTCTTGTGCCACAACCTGAACATAGACACCATACTCAGACTTGTATTTGACAAATTCGAATTCGACTAAGTATGAGTTCTTCTTGTTCCATGCCCTAGTGCCTGCTTTAGGCCATAAAGCGCTTTGTGAAACTTGTATACTTTCCTTGCTTCCTCTTGAATCTCTAACCCAAGAGGTTGTGTGACATACACCACTTCATCTAAAGGACCATTCAAAAATATTTATTTCATATCTAAGTGAAATGTCGACCACCCTTGCTTGCATGCCAAGGCAACAACCAATCTGATAGTCTCCAATCTTGCGCCATGTGCATATACTTCAGAGTAGTCAAGTGCTACTCTCTGAAGAAATCATTGAGCTACCAATATTGACTTATGTCTTTCTATCGACGCATCAACATTGTGCTTCAACTTGAACACCCTCTCCACTTTGATATCTTTTGTATGTGATGGCAATTCAACTAACTCCCATGTGTTATTTCTTTCGATTGTTTCTTCGATGTTATCTGACTTCTACTATTTATTCTTTAAATACTTGCTATAATTGATTGGTTCAACATCTGCAAGTAAATAAAAATGAACTAATTCTCCATCTGGTGTGACTTCATCATCAGTAGTTGATAAGTGCCAAATTGTAGTTTTTTTTGTATACCGTTTTGTGGCATTTATCGTCTCTTTTTCCTCAACTTGTGCATGAATGAGTACGTTTTCGTTAAATTTGTACATATTGTGTATAATTTGTGTTTTTGATTCATTTATGTACCGTTTGATAGTTTTCTATTCATTTTGTAGGTATCGATGCGTATTTGGAGCATGAGCAATAAAGTGTCAAAGACACCGCTTCAAACGTGCGATTTTACCAATTCATCAAAGGATAAGGCTCAAAATAAGGATGATAAAAATCATCAATTTGGTTGCCATTTATTCATTTTTAGATAGATCATGGAATAAAATTTCCAACGCTTCGAACCGGGCGCAAATCGGAGTTACGGTTCTCAAGTTATGACCAAAACAAGATTTCATTTTTCTGTTGAGCGGGCTTGATCGCGCTAAGCGCGGTCTGGGAGCATTTTTTACAAGTTTGGCAGAAGAGAGTCCGCTTAGCGTGGATTTTGGCGCTTAGCGCGGTCTGGGCGGTTTTTAAAGTCATTAAATAGGAAAAAAAATCACATTTTTAGGTTATGCTTTGGGATATTTGTTCCCAAAGTCATCACAACCATTTTTTAGTAAGGAGAGCTTGAAAACAACAATGGAGCACTCATTTTGATGATTCGGAGTCGGATTTCTCATCAATCGGAGTTAACAAATCGGGAGATTTGTGATTCTTCTTCTTTTATCTCTATGTATTCTCTATTTGTTGGGTTTGTTTGTAAGTTTACTCTAAACCTATGTATATTTGTTACTCTATTGTCGTATAAAGTTTGCTTTACAAATCTTTGTCGCTGTTTCCTTGATCTTTTTGCTTAAATGCTTTGGATTTGTGTTGTTATAGACATATAGCTCATGAATCTTGATTAAGGGGATATCTATTAATTCTAGATTCTAGACATAGGGTTTGGGGTTAACATCCACATAATATCGGAGTTTATTGCTTCTGTGTTATTCTATCGGTTGAGACATCTTCGAAAGAGCAATATAGTTGAACTCTCGTCGGTGTTGCAGAAATGGACATTGATGTGAGGGATATGTGGTGATTCTAATGAGTATTGTAGATTCAGTACGACTGAGTGATAAATCTAAGTTTGTGAGGAGGAGCTTAGATTCAAACCAGATAAGTTATTATTTATCAAGAATGCATTTATTTTATGTTCATATGTTATATTTTCTGTTTTTTACTTAAAACCCATTTAATCCAAACTCATAACTAAGAATCCGTCGAACGGTAATTCAGTAGCACTAATCTCTGTGGACACGATAAATTCCCGGATAAATTTTTCTAAAACTTTTATTGTTTACCGCTTCAACAAAATGGCGTCGTTGCCGGGAACGATTTTGTTAGAATTGCATCGTAATAGTTCCTGTGATTTTGAGCTTTGTATATATCGTATATATTGTATTGTTTTGCTTGTCTATATATTAACGTGGACATGTTTATTTGTATATTTTCACTTGTATATGTTTACATATAAGTATACTTTTGTTGGTGAATGTTGGTGAAACAAGTTGAACTCGGATTAGCTCTTTAATTACAAATATTCACTTTTCAACTTGTGTATCCAACATTCACCGATATTTCTCTTTTTGTATGATTAATAGTTGCATGTGTTCATACTTGTACATTTATGTTTTCTTCTATGTTCGTGAAATTGTTGTATATATTTGTACCCATAATATTTGTTGAGTGTGTGGTTAGGACACTTTCTTTAGGTTTGTACGGTGAGACATCACCATGGCATTACGAGAGAAGGTTACTTTCCGGGCACTAATACAATAAAGGCGTAGAGCTAACAACGTAAACAAGCGCTTGTTGGGAAGCACCCCAACGGTTGTAAGTTTTGTATTTTTTTCTATAAATGAGTTGTGTTGGTGAAGTGGAGAGTGCATGGAGAAATTGCAGCATTTTTCTAGTTTTTCTGCATTTTCTGTTGAGCCCGCTTAGCGCGGTCTAGCCTGCTTAGCACTTGACAGAGTTGAGCCACTGAATTCTTTTTTCTTCACTTGGCCTCTCTTTCATTTTTCCCACTTTCACCAAGGCTATTAAGTAGTAGATAATAGTTTTTTTTCTAATTCTTTTGTGGTTGTTTATCATCAATTTTGTTCCGTTAGCTTGAGGAATTTTTTAGGTGATTTGCCAAGATTGAGGGTATCAACTTACGGATGTATGGTAATGATATTATTTTTGAAATTGTATCATTCAAGGTAAGTTTATCGCTTTCTATAGCATAACATGTTTAGGAAATTTTTCATTTGTATAATTACCATGTCATTCATTCTTTTGCATTACTTGCTTGTTGATTGAATCACTTTAGTTCCCAAACCATAATTGTGAGGAAGCTTTCCATTGTTTACATATGCTGGAGGCCACAATCTTTGTTTTAACTGGATTTTATTATGTTTAATCTTTTGTTTGTATTGATTTTGTGAAAGTATGAAAGTGATCAAGGCATTTGTTTGATTTTGAGCACAACTACCATAGCCAAATAGTCAATTCACCTTGTGAGTATGTGATGTTTTGTTATCCCTTTTTGTCATTTTTGTCAATATCCATGTTGTTTTTGCTAAATGTTTGTCTAGAAGTATTTGGTTTTCATTTTTGCATGGATCTTGATTCTTTGTTTTCTTGAACCCTCAACTTTGTGTTGTTGTATGAGTTTTTACCTTGCCTTAGAAATAAAGGAGTATTCATATTATGATGTGGTTGAATTCAAGTTGGGGATAAAAATGATTACTTGCTTGCTTGTGTTGATTACTATGAGGTGAAAAAGAAAAGAAAAAGAAAGAAAAAAAAGGTGAAAAAGAAAAAGAAAGGAAAAAAAAGGTGAAAAAGAAAATCCTTGAGAAAGGAAACAAAAACAGAAGTGAAAAATTGTGCTAATAACATTTGTGTTTTGGTGTGAAACTTGGAATAAAGAAGAAGTTTGATCGGAATTGTGTTGTTCGAAACGTTATGGAAGTAATTACTCCCTTAGGCTTAGGCAAGTTTTTGTTTCTATTAGTCTTAGGACTCATCCCTGGTTTGTTCACCCAAGCCACTTTACAACCTTGAAAAGCCCTTGTGATTCTTACTTTTGTAGTTTCAATATGATTTTTGGGATGAATGCATAATTTTGTCTTTTGTTTGCAAGATTGTTGGACGAGTGTTCAAAATCCTTCACTTTTGTGTGTTTCATACCTTGATGAATTTTTGCTATGTGTGATTCATGATGTGAGCTTGTATTGTTTTAGAATGTTTTGAATGATTTTTGTACTTAGGATTCGTTGCGTTTACAAGTTGTTGTTGTAGGATAGTGGTAAGTATTTACTTTGTTTATATGTTTTTGTGTTAAGCCATACAATTGTTTTATTTTCTAAACCTTGTTGATACATGATTCTTTGGTTGATTACTTGTGATTCTTTAAGTTTGTTTGGCCTTGTTTGAAGACAAACAAGTTTAAGTTGGGGGGAGAGTTTGATAAGTAGAGTTGTCAAATGGGCCGGCCCGGCCCAGCCTGCTTCGGCCCGGTGGGCCAATGTGTTTAAATGAGCTGGCCCGGTCCGACCCGATTTCTTAATAGGCCACATAAATGGAGCCCGACCCATTTTTCAAAGGCCCGTGCAGCCCGATGGGCCATCCCAACCCGTATTTCAATGTTATAGTTTTAATTTTATAAAAAGGATATAATGGATAAATGCAACACAACATAAGTAGAGAGTCATCATAAACCTATATAAGTGATGTTTAAAATATTTATCCATAAATATATATATATGAATACCACAAAATCATCCATGTAAAAGTATAAAGTAATTTAATATTATCACCAATACTTATCGAATTTTCTCTCCATCTCACAATCATTTCCTTGACAACATCATCTTGAAAATATATCTTCATCCTCTTTAACTTTTCTTTATCACTTGAAAACACATTGATGAAATCATATCTTATCTCGATCTTTTTCCCCCAAAATTTACAAAAATATTTTTTTAATGGGCCAGCACGAAGCCCGCTTGGCCCGGCCCAGCCCATAAAAAACATAGGCCTGGTGGGCTGGCCCAAAAAGACAAGGTCGCGTTTTTTAAAGGTATTTTGCGGCCCGGCCCGCGTTAAATTGTTGTGGGCCGAGCCCATTTTGACAGCTCTATTGATAAGTGTCAAATTGTAGTTATTATTGTATATAATTTTGCGGCACTTATCGTTTCTTTTTCCTCAACTTGTGCGTGAATGCGTACGTTTTCGTTATATTTGTACATATTATGTATAATTTGTGTTTTTGATTCAATTATGTACCGTTTGATAGTTTTCTATTCATTTTGTAGGTATTGATGCCTATTTGGAGCACGAGCAATAAAGTGTCAAAGACACCGCTTCAAACGCGCGATTTTACCAATTCATCAAAGGATAAGGCTCAAAATAAGGATGATGAAAATCATCAATTTGGTTGCCATTTATTCATTGTTAGATAGAAAGCGTGGAATAAAATTTCCGACGCTTCGAACCGGGCGCAAATCAGAGTTACGGTTCTCAAGTTATGACCAAAGCAAGATTTCATTTTTCTGTTGAGCGGGCTAAGCGGGCTTGACTGCGCTAAGCATGGTCTGGGAGCATTTTTGACAAGTTTGGCAGAAGAGAGCCCGCTTAGCGCGGATTTTGGAAGTCACTTCATAGTCTTGAAGTCTTGCTGGAAGAAATCTAGTTATTTGGGGTCTTTGGCTTGTACTAGCCACAATATCTTCGAATTCGAATGTGCCAGGAATGTCAGCAAGTGTTTCGACTTCGACTAGAATATCGACAATTGCTTCGTCTTCGACTTCATCATTTTCTTCGTTGAAGCCATAACTCATCAATGACTTGTTAACTGTATCATCATAATTCCAATCCCAGACATGATTTTCATCAATCACAATATCTCGACTCATTACGATTTTCTAATTAATTGGATTGAACAGCCTGTATGTTTCAGTCTTGCGATATCCAACCAGAATCATAGGTTCATTCTTGTCTTCAAGATTCCTTCATCTCGCATCAGGAATATGCTTGTAACAAATAGATCCAAACACCTTCAGATGACTCACTAATTATCGGTTGCCACTCCATACTTCTTCAGGAACCTTGTTCTTCAACTTCTTGGCAGGACACCTGCTCAGAATATAAACAGCAGTAGTGACTGCTTCATCCCATAAGAATTTTTGAAGATTCTTTTGCTTCAACATGCATCTCGCCATATCCAATATGGTCCTGTAAATTAATTCAGTTTTAGCTCATACATGTCAACAAATAAGGAAAATAATATTTATCACAAAAAAACGCTTTTAAGTTGTCTTTTAATACCTATACTTGCAGTTGAAGCCTATTTTGAGATATTGATTACATAATATGAGAATATTCGCCTCAAAAGAATTGCAGAGAATAAGAAAAAGCTAGAGGCTCTCAATCCCTACACAAATCATCTGAAGGGACAATGCTAGGACAAAGGAAATTGAACTCTTAACGCAAAAGGACAATTGATAGGACAAAGGAAATTGAACTCTTAATGCAAATGCAAAATTATAGTGGAAGACATGTATATTGTTTTGATGCATTTAAAGTTAAAGCTTGTGAGTATTATTTTAAAGAGTATTATTTTAATACATTTTTTCAAGGACTAGAATCACTTGCTGATGATAGACGTTCATCTTTGTCTTGCTACCGTATTGCAGTTAATGGATCAACAAGAAGGACAAATTAGACTTTGCTATGAATTAATTAGATTGTAAACTTTCTTATGTATTTTTTGGCATAATGATACTTATTATTATAAGATTAGGACTTGATATGTTTTCGGTTTTTGGTACTACATGACATGATTATGGAACTCACATTTTTCATATTATGATGCTTAATTGATATTAAATATTTTTATTGGAATTAATTTTATTACGTTAAAATGTGATAGAAAATAAAATACAAAAATAATACTATAAATAAAAATATTATAATAGAAATAATTTAAAGAAAAAAATAATATTAAAAAAATACTATATTTAAAAATATTTTTGTAGAAATAATTTAAATAAAAAAATTATTTACCACGGTTTTAAACTGTCGCAAAGAACAAAGAAAACAAGCATATTTAAGACGGTTCCAACCGCCAGGATATCACATTCACGACAGTTCTAAACTATCGCGAATTACAACGAAAACAAAAATCAAAGGCATATTCACGATAGTTTTATCCGTCGCCATTTCTAGTTTAAGTCTGTTTCAACCCGTCGTGAACTAGCACGATGGTTGGTGTGACGGTTTTGGCAACCGTCGCCAAACAGATTGGAGACACATGGTTCTGCGACGGTATTGCAACCGTCATAGATTGCCAATTGCGGCGGTTTTAACCATTGTAATCTTCCAAAATAACCGTCACAATCTGCTAATTTTCTTGTAGTGATTCCATTATGTTGAGGTGTATAAGGAGCAATAAAGTACATCTTTGATCATAGTTTTCGTTCCATTACTCATTTGAATAATTATGTTGCCATTACCTTCTGCTTGCAACGAGCTATTATCAGCAAGTTTGACCTCTTCTTCAACTCGTCGAAATCTGCCAACCACACCTTTCGACCATTCATGTGATTTGAGCTGTCAAAGTCGAGGAACCAGATCATGGATTCGACATGGTTATCTGCAACTGCAACCATAACCAACATATCTTCAAAATCATCTAAATCTTGGCGTGCAAGGTTTGCTCCTTCACCCTTGTCTTTTGTCGATCCCTTGTCTTTTCTATACCAGTAATTCTTGGCCAAGTGATCCCACTTTTCACAATTATAGCAATGTACACCTTTTTTCTCTTCTTTGTCTTTCAGATAGAAGTTTATTTCTCCTCTTTTCGAGAATTCACAAGCTCTATCATCGACCTTATACTTTTTAGGGTTCGACCAAGACTTTTTGCTCAGAGTCTCGTCTCATTTGAATTTGTTGAAACTACCATGCTTCTTCCATGTATGAACCTGTAGGGCTTGTGAAGTAGAGTACATAACCGCTTCTCTCTCTACATGTCAAGTAACATGGATGATGAATATGGTCGAAGAGATTATAGGGAATAATCATGGAGAAATTACCATGAAGATCGACAACACGTTAGCTATCAATCTGACAAAGAATATGATAGCACATGGACGAAACAAGCACATCGAAATGAGGTTCCATTATCTTCGAGAGCAGGTAGAAAATGGGAAACTAAACTTGGAACACGGCAGAACTGAGAATCAGATTGCAGACATCATGAAGAAAGGAGTGTAGGTCGTAGTGTTCAAGAAATTAAGATCTATGATGAATGTAGATAGCTTATACACAATGAACTATGTGGTGTGTTGAGATTGTAATTCCTTGTGTCGAAGCAGGTTGCTCGACAGAAACAAGGTAGTGTCGAAATAGTCTAGTGTGTGTTAAAGTTGTATAGTTGTCGAAATGTTAAAGTAGTGTAACTCAACAGGATTTCGACCTAGGCCTTTTGTAGTTAACAAAATTAAGTATTTTGTGTTTTTGTATTTTAGGCTTTGCTTTGGGAGCAAGTAAACTAAAAATTTATAAATAGGGAGTAACTGCTATTATTGTAATTACACACTTGCAGTTGCATAACTCAATAATATTCTCAGTTGAGAAGAAGAGAGAAACTCTGTAGAAAATATTTTCTTCTTCCCCTATTTTGTTGAAACCCTAATTCTCTTTCTTCCCCAATTCATCTTTTATTTCTTCCTCCATTAGCAATTGTTGTGCATAATCATCTTGCAACCAAGGTTGGTTTATTCACTCGAGTGAAGAGTGAAGAACAAGAGAGAAATTTGATCGTTGTGATTGAATCTTGTTCATCAAGATTGATTCAGAATTTTACATACATTTAGTGTAATTCCAACAACTTTTAGTGAGAAAAGAAAAAGAGAAAATAAGAAAATAAGAATTATTATTGTTAATTAATAAAAACTGATTTACAACATGTGTATTTATATACCACTAATTTGTATACTAAGTAACAAACAAACCTTAATAAATTTAGGGTTTGAGTTTGAATTACTTAACTTAGGTTATATTAGGATAAGACTTGCCACAAAACACTTACGTAAACTTGATATTGATTTGGTTGAATTGAAAATTTTTACGTAAACTTGATATTGATTTGGTTGAATTGAAAAATTTTGCATAGCAATTTTTCTTGTCTCACAAGTGGAAAATTTCAAAATCTTGTTGTTTGATTATACTTTCCACAAAACAATTACGTAATAGTAGTACTTTGATTAAATTGGATTTTTTGCATAGCTAATTACATTGCCTCATAATTAGAAAATTCAAAATTTTGTTGTTTGATTATAAACCTCACAATATAATACTTTGACTTGGATCAACTACTGTAATTGTCTTTACAAATATCGATAGCAATTTCTAATCATCAATGTCCATTTCTTCGACTTGTCTTACATAATATCACAAACGTGGAAAGTCCATACCAATTGCCAAGTTGATTGACTATAAGATTCTTGTAAAAAAGACATAAAAGAGAATTATTGACCATGCAAATAATGAATCCTATTAATTTATGAATTGGTCCAAATAACAATAAAAAAAAAAAAGTCTCTCATCTATTAGATTTTCATTATTGTTGTTGGGTTACTGTTTAATGGTGTTTTTATAAATAAATCACAAATTTTGATTCATTTAAAGGATTAAATTCGAAAAAAATTTAAAATACTTTTTCCAAAACTATTATAGAAAATATATTCACGCCATAGGACAATTGGATATAAATTTCAAGTAACATGCATAATCACTCTAAAAATGATAATTTTTTTTTAATAACTAGGATTAAAAAAAATAAATCAAATAAATTAATATATCAAAAAAATTATTCAACTGTTTGGTTTTTTATGCCACGTATGCGCCATCCTACATGGCGCCTCCAATTTTTATTTTTTCACTTGTAGATTTACCTGCAAATTTACCTGCGGAAATATTTAATGTTTGGTCTGTAGGTAAATCCATAGATAAATTTGTAGATAAATCCACATGTAACACCACATATAACTAAAAAATTTAAAAAAGAAATAGGAGGCGCCATGTGGGATAACGTCTATGTGGCATAAAAAACCAAATATGATTAGTTGAATAATTTTGTAAAAATATTAGTTTATTTGATTTCTTTTTGAGAAACTTGATTATTAAATAAAAAAATTCTCAAAATGAAGTGATGAAGAAAAACCATAAAAGAAATCAAATACAATTATTTAAATTAAAATTGAGACATATTCATGTATTTCTCACATCACAAGAGACTTTGACTTGGATTAACTACGATAAAAACCAAAACGTGTATAAAGTTGTCCTATGAATATCAATGGCAATTTCTAATCAACATTAATGCCCATTTTTTCATCCTGATCAAGGTTGAAGTTTTGAATACGCATACGAAGACATAAGATGATCTTTGATTTTCTTTTTTATTTCAATAAGAGAAATGTTAGTAACATTCTCTTTTCAACACTCTCTCCAACATTTATTTTTTTATTGGATGAAACATGTGTGGGTCCTATCACTTTATGTGGGATCTATTTCCAAAATAAATGACCCACACATATTTCAACAAATAAAAAAATGAGTGTTGGAGATAGTGTTGAAAAGAGAGTGTTGTTATTTCTTCTCATTCCAACAATAGCGTATGAAAAACTTAATAGATGATAAATGTAATGGAAGGGGAAGGGGAAGGGAAAGGAATATTAAGAGTGTAAATTTGTGAATTGTTTAAAATTCAAGAGACTTTAGAGTCACATGTAACACAAGTCTTAATTTAAATTAGGATTTAATTTCAACAATCCCGCCGAGTTTAATTATATTTTTAATAGTATTTATCGGAGAGTCTGAAAATTTTCAAGAGTGTCAATGAATTAATGTTTAAGATTCAAGAAATTTTAACATTATATAATTCATCCAAAATTTTAAAATTTAAAATAATAGATACTTTAATCTTTGTTATATAGATCAAACATTTCCTCCATTCTAATTTATACCAGATATAATCAATAACAGTTGAATCCAACCGTTTCATTATACGTTGTTATACCTCATTTCAAAATAATTCGTGACTTTTAATTTAGAGTTTCCACAAAAACTGTTACGTTAACTTGTAAAATATTGACTTGATTAAATTGGAACTTTTTGCATTGCAATTTACGTTGTCTCCGCAAGTTGAAATTCAAAATCTTGCTTTTTGATTATAAACCTTACTGGAAAAATTATTTTTGTAAGTAGTTTAGTGGTTGAAGTTCAGCTTATTAAAGTTAAGTGAAAAGTCGCAGGAACTTATATCTGATGTTTTTACACCACTATTGATTGAACTGTCTTAACGGGACATATAATTATACTTTTTGTGACATTAAAAAAATCATATTTAAAAATAATCAATATTTTTATCTTGTATTTATTTACTTTAATGGCATAAACCTCCCATTGAAATTCAAGGTTTTTAGAAAACCACTTTAATAAATCTAAAATCAAAGTACGAGAATCTTACACTAGAACAATTGGTTAAAGTTGATTATCGTTCACCCACGATTGACCAATGGCTGCAATATTTGTTTTGTAACTTTCTCATTACTTTTCCTTAACCTGCATCTGTCTATTATGATAGCAAATCTACTGTTTACCTGGCGCATAATTCCACTTTCCATGAGTGAAGAAAACACATTATGCTAGCTAGGTTGTCATGTCGTACGCGAGAAACTTCATGCTAAGCTCATTTATTTGTTATTTGTTTCTACTAATGCTCAGCTAGCTGACAATTGACATGTTCACAAAAACGTTACATTCCTCTGCTTTGTATTCTATTTTGAGCAGTTGGGATTTTAGAGTATACATAGTCCGACTTAAAAGAGGCTATTTGCATATACTATTTATCCCCTAGCATAACTTGAGGTATAGATAGATTACCAATAATTTATCTATTTTTATCTTTTACATATGAGAAAAGATATCTTGACACCAAAATTTACACTTACACCCAATATATTGTTCACAAATATGTGAACAGTGTTTTTATTATTATTTTAATATTTTGATATATTTTTTATTTTTCTTTAAAATTAATTTGGTTAATGAAATAGTATTACTATGTTAATACAGTTCTAAGTTTGGTTAATATATATTCTAATATAATAAAAGTTAATATGTATACGGTTCAGACTTTGGTTAATAGTTTGTATAACATTGGTTAATGATGTTCATAACTTGGTTAATGAGTTCTCAAACATTAAAAAATATTAAATAGTAAAATAAAGTTGGTTCATAGAATATAAAAATTGACTAATACATTTATAATTTGATGTCAGAACATGGTTAATACTATGTATTTTATTGGTTAATGAAGTACTGAAAGTAATTAATGAATTATAAGTAAAATAATTTGTTAATGATGTACATTTTGTGGTTAATACAATTGTAAAGTTGGTTAATGACACAACCATATATTTATGTTATAAAATAAAATTTAAAAATAAATATTTTTTTATAAAAAATAAATATTTTTTAAAAATAATATTATTTTAATATAAATACACTGAACCTGAGAGGATTGGCCCAGTGGAAGGGAGCTCGGGTACCAAGAGTTTGCTTCCCTTGAGGTCTCGAGTTCGATGGTCCAAGAACTACGCGGGGTAAAAACCCTATGTGAATTAGTCGATCTGACTGATTTTAAGATGTATGGAATACTATAAAAGCTGAAACAAACATACTTATATACTATTATATTTAACTTTAAATTTATAATATTAAATTTATAAATCTTTTCACTATATTTGTTCAACTTTTAATTTTTGAAATAATTTGAGACTTTTAAATTATACTTTCCACAAAACAATTACGCAAGACTTGTGTAAATTGGATCTTTATGCGTAGCAAATTACATTTTCTCACCATTAGAAAATTCAAAATTTTGTTGTTTGATATAAACCTCACAATATACTTTGACTTGGACCAACGAAAATAAACTAAAACTTGTGTAAAATGGTCCTTCTAAATATTAATGGCAATTTCTAATCAACATCAATGTCCATTATCTAAGTTTGTCTTACATAATATCACAAATGTGGAAAGTTTCTCATCAATTTTTAAGTTGATTGACCATAATATTCTTTTAAAAAAACAATTTTATAATTTTTTATATATTTAAAAAAAAAAAGACATAAAAGAGAACTATTGACCATGCAAATAAAAGTAAAATAAATCCTATTAATTTACAAATAATAAAAAATATAAATATTTAAACAAATAGTTAATGGACCCATCCATTACATTTCTCATCTATTAAGTTTTTCATAAGCTATTGTTGGATCAAGAAAAAGTTCAAAGATCATCTTATATCTTCATATGCTAGTTCAAGAACAATCACATAAGTAAACAAGATATTATAATTAAATGAAAATTGTAGTACTGAATTTATAAAT
Organism: Vicia villosa; assembly: GCF_029867415.1. NCBI lineage: Eukaryota > Viridiplantae > Streptophyta > Magnoliopsida > Fabales > Fabaceae > Vicia > Vicia villosa. The sequence continues at coordinate 177,209,788 of NC_081183.1, read as the reverse complement.
TCTCTTACTTATATGTTATTCACCATTTAATTTCTGAAATAATTTGAGACTTCTAATTTATATTTTTCAGACTTCATAGGCTGTTTTTTTTTTATAAGCATTTAGGCCACTGACTTAGTTAACTTAAATCATTTTACATATCAGTTTACTTTGTCTCACAAGTAGAAAATTCAAAATCTGGTTGTTTGATTATAAACCTGCCACTACTAGAAATACACGTATTACCTGCGGAATTTCCTGCGGAAAATTTTCCGCAGGTATTCCTGCGGAATTTCCTGAGATTTTATTAAATAAAATAAATTTCCTGCCGAACTGAAAGTAGCAGCAAATTCCGCAGAAATACCTGCGGATTTTTCTGCGGAATATGTATTTTAAACAAAATATTTACATAAATTATAAATTCCGCAGGTATATTCGCAGGAAATATTCCTGCGGATTTTCCTGCGAATCTTTACTTAATAATAAAAACACACTGTAATACAAATTCCGCAGGTAATTCCGCAGGTAAGTTTCCTGCGAATTTACCTACGGTTTTGAAATATTTCAGTATTTAAATTTTTATAAAATTTAATAATGTTTCTTCTATTTTATTAATTATTTTTATGGTTTTTTTATTTAGTTTAATTTTTATTTTTAATACTAATCTATCTATGTTTTTAATTATTTTTATAATGTTTTTTCTATTTTATTTTAAAAATTAAATTTATAAATTATATATATATATATATATATATATATATATATATATATATATATATATATATATATAATTTTTCAACTAAACTATCTTATATTGGACCAAATAATCTATAATTTTAAAAATAACATATTGAAACAAATATGATATATAATTATAAATTCTCTAATAATGTCATTATATCTTTTACTATAAATTTTTTCTAAATTTTAAATTTAATTTATTTTAACAAATATATATTTTGTGTTAAATAAAATTATATTTGTTCAATTGTTAATTATTTTAAAAGTTTTAATTTTAAAAGTCCTACTCTAATAATAATAATAATAATAATAATAATAATAATAATAATAATAATAATAATAATAATAATAATAATAATAATAATAATAATAATAATAATAATAATAATAATAATAATAATGTGTTATATTTGATCTCTTGCTAAAATATCAAATTTAAATTTATAAATTCTTTTTAATATTTTTATTTGGAATTAAATAATAACTTTTAAATACATATTAAACGTGAAGAGAATATATATTTTTTGTATTTTTTATTTTATTGATCAATAAGAAATTTTTTATATATTTAATTTTTTATTTTCAATTAAAACAAATTTTGACTTTTTAAATTTATCTTTAGATTACTTTATTTAATTTTACATTTTAGTAAAAAAAAAGAGTTTAATAAGTATATAAATATTAAAAGTTTTATTTTTTTCTCAAACTATTTTATTATATCATTTTTACCCTTAAACATATTCTCTTTCATTTTTCCACGCGCTCTGTTTTCTTCTTTCTCTCTGAAAACCCTAGCGCCGCCGTCGAACCACCTTCTGCCTCTTCCTCCGTCACCTCACCTCCAATCGAAGAAAGGAGTTCATTTTTGTGTTCATCATCACGTGACCTTTAACCTGAACCAGTTTGATTTTTGTATTAGACAATGTCAGTTTAGATGCATTATACGACTCCGTGAACGGAGGTGGCGATGTTTGGATCAACGAGAATCGCTTCCGCATCTTGCGTCAGCTCGGAGAAGGCGGCTTCGCTTACTACCTCGTCAAGGAAACTCCCAACGACTCTCCCGCCGGTGGCCTCGCCAATAAAGTCAAAGACTTCTCTCATCTTTCCGGTTCGATTCTGTTTCATCGTTTCATAATCACTTTTTTAGTTAATTCGTGAAATCAGTGATGTTAAGCTGTAGTGTATATCGATCGAAACCTGATCTATGTGATTCGTATGCATTTTTATTACTCGATCTGCGATCTTATTGAATTTAGCATAGTTTCAGTTTTGGTTCTCCGATCTGATGAAGTTGATTGTTGTTTTTGATTATATGATGTAGTTTAAAATGTTCAATTCAACTGTATGTTTTTATTAATTTAGTCAAACTTAGGTTTGCGATTGCGAGTGAGATGAATTGTGATGGTTTCCACCATGAAATCGAGCAGTAATTAATACATCGACTGTACTGTGATGCTATCTCTTATTTGCAGATGATGGAACTTAGACTATGAAAAAGGTCCTCATTCAGAACAATGAGCAGTTGGAGTTGGTTAGGGAGGAGATACGTGTCTCGTCACTGTTTAGTCATCCGAATCTCCTGCCGCTTCTTGATCATGCTATCATTTCTGTTAAGGTGAAGTAATGATTCCAACCAACGCTTACTCATTTAGCTCACATGTTTTTGTGATTTTATGTTGAGGTAGAATATGTCGCTTTTGTTGGCAGCCTACTGCAGAGACATCTTGGAGCCATGAAGTATACTTGTTATTTCCGGTTCATTTGGATGGAACATTGCTAGATAATGCCAAAACAAAGAAAGCCAAGAAAGAGCACTATTCTACCTCAGATGTTCTTCAAATATTTCAGCAGGTAAGAAGCACTGTATTTTCATTATGCATTTTAATTATAATAACTTTTTCATCAAGGGAGGGGGACCAGAGTCCTGAAGTATCACTCTTGCAGTTCAACATTTATTATATCCTGTTGAGCACATATTATAGCTATTCTTAGTTGTTGGCGCACACATTTGTATCATGCCAGCATTTCATGATGTTGTGTAATGACTCACAACTAGTAGAAAATAGATCACTGTGTATTAAAAAATATCAACTAATTCAACTCCCAGTGTACGTGTTAAAGAGGAATAGTGATCAATTACAGTTAATTAACAAACTTTACTTTCAAGTTTCAAGTTATGTTTTCTGTTCAATACGTTTTACTATCTTTTCAAGGTATGCTAGTCACCCTTCTTTATTCAGCTTTTACCTTGTTGTGGTTGTAATGATTTTGTTGTTATCTTGCAGATCTTTAGGGCATTATCTTATATTCATCGTTGTATTGGAGTCTGCCATCGAGATATCAAACCTCAAAATCTATTGGTATGACTTTTTTTATTTATTGTGCATGTACCCTGCTTCTATTTTTGTGTGTCAAGACCGCTGGGTAGAAAATACTAACTGAATGCTTTTCTATGTAGGTCAAGACCTATGGTACTGTACTGAATCAATATAGTATAGTTTATACTTGACTGTAAAAAAACAATTATTCAATAATCATTTTGATTTAGTGTAAGGCAGTAAAAATAGTTGCTACAATGCACCCTCGAGTCTTGGCCTTTACATTTGGTTAGATGTATTGCTTGCTATCATATATTATTGATTTGGTTCATGTACTTGTTTGTAAATATTATAGTCCAATTTCCTTTTTAAAATGGCTAAATTTCTATGCCTTTGATTTTTTATGTTGCATGGTAGTTTGTTTGTGACATTCTGTTCCTAGGATTAGGTTTCTGCTAGACTTTCATGTCAGTTTTGGCTACCAACTGAGATCAGTTTATTGGAAGGTATATTTTTAAGTTACAAATTGTTTTAGTGTGAAATATTGCATAAATTGATTCGAGAAGTGATGTTGGTTAAATAGTTGCTCCACTTTACTGACAGTTATATTTAATCTTCAGTTACTTGTTTGAAACATTGTTATTTTTGCTGTTTAGGTTATGAAATGTCAGTATGTTGTTCGAGGAGAGATTGTTACACTTGCTCAGGTACTGTGATTCTCATTTATATTGTGTTGGTGAAATCAGGTTTCATTGAAAAGGTATTTCTGTCTTGACAGATTTTTCCAATATAAACATTTTATATATTTCACTTGCTGTTAAAGTTTGGAATATTTATCTAACTTACAATGCGTTAATGCTGCAGAATTTGCAAAAAGATTTGCTGGCCAATCCAAGTGCTCATTCTTTTGATGAGGTATTTCTCATTTTCAACTTTATAAAGTTTGAAAATTGATTCAAAATATACACATATAGTATGTATGTATACATAAAGAGCAAATCAAATGAAAATTATTATTATTTATGGCTAGTTGAATGCACATAAAGCACACAATGATGGAGAATTCAAACTGCATGCAGAAACCGTCATAGCAATCATACCTCTCCTTCCAATTATAGAAACAATATTAAGAACATTTCATTGATGGAAATTAATGATGATAATGTGGCGAGGGACTATAATGAGCAACCAAATCTTGTTCATGCTAATATAGAGGATGATGTTTTCTATTGAAAATATAATAGAGTATGTTTAATGTTGAAGAATTGATTGAATAATTAAAAACAAAGAAATACAATCGTAACTAGTTTATTCTATTAGAATTTTTGTACTAATTAGTGTACTGCAATATTTTTGTGCTAATTAGTTTAAAACTTCGTCTTTACTTATTTTGCATTTTTGTTCTTGATTAAGCATTTAGTTTAATGAATATGTAGTGTATTTATGACATAGTGGTAGAGGGAAATAAAACTGAAACGTGACATAATTGTCACTGTCATTGAAGGTAAAAAAGGCCAGCCAAAATAGATATGTGAGTACCCAAAGGTAAATATTGTGAGTTATTATGACACCATACTCACTTGCACATAGACATCGATTATACTTTATTTTAAGTATTTGGTGGTTTTATTAGGACTGTTGTTAATAATGGAATATAGTTTTCATAAATTGTAGATATGAAGGCATGGATTTCAAATATGAAGCTTATCCATGTGGCTGGTACCAAAGGGAAGGTAGTTTATTAACTTTTGTGGTTGCCTTGTGTGCTTGGAATGAATCCATCACGAGAAGTTCAAATAGATTTTCTTAAATATTGATGTGTGGTATGTAGTTTATGGCTTTTGAAAGTTATAGAAAATCTAACCATGATTGTTGGCAAGAAGGAATGAAGAGGATGATTGCTCTCTTGCAGGAATGAAGAGGATGATTGCTCTCTTGCAGGAATGAAGAGGATGATTGCTCTCTTGGCAGGAATGAAGATGATGATTCCATTATGAAGATGAAGGCTGCCCAATTCTCATCTCATTAAACTCGAGTTCTTTATACTCACTTAATTTGGAGTCTACTGATCTTGTTTTAGGAATGCATGGAATTGTTGTTGAGATTGGTTACTTTGTTTTAAACTCACTCTTTTTTACTAACTAATGTCCTGATGTTTATAATTTTGTAGCAAATTTTATAGTAACTTGTTTTGTGAATTTGTCTTATATAAATTCAAATATTTTAAATTAAAATTATCTTTGTTATATTATGGTTCTTTTAATATATAATTTATAATGTTTCAAAAAATGTTTAATTTTTTTTTAATTTGGGACAGAAATTACCTGCGGAATTATCTGCGGAATATTTCCTGCGGATTTACCTACGGAATTACCTGCGGATCTTCCTGCGGAAAAAATTACCCACGAAGGTTTTAGCTGGGGACACAAAGCCGCAGGTAAAACCGCAGGAAATGCGTTTCCTGCGGAAATTTGGCTCAAATCCGCAGGTAAATCCGCAGGAAAATTGAGTATTTCTAGTAGTGTGCAGTATATTTGGACTTGGATCAAAGAGCTAAGATATACCAAAATTTGTGTAATATATGGTCCTTACGAAGATAGATAGCAATTTCCTCATCTTGTCCTACATAATATCACAAATGTGGAAAGTACCCACCAATTGTCTACTTGACTAACCATAAGATTCTTTTAAAAATACATTATAGTTTGTTTTTTTATAATTAAAAAAAAATTAATTGAAAACATATTCAAACTGAAAAATTACATTTATTATAAAATATGCTTTTCTCTCTTTTATTTTTTCAAAATCTAACTAAAGTAATCATTTCATCTTTAACATAAAATCATTTTAAAACAAAATAATTTTTTTTTGTAACAAAACATACGATATACGATATGTCAAGTTTAGTGTTACACAAGTATCTTATCTAATCAATCAATTGTTTGAAGGTTATAGCATCTACTTTCTCACCATCTGAATCAGAGTCTATAGTTTATGGTTTGTTTCTATAGGTGGGACTGCATATTTACAATTCATCAGACATAATCTCTTCAGCAACTCAAGTTTATATACTTTACTTGGTGCACAATGATTCCTTTTTCAGAGGATAAAATATATATATCTCTAGAAAATATATCATATTTCCAAGATCAGTCATGTCAAAAGAATTCATCAGAACCCTTTTGCACTTGTTTATCTCAAAAATACAACTTTCTGTTAGCAATATGTTATCTGCATAAAGACAAGTCATAATCATATTGCTATCAGAGGTATGCTTCACATACACACCATATTTCATTTCACATTTTTTGAACCCTATATGCTTGAAAATGAATCAATTTCCAATTTCCAAACCTTTGGAGCTTATTTCAGTCCATACAAAGCTTTATGCAGCTTGTACATCATCCATTATTTGTTCTCTATCACAAACTCAGGAGGTTGTAACACGTAAACTTCTTTTATCAATAGACCATTAAGAAAAAATAAATTTACATCTATATGTATCAGAGGCCAATTCCTACTGTACCTATAGCAATCACAAGTCTGATTGTTTCATATCTAGCTACAGGTGCAAACACTTTAAAATAGTCTGAACCAGATTTGTGTAGAGATCCTCTAGTTACTAACCGTTCTTTATGATTGGAAATTGAACCATATGGCTTCAGCTTTATCTTAAAAACTCATCTCACACTGATATTTTTTCTTGTTCTTTGGTAGAATATTTAATTCTCGTGTCTTGTTTATTTCTATTGCCTCAAGTTCTTCCTTCATGGCGTTCATCCACACCTTCTTCTTGGGAGCCTCATTGATACTGATAGGTTTAGAGTCTACCATCATGACACACTGTATGACACATCCTTTAGATTTATCCTCACTATCATGCAACAACTTGAAGTTGAAGGATAGAAAAACACTTAGAAAGGGGGGGATTGAATAAGTGTGACTTTAAGTCTTGGACGATAAAAATAAATTGCACAATTATTTTTATCCTGGTTCGCTGTTAACGAAGCTACTCCAGTCCACCCCCGCAGAGATGATTTACCTCAACCTGAGGATTTAATCCACTAATCGCACGGATTACAATGGTTTTCCACTTAGTCCGCAACTAAGTCTTCCAGAGTCTTCTGATCACACACTGATCACTCCAGGAACAACTGCTTAGATACCCTCTAAGACTTTTCTAGAGTCTACTGATCAACACGATCACTCTAGGCTTAGTTCACTCCTAAGACTTCCCTAGAGTATTCTGATCAACACGATCACTCTAGTTACAAACTGCTCAGCCAACTGCTAAGACTTCCTAGAGTATACTGATCACACGATCACTCTAGTTCCTTACAACTTAATGTAATCTATTCAAGAGTTTACAAATGCTTCTTAAAAGCTATAATCACAAACTGTGATATTTCTCTTATCGTTTAAGCTTAATCTCACTAAGATATTACAACAGCAATGTAGTGAGCTTTGATGAAGATGAAGATTCTGAGTTTAGATTTGAACAGCGTTTCAGCAAGTTTGATATAAGTTGTTTTGGTGCAGAATCATTAACCTTGCTTCTCATAAGAACTTCATATTTATAGGCGTTGAGAAGATGACCGTTGAATGCATTTAATGCTTTGCGTGTTCCGTACAGCATTGCACTTAATGTTATACGCTTTTGTCAACTACCTCGAGCCTTGTTCACGCTGTGTCTACTGACGTAGCCTTTAGTAGCTTTTAACGTTCCTTTTGTCAGTCAGCGTAGTCTGCCACCTGTACTTCCTTCTGATCTGATGTTTGTGAATACGACGTTTGAATATCATCAGAGTCAAAATAGCTTGGTGCATAGCATCTTCTGATCTTCTGACCTTGAAGTGCTTCTGAGCGTGATACCATCTTCTGATCTTCAGTGCTTCTGATCTCATGTTCTTCTGATGCTTCCATAGACCCATGTTCTGATTCTGCTTCGACCATCTTCTGATGTCTTGCCAGACCATGTTCTGATGTTGCATGCTGAACCATTTGAGATACCACTTCTGAGCGCTGAATTATGCGTACTCTTTATATATATTTCCTGAAAGGGAAATTGCATTGGATTAGAGTACCATATTATCTTAAGCAAAATTCATATTATTGTTATCATCAAAACTAAGATAATTGATAAGAACAAATCTTGTTCTAACAATCTCCCCCTTTTTGATGATGACAAAAACATATATAAATGATATGAATTTGCGATCAGAAAGAGTAGACGGCAAAAGACAAATTACACAGCTATAGCATAAGCATATGAATATGTCTCCCCCTGAGATTAACAATCTCCCCCTGAGATAAATAATCTCCCCCTGAAATAAATACTCGAAGAACTTTGATAAAAGACTTCCCTGATTATTTCGGTAGAGACGATCATATAAGCTTCTGCCTTCAGAGAATTCATAGCTTCTGACTTCTGCTTCCATTGGACAGCTTCAGAACTTGAATTTCTTTAGATCCTTAGAACACTCACAGCTTCTGATTCCTGCTTCCATCGTGGACAGCTTCAGAACTTGAATTTCTTTGATCTTCAGAACATTCACAGCTTCTGACTTCTGCTTCCATTCAGGACAGCTTCAGAACTTGAATTTTCTGGATCTTTTAGAACATTCACATCTTCTGATTTCTGCTTCCCTCGGATAGCTTCAGAACTTTGAATGTCTACCAATCATCACTTCATGCTAGATTTGTATCAGAACATTGTTGAATGTACCAGAGCATCATCAGAGCATCTCTACATCCTGAAATGTTACAGAACAAAAACTAAACGACAAAAGTCAGCATGAACGAGTTAGAACATAAAATGTATGTTTGAACACATTATATGTATCAGAGCCATATAGGCTGAAATAATGTATCAGAGCAAATAATGTATCAGAGCCATAACATTATATGTATCAGAGCAAATAGAATTTTGTCAGAACAGGATAGACAATGATATTCAAATTCTATTATCAGTGCTTCTGATTCATTCTTCTTTCTTGCTTCTGATCTCTGAAGCTTGACAGCACTCAGCTTGCTTCAGTTTCCATGGTTTTGCTTCTAGTGTTTGCTTCTGAAGATTCACTTCACTTCTCTGTACCTGCAAAACACTTAAACCATATAGAACTTGCAGTTCTTGTTAGTGAATGTGTGGGAGCCTTTACCCAGCAACTGATAGATTAATCAAATCATTTATCATTTATCTTCTCCCCCTTTTTGTCATAACATCAAAAAGAATATTTAAAAAAAATCAGATGCATAAAACGACAAAAGAAAACATTTACTGGAATGTAAAACACAAAGAAACTTTTCATTGATAATCAAAAGATATTACAAAAGGTTCCTATGTTTAACAAGATGAAAAACATTCCTAGCAAATACAAAGTAGAGTTTCCAAAGAGGAAATCACTACAAAAATTAAAAACAGAACCCTAGCTAGACACGCTCTGTGTCAACCCATCAAGAATCCCGGAGGACTTCTTGTCTTCCATACTGAAACCTCCACTGTAGGAGAGATCCCAGAACCAAGGAGGAAGTGAGGGACAGTTCACAGACAGAGAGCTAATGTTGCAAACGGGGCTTTCCCTCAACATAGAAGTCAAGAATATCATTCTTAACCTCCTCCCATAACTCAAGAAAGTCTTCTGTCTTTGGATGAAAGTTGATAACAACATCAAAGAAGAGTCTGACTTGAGCGGTATTAGAAGAGCCATCCCGAGATGCACAGAGATCTGTCGCCTTTGAGTCATGGAGCTTCAACAGACTTAGAGTGAACGCTAGGTTTTGAGAGAAAAAATGAAAAACGAGAGAGAGAGAGAGAGAAAAAAAAAACTTTAAGAGGAAAACAAAGAGATAGGAAACCAAAAAACCATTTTGAAGAGTATTTAAAAGAAAATAAAGTGAAACGAATGAAGAAAAGCATTTAATGTTACGTGACGTGAGGAGAGATAATAAAGACAAATGAGGTGACTAGCACAGTTACCTATGGTCGGCGTCCCTTCAACTGCACGCGCGCTTATCCATGAATAGTAACGACAGGTTTACCATCCCGAGATAAAACGTAACAGCTGTTTTGCTTTAAAAGAGGTTCTGAATCAACTTAGACAATGAAACGTTAGTAATAACCGAATCATAATTTCTAAAAGATTTCAATCAGAACTTCTGACCAAAAAAAATGTTCCACATTCATTTCAGAAGATACTCATACATGAGAACTTCTCATCTTCTCATTCTGGGCATAAATCCATACTGATGTTCTTCAGAATGAACTTAAACCTATCTTCAGCCAGGGGTTTTGTAAAGATATCAGCCCATTGATGGTCTGTATCAACAAAGTTTAAAGATATGACACCCTTCTGAACATAGTCCCTTATGAAATGATGTTTAATCTCAATATGTTTAGCTTTTGAATGAAGAATAGGATTCTTAGATAAACATATAGCAGAAGTATTATCACAGAATATAGGAATGTTACTCTCAAATATCTGATAATCTTCTAACTGACTCTTCATCCAGAGCATCTGTGTACTACAACCAGCAGCAGCTACATATTCTGCTTCTGTGGTTGATAGAGCAATAGTTGCTTGCTTCTTGCTGTACCAGGAGATCAAATGACTTCCAAGAAATTGGCAACTTCCTGAAGTACTTTTTCTTTCAATTCTGTCTCCAGCATAATCAGCATCGCAGAATCCTACTAAGTTGTATTCTTTAGATTTTCTGTAAACTAAGCCAACATTAGTAGTACCTTTCAGATACCTTAGAATTCTCTTAACAGCAGTTAAATGAGATTCTCTAGGATCTGATTGGAATCTAGCACACAAACAAACACTGAACAGAATGTCAGGTCTAGAAGCAGTCAGATATAGAAGAGATCCAATCATACCTCTGTATAACTTCTGATCTACCTTCTTACTTACCTCATCCTTACCTAGGATGCATGTTGGATGCATAGGAGTTTTGGCTTCTTTGCAGTCCAGAAGATTAAACTTCTTCAGAAGTTCCTTCACATACTTGGTTTGGTGAACATACGTTCCTTCGGATGTTTGATTTATTTGTATTCCAAGGAAATACTTGAGTTCTCCCATCATGCTCATTTCAAACTCAGCCTGCATAGACTCAGCAAACTCCTTTCCAAGTGTAGCATTAGATGTTCCAAAAATAATATCATCTACATATATTTGACAAATTAAAATATCCTTTTCAAAGGTTTTACAAAAGAGAGTAGTGTCCACTTTTCCTCTAGTGAAACCATTATCTAGAAGGAAAGAACTTAAGCGTTCATACCAAGCTCTGGGAGCTTGCTTCAATCCATATAATGATTTCTTTAGTTTAAACACATGATTCGGAGACATAGAGTCTTCAAAACCAGGAGGTTGATGGACATAAACTTCTTCATCTATATAACCATTTAAGAAGGCACTCTTAACATCCATTTGATAGAGAGTGATGTTATGTTGAGTGGCAAAAGAAATTAATAGACGAATAGATTCTAACCTGGCCACTGGTGCAAAGGTTTCTGTATAATCAATCCCTTCTTGCTGACTATAACCCTGAGCCACCAGTCTGGCTTTGTTTCTTACCACTTCACCTTTCTCACTGAGCTTGTTTCTGAAGACCCATTTTGTACCAATTATATTGAACCCATCTGGTCTAGGAACAAGATCCCAAACATCATTCCTTGTAAACTGATTCAGTTCTTCTTGCATAGCAATTATCCAGTCTGGATCTTCTAGAGCATGATCAACAGAAGTTGGCTCGATCAAAGATACAAGACCTAATTGACAGTCTGCATTGTTCTTAAGGAATGCTCTTGTTCTGATTGGACCATCCTTCTTTCCAAGAATGACATCTTCTGAATGACCAGAGATGAGTCTGGATGATCTTCTGACAGATGGTTCTTCAGAAATACTTAGATCCTCCAGAGAAGCTGATACTTGATCTTCTGGTTCTTTGCTTCTGAGGAGCTCTGCTTCTGATGCGTTGCTTCTTGGCTCAACAACTTCTGATATATCAATATCACAATCTGCAAAATTATCAAACTGCTTTGGTTTTTCAGAACCAAGCTTATCATCAAACCTGATATTGATTGATTCTTCTACAACCAATGTTTCAGTATTGTATACTCTGTAGCCTTTTGAGCGTTCAGAATATCCAAGAAGGAAACACTTTTGAGCTTTGGAATCAAACTTACCAAGATGATCTTTAGTGTTCAGAATAAAGCATACACATCCAAAAGGATGGAAATATGAAATGTTGGGCTTTCTATTCTTCCACAATTCATAAGGAGTCTTATTTAGAATAGGTCTGATAGAGATTCTATTCTGAATATAGCATGCAGTGTTTATTGCTTCTGCCCAGAAATGCTTAGCCATATTGGTTTCATTGATCATGGTTCTGGCCATTTCTTGCAGAGTCCTATTCTTTCGCTCTACAACCCCATTTTGCTGTGGAGTTCTAGGACAAGAGAAATCATGGGCAATACCATTTTCTTTGAAGAATTCTTCAAAGGATCTGTTCTCAAATTCACCACCATGATCACTTCTGACCTTTATGATTTTACACTCTTTTTCAGATTGAATCTGAATGCAGAAATCAAAGAACACTGAATGAGTCTCATCCTTGTGTTTTAAGAATTTTACCCAAGTCCAGCGGCTATAATCATCTACGATGACTAATCCATATTTCTTTCCTCTGACAGATGCTGTTTTGACTGGTCCAAACAGATCAATGTGCAAGAGTTCTAATGGCCTTGAGGTAGAAACAACATTCTTAGACTTGAATGCAGGTTTGGAGAACTTGCCCTTCTGACATGCTTCACAAAGAGCATCTGATTTGAATTTCAGATTAGGGAGTCCTCTGACCAGATTCAGTTTGTTAATCTGAGAAATCTTTCTCAAACTAGCATGACCTAATCTTCTGTGCCAGACCCACTGCTCTTCAGAAACAGACATAAGACAGGTCACCTTCTGACTCATAAGATCTTGCAGATCTGTCTTGTAAATGTTGTTCTTCCTCTTGCCTGTAAATAGGATTGAGCCATCCTTCTGATTTACAGCCTTGCAAGACTTTTGATTAAAGATTATATCATAACCATTGTCACTCAATTGACTGATAGATAAGAGGTTATGAGTTAATCCTTCTACAAGAAGTACATTAGAAATGGAAGGAGAGTTACCAGACTTTATAGTTCCAGAGCCAATTATCTTGCCCTTCTGATCTCCTCCAAACTTGACTTCTCCTCCTGACTTAAGCACCAGGTCTTGGAACATAGACCTTCTTCCTGTCATGTGTCGTGAGCATCCAGAGTCCAGGTACCATGACATGTTGTGCTTTGTCCTTCTTGCAGCCAAGGATATCTGCAATAGGAATAATCTTATCCTTAGGTACCCACATTTTCTTGGGTCCTTTCTTGTTAGATTTTCTCAAGTTCTGATTGAACTTGGGTTTGACATTATAAGCAATAGGAGAAACAGCATGATAATTTTTAATGTGAGTTTCATGATATTTCCTAGGTTGTGTCACATGCTTCTTGGTGTGTGTTATGTGAAAACTTTGAGCATGTGAAGTGTGCCTAATATCATGAGAGTGGCCATACTTGAACTGATCATACAATGGCTTGTATGTAATTTTCATTTCATCAACAGGTTCAAGTTTGTATGGGGTTTCACCCTCAAAACCAATGCCAACTCTTTTGTTTCCAGATACGGCATATATCATAGAAGCTAGCTGACTTCTGCCAATACTTCTAGATAAGAACTTCCTGAAACTTAAATCATATTCTTTCAGAATATGGTTTAGACTAGGAGTGGATTTCTCTGAATCAGAAGGAGATCCAACATTATTGGATAGATTTAAAAGTTTTTCTTTTAATTCAGAATTCTCCAACTCAAGCTTCTTTGTTTCAAATTCAAATTGCTTTTTCAGCTTTTTGTATTTGAGACTAATCTGAGACTTGAGTTCCAGAAGTTCAGTTAGACCGGAAACTAACTCATCTCTAGTAAGTTCAGAAAATACCTCTTCAGAATCTGATTCTGATGTAGATTCTGATCCGTCATCTTCTGTCGCCATCAGCGCACAGTTAGCCTGCTCATCTTCTGAATCATCTTCTGACTCATCCCAGGTTGCCATAAGACCTTTCTTCTTATGAAACTTTTTCTTGGGACTTTCCTTCTGAAGATTTGGACATTCATTCTTGTAGTGTCCAGGCTCATTGCATTCATAGCACATGACCTTCTTCTTGTCAAATCTTCTTTCATCAGAAGATTCTCCACGTTCAAATTTCCTTGAACTTCTGAAGCCTCTGAACTTCCGTTGCTTGGTCTTCCAGAGTTGATTTAGCCTTCTGGAGATCAGGGACAGTTCATCTTCTTCTTCAGATTCTGATTCTTCAGGATCTTCTTCTCTGGCCTGAAAAGCGTTAGTGCATTTCTTGATATTTGATTTTAATGCAATAGACTTACCTTTCTTTTGAGGCTCATTTGCATCCAGCTCAATTTCATGGCTTCTCAAGGCACTGATCAGCTCTTCCAGAGAAACTTCATTCAGATTCTTTGCAATCTTGAATGCAGTCACCATAGGACCCCATCTTCTGGGTAAGCTTCTGATGATCTTCTTCACATGATCAGCCTTGGTGTATCCTTTGTCAAGAACTCTCAATCCAGCAGTCAGAGTTTGAAATCTCGAAAACATCTTTTCAATGTCTTCATCATCCTCCATCTTGAAGGCTTCATACTTCTGGATTAAGGCAAGAGCTTTTGTCTCCTTGACTTGAGCATTTCCTTCATGAGTCATTTTCAAGGACTCATATATGTCATAGGCCGTTTCCCTGTTAGATATCTTCTCATACTCAGCATGAGAGATAGCATTCAGCAAAACAGTTCTACATTTATGATGATTCCTGAAAAGCTTCTTTTGATCATCATTCATTTCTTGCCTTGACAGCTTCACGCCACTGGCATTTACTGGATGTTTGTAACCATCCATTAGAAGATCCCATAGATCACCATCTAGACCCAGAAAGTAACTTTCCAGTTTATCTTTCCAGTATTCAAAGTTTTCACCATCAAATACCGGCGGTCTAGTATAACCATTGTTACCGTTGTATTGCTCAGCAGAGCCAGATGTAGATGCAGGTGTAGATGTAGACTTTTCACTTTCATCAACCATCTTTTAAATGAAGCGTTTTTCTCTTCCTGAATCTTTTCTAAACACGGTTAAGTGCTTGCACCTTAGAACCGGCGCTCTGATGCCAATTGAAGGATAGAAAAACACTTAGAAAGGGGGGGATTGAATAAGTGTGACTTTAAATCTTGGACGATAAAAATAAATTGCACAATTATTTTTATCCTGGTTCGCTGTTAACGAAGCTACTCCAGTCCACCCCCGCAGAGATGATTTACCTCAACCTGAGGATTTAATCCACTAATCGCACGGATTACAATGGTTTTCCACTTAGTCCGCAACTAAGTCTTCCAGAGTCTTCTGATCACACACTGATCACTCCAGGAACAACTGCTTAGATACCCTCTAAGACTTTTCTAGAGTCTACTGATCAACACGATCACTCTAGGCTTAGTTCACTCCTAAGACTTCCCTAGAGTATTCTGATCAACACGATCACTCTAGTTACAAACTGCTCAGCCAACTGCTAAGACTTCCTAGAGTATACTGATCACACGATCACTCTAGTTCCTTACAACTTAATGTAATCTATTCAAGAGTTTACAAATGCTTCTTAAAAGCTATAATCACAAACTGTGATATTTCTCTTATCGTTTAAGCTTAATCTCACTAAGATATTACAACAGCAATGTAGTGAGCTTTGATGAAGATGAAGATTCTGAGTTTAGATTTGAACAGCGTTTCAGCAAGTTTGATATAAGTTGTTTTGGTGGAGAATCATTAACCTTGCTTCTCATCAGAACTTCATATTTATAGGCGTTGAGAAGATGACCGTTGAATGCATTTAATGCTTTGCGTGTTCCGTACAGCATTGCACTTAATGTTATACGCTTTTGTCAACTACCTCGAGCCTTGTTCACGCTGTGTCTACTGACGTAGCCTTTAGTAGCTTTTAACGTTCCTTTTGTCAGTCAGCGTAGTCTGCCACCTGTACTTCCTTCTGATCTGATGTTTGTGAATACGACGTTTGAATATCATCAGAGTCAAAACAGCTTGGTGCATAGCATCTTCTGATCTTCTGACCTTGAAGTGCTTCTGAGCGTGATACCATCTTCTGATCTTCAGTGCTTCTGATCTCATGTTCTTCTGATGCTTCCATAGACCCATGTTCTGATTCTGCTTCGACCATCTTCTGATGTCTTGCCAGACCATGTTCTGATGTTGCATGCTGAACCATTTGAGATACCACTTCTGAGCGCTGAATTATGCGTACTCTTTATATATATTTCCTGAAAGGGAAATTGCATTGGATTAGAGTACCATATTATCTTAAGCAAAATTCATATTATTGTTATCATCAAAACTAAGATAATTGATAAGAACAAATCTTGTTCTAACAGAAGTCTCCAAATTTCCTTGGTATCTGTTTGATTCTCTGTGGCCTCTAGAACTGCACAAGTTTACCTTTAGAGTCAGGTCCACCTTCAGAGGCTGAACCACCTTCAGATGCTGGACCACCTTCAGAAGTTCCACCTTCAGAGGCTAGACCTTTAGAGTCATGATCGCCTTCAGAGTTAGAGTCTTCTTCAAATTCACCTTCATATTCATAATTATTTTCAGACTCAAAATATCCTTCAGAGACAAAATTTCCTTCAAAATTAGAATCTTCTTCAAAGGCATAATTTTCTTCATAGTTAGAATATGTTTGTACTGTTGACACAACAGTAGAGTTGGATTGAGACTTCTTTCAATCCCATGTTTCTGATTCTTTCACTATCACATCTTTGTTGACAACAACTTTGTTGGTGACTAGGCAATAAAGCTTATAGGCACCTGTAGAGTGATAACCTATAAGCAACATGGCATTGCTCTTGTCATCCAATTTCCTTCTAGTAGCAACTGGAGCATGTTTATAACACATGGAACCAACCATGTTGAAGTGGGTTACACTTTGCTTTTTACCAGCCCACTTCTCCATAGGAACTAATTTCTTTAACTTCTTTGTCGGATATTTGTTGAGCACATATGATGCAGCAGAAATAACTTTTCCCCAATATGTGTAAGTGAGAATTTTTTTTTAACATGCTTCTTGTAATGTCCAGAAAAGTTTTGTTCTTTCTCTTAACAAGGCTATTATATTATGGAATGTTTGGAGCAATGACCTCATTCTCAATACCATTCTCCTAATAGAATTTCTTGAAATCTATAGAGTTGAACTCACCTTCACCATCGGTTCTAAGGATCTTCAACCTTTCGCCACTATAATTTTCAGCCTTCATTTTGAACTTCTTGAACTCGGAAAAAACCTTGTGTTTGAACTTTATGAGTGCTACCCATGCCATTCTTATGAACCCGTCCACTAATGACACAATGTACTTGTCTCCTCTAAGTGAATGTATCTCAAATGACCCACATACATCCGAATGCAACACTTGTTGCACTAAGGGATTAAGTGTCCACTGACTCAACATTCACCTTGATTCCTCCCAGTTCAAACTCCATAATCAAATTCTAATTAAATTCATACAACTTTAAAAGATTGTCCTTCATGGTTACTGAAATATCTTTTTCGAGCAATTGTTCTACACTCATCTGATTTCCTTTCATGCCAGAAACATACCATACATCCTTAATCAGTATAATTTTGTCATTCTTCAGAGTCACTCTGACATTTCCCATTCCTTCAGCATTTAAATACTCATCATCAGCACATATGATCTTCATATTTCTACCAGAGTCAAAATCCACCAGTCATTGCATGTTTCCAACTAGGTGATTTAAGCAGTCAGTGTCCATATACCACCAGTCTACCATTTTTTCACCTTCATTTTCAGATGTCGTGAATAACACAGGTTCATCCTCTGAATATCCTTCTACTATGTTGGCTTCTTCATCTTTCTTTTTTTATTTGACCAACAATTAAATGCAAACTAGGCAAATCTATTACAGTTGTAGCCTTAGACCTTTCTCTCATGAAACTTCTCCTTTCTCTTCTGGACATTCTTATGTTTCTTCTCATCTTGATTAGAATGTTTTGACTTCTTAACACTCTTTTTCTTTTTCTCTAGCCATGCTTGATTCTTGTTCTTCTTGACAAAATAAGCTTTCAGAACCTATTCAATCTCCCTTTCAGAGTTCCTTTTAGTCACACACAACTCTTATGCCTCTAAACTATGTTATAGCCCAAAATTTGCCCGCATCTTTTTTCAGAAAGAAGGCAATAGACTTCTGTCTAAAAATTGAGAGTTTCATATAATCTTGGATTCTATTTCCTGATTTTATGAATACTCGGTTTTTAGAATTTTTATTATACGGTATTTTGGCTCGCTGTTGAATTTATTCTTACACCAATGCCAAGTACTGTTTATCACTTCACACACGCTGTTTATTTGAGATTTATTTGCAGATAAATAGTACTGACGCAATTGGTACAGGATTAAATCTTTTTGAAGGCGCAAAGTCCGAGGATTTAGACTGTACTGGTAACGAGTAAATTATTATTAATTTTTGTTTCCCACTAATTTTTGTACTATATTCTATTATTTTCAAAATCTTTTCCTTTCTTTTCAAATCTCTTTCTTTCAAAATCAAATCCTAACTTTATTCTATACATCTCTTTTTTCAAACCCTACCATACACTTTCTTTCAAATCCTACTACCACTCAAATTTTCCTTTTTTGTACGGAATCACTTCATTCCCCAACGTCTCTATCCTTCTTTTCACTCTATAAATACCTCTCATTTTTTCCATAAATTCTCACATCAAATTTCAACTCATCTCTCAAATTTCTACCTCATATTTATTTTCTCTTCTTCCCCGGCAAAAATGGCGAAGTGGATGGATACGTGTTTTCTTATGGTCATCACCGTCTTAGTGGTGATCATGTCCTTTTTCTGTCTGCATAGTCCTGAAAAATGCTGACCTGGGTTGTTTACACTCCCAATCATCTATATGTTATTATTTATAGCATGGGTTTTTAATCGTCATTTTTAAAGTTTGTCGTATCTTTTGTTTTCAAATAATGTACCGTTTATTTGTCGTACTGTTCATTATATTATGTAATATTTGTACTGTCAGTATTAAATGTCGTACTATCTGTCGTACTGTTGTTTAGTTATCCAGATAATATTTTGTGTGTTTTCTGCCAGTTAAATATTTATTTTTCTGTGCATTAAATATTTTTCAAGGTTATTATCGGTAATTTCGTTCGCGTACAATATATTTAATTTATTTATTATGTTTGTGTTTTTCTAACAACTCATGTAAATAAATGTTCACCATTAACACAACAAAAAACAAAAAGAAAAATTAACTCTAACTGTTGAATTTTTACTTTAACTGTTACGTTAATGCTCGGACAGCCAGTTGACAGTCAAACCCGCTGACAGCACGATTCTCCGTGTTTTGTACCATCAATCAAATCAATCTTTTGCATTTCAAAATTCCAAGATTTTTGTTCTAGAAGTCTTCTGATAATCACATGATCAGTAGAGACTCAGCACTGCACAAAAATCAGGTACGCCTAACTGTCTCCTACGCGAACAGTCCCTAACTAGGGTTTTTGTTTTTTTCAGGAGAACAAGTTTTTTGAGACCTCAAATGGATTTCATAGACCTCCATATATCTCAAAGTAGCACCATACAAATTTTCAAACTTCAACTCGCTCAGACGCGCAGTCAGCAGCTCAAACAGTCAACAGACGACCAGTTTGACCGGAAAGTCAACAGACAGTCAAAAATGAAATTTTTTGTCAACATCCATATTTTGTCAAAAGATTCATCATTTGATCATTGGTTGATCATAATTCATCAAGGAAAGATAAAAAATCAACAAAACCCTAAGTTTCAAAATTAGGGTTTTCTCCTAAAAAGTCAACTGAACTTTGACTGACCATAACTCTCTTCTCATTCATTCAAAAAATTCCAACCAAAGCTTTTTTTGAAGGAAATTCAATTATCTTTCAAATGCAATTGATCCCATGGTCATTGGATTCACCATTTGAAAAATATGAGCTCAGACATTACAGGTCATTTTCAAAGTCAACAAAAAGTGGTTTTTTCTCAAAGGCCATAACATCAAGATAACTTCTCCAAATGAAAAAAAGTTTCCAAAGTGGCTTGTAGAGGACATCTTGAGGTTTCTAAAAAGTACAAGAACTTCTTCATATGATAAAAATTGAGGGATTTATGCCTTGTTGAAGTTGGCTATATTTTGGGAAAATGCATGAAACCAACATTGATCAAAAATGTTTTTTTCCAAAAGGGGCCAAATTTCCATGATCCAAACATGATTCTAACAATTCTAAGGGCCTCCCACGACCAACCTAAGGCCCATAGCATTTTTATTTCTTTTTTGGTTTAATTTTATCACATTTAAAGTTAAATTGAAAAAGAAATGGTGAAGGATAATGATGCAATGCTTGATTCTTAAGCTAAGGCAACCAAGAATGATTCAACTCTGCAGCAAGAGAGGTACAAAGCAGGCCTAGAGCAAGAGGTTGAAGAAAAATCAAGCCATGGTCAAGAATTCAAACTTTTTTATATTAAAAAAATCAAAAGTTCAACAAAGATCATCAATGCTTCTTAGCTTAGTTTTGAAGCACTTCATAGCTTATAAATGAAGTAGCATACTTCAGTAACATAGACACACAAGTTCAGAACCATTACTATGCTTGTAACACACTTGAAATTTTGCAAGAAATTTAAAATTCGAATTTTAAGTTTCAGTTAGTTTCAATCCAAACTAAGTATTCAAACATCATCTCTGAACTTCATTGAACCTATCCAAATAAGTTTTAAGCATCAAAGCCTCACAAATCGAGCCACACAAGCCACAGTTTGTTCAAACATAAATCACCTCATATCTGATCATTCATGCATGTTTAACAAGATGTAGACATATATTTGAGTTTAGTTTGATGTACTGATCGTTTCTGGAAGTTTAATTGAGATTTGGGTGCTTGTACACGAAGCCACCATTTTAGGGTTCTTGATCTCAAAATTAGGGCTTCTCGAATTAGGCAAAATTACAAGTTCAAAGTGGTCTCATTGAATTCGTATGAACCAGACGAATCGAACCATAGCCTCGCGCCAAATTTCTTTTACGTTTTGCTTGTATTCGTTATTTTACAGGTGTAATAGATTGAAGCTTTTTACACCACCTGCAAATGAGCGGTGTAAAAGAGCATTTCTGATGAAGAAGACAAGACGTGGCGTCCTCTGGTTGGCCAGAGCGCGCGCGTTTTTATTTTTTTAAAATTTTCTGATTCTGTGTTTTGCAGCGTAGGAACAAGCCATGTGTCATGCGTCCGTGTCCATCAGATCAATCTGATCACTCCATCCAACGCATACGCTTCGCCAGTCCATACCATGGACTCTCTCATCCACCACACGTGATCATATTATTATATTTTTTTATTTTATTTAGTTTTCTTTGCAAAATTAATTTACAATAGTTTAAAAAATCAAAAAAATATAATAAAAATATTTTTTGTTTTATAAAATAATCTATTATTTTTTGACATAAAAATATTTCATTTTTCTTAATAATTAAAATATTTTGTTTAATTAATTAGTATATATTTATATATTTGCTTTTTAATTATTTCAACCAATCAAAAAATCAGAAAAAATTTGTTCTTTTTATTAAATTTAGTTTATATATTATAGACTAATTTTGTACATATTAAAATATTTTTCTCTTTAAGTTTTAATTATTTTTATAATTGTTTATATAATTATATGTTAATTAGCTTAATAAATTTTCAAAACAACTTCAAAAAATCCAAAAAAAATTAGTTTTATTTTAAAATTAATTTATAAGCAATATGAACATATTTTAAACTTAATTTTAAGTTTAAATTTTATTTCTACCTTTTTCTCATTTTAATTAAATTAATTATGCATTAATTCTAATTAAAATCAACCATACAAAAAATCCAAAAATATTTCTTTTATCTTATTGCAATTTAAATTCATAGATAAAGTGTATAGGTTGTCAAAATCATGTAAATAGCGTAGTTTACATTTCTCGCACAATCGATGTAATAGCGTAGATTTACTTTCCGCATTTTAATTCATATACATTTAAAACTGCGTGTATGTCAAAGATAAAAAACTGAAGCTCTAGGTCACTAACTTCAAAGATAAAAATATCTGAATCAAAACACAATCACACTTGCACCTCTTAGGGTAATCCCTCTGATACTCTTTTAAAAAAATCAAATTCTATTATTTCAAATGCAAAATTGAACTTTTGTTTACATCCGGTAAAAGGAGAATTTTCTAAAGGAAATAGGAAAAGACCTTATAAACTTAGGGTAGATCTCCTAATTGCTTGCTCAAATCAAAACAAACAAATGTCTCATATATCATTGTTTTTCAAACTAAAACTTTCAAAAAAGACAATACTTGGTATATATCCAAACAAGTATCATTACGAAGTTAAAGCTCTTTTTTCAAAACATCTTTCGAAAGATAAAACACTTTGTATACATCCGCACAAGGATCATTACAAAGCCAATTTACAAAGGTATTTTAAAACCACATACAAGCATTTCAAGGCAAGACAAATGATTCAAGACAAGTGAGCTAAGCAATTAAGAGCCCATGGATAACCATGGATACAAAGGGGTGCTAATACCTTCCCTTTGTATAACCTACCCCCGAACCCAAAATCTCTTAAAGGTTTTTTCTGTTTCTTTTATAAACCTTTCCTTAATTGGATAAAATAAAAGTCGGTGGCGACTCTCTGATTTTCAAAATTCACAAACAAAAGAAGAGTCAGTTCGTATCTCTCACCACGAGAGGTATAAAAAACCGAGGGCGACAAACTACTCTGAAGTTCTTCAATTCTCATGGTACTAGTGTCTTTAGAATGTTATATCCATACAACTATATAACCAAACTGAGGATTAAGAGATCTTAGTACATTTTCAGTGATTACTTGTTTAAGGAGTGTTTCTCCACAAGCTTCCATCTCAATCGTGATCACAATCACTTTGGAGATATAATATAGACATATAGTACCTTCTCATTGTTCTTCATGCTGAGATTCTCGTATTTCTTGCATAGGGACAACAACTTCACGTTCTTCACTGATGCGTCAAGACTATAGCACCACACAAGTGTATTCCATGTAGCTTTCACCTTCGTTGCATTGGTAATCTTCTCAAAAACCTTCATATCCATACACTTATGAAAATAGAACAATTTCTTCTGATCCTTCTTCCTCATATCACTCAAATTCACAAACACTATTTTCGCAAACTCTAAGATTCAAGAAATATGATTCTCCCCGATTTTGATCTTTAATTCAGTGTGAATTTGAGGAATGAAATCAATATCACACCTCACAAACATTCATGTTTCTCTAGATCAGAATCGGAGCTCTAAATACCAATTTGTTGGAGTTTACACCTCCATTGATGCACAAGAGGAAGAAGAAAGAAAATTTGTAGAGAGAGCGAGAAAAATCAGTAACTAACGTTTGTTCTCAAACTCAATCCTGTTACAAAATGAGTAATCAATCTAACAAACTGAATACAACTTCAGTTTATATACACATAACCAAATTCAAATATAAACCAAATTAAACTCAAATGCAAATAAAAATTAAATACAAATGCAAATGTTGAATTTAAATTACATCCAACACTTTTCAATCTTTTCAAAAGCTCATTGATACCGTTTTTTAAATTGAGCATCTTTTTAAATATTTTTTATGGGGGGGGGTGAAAGGGTTTGAAAAATTCATTGAATTAACTAGGAGGAAGAGTATTTACCTAACTAAAAGAGAGATTTATGTGTGCAAAATTTTTAACCATTTTAGTTTACCTCAACATGAAAAAATATTTAATTGATGCTCTCAATGTTTACTTGCTCACCATCACTAAACTTTAACATATTCTTTTCATGTTTCTTAGACGCAATTTTAGTTTACTCTTTTTTTTTTTGGCTTAATTGCAATTTTAGTCCCCCAATTATTCATTTTTTTGGGTTTTGGTCCCCCTATTTTAAAATCTGGAATTTTAGTCCTTCTGTTTTAGTTTTTTGAGGATTTTGGTCCCCCTACAAATCCGAAGACCAATTTTAATGAAATGAAACTCAAATTAATGACATGTTCAACATATATCTTAAATAAAAATAACTTTTTTGAACAGATTACTGCTGAACTGGCACTGACACATCATCATTAAGAGCGTCATTTCATTTAAAATTGCCTTCGAATTTGCCGGGGGGCCAAAATCCTCAAAAAACTAAAATATAGGGACTAAAATTCCGGATTTTAAAATAGGGGGACCAAAACCCAAAAAAAATGGATAATAGAGGGACCAAAATTGCAATTAAGCTTTTTTTTTCCTTCTAATTATATGTCTCATATCTCACACGCATGCGTAGATGTGCGTGTGAAGTGAGGTATAGAATTAGAAGAAAAATAGAGAAAACTAAAATTGCATCAAAGAAACTAGAAAAAAAAATATTAAAGTCGAGAGATGAGGAGACACTAAAAGTTGAGAGAATCAATAAAAAAAAATTTGATGTTGAGGGAAGAGAAGTGAGACAATTTGGAAAAAATAAAATTGATATGGAAATTATCTTTCACACAATAATGTTTAAGCCTACTACGCAAATAAACATAACTTCAAGATTTTTACAAATTAAAATTTAAAATGCTCAGTTCTTTTCTATGATAAGAGACTTAATAAATGGTTGTGCTCCTTTATTCCTGAATTATTTCCATTTGAAAAGTTCTTCTCGCCAAAGTGCTTTTTTCATTAGTGGTCATTGAGGTCGTAGACTGGAAAGGATTAGGAGGTACAATTAGCTGGCTATCATCGCTTGTTTCCAACATTTGTACAACAGCTTTTATTGATGGACGATTTATTGGTTGCCATTGAATGCACCAAAGTCCAACAATTGCAAGTTTCTTTGCAATTTTAAAATCAACTTCATTCCCAATATCAATATGTACATCTCCTTCCAATAAATTGTGTATCCATTCTGGGTACAACACATTGAAATTTTCCGCAGATGACGTATCTATATTCTTCCTTCCTCCAACCATTTCTAACAACAACATTCCGTAACTGTAAATATCTGATTTTAGAGACACATTTCCAAAATTTCTTGACAGAACTTCAGGCGCCATGTATCCAAAGGTTCCTTTAGCCGCTGTCATGGACACGGCACTAACATTCTTGGAACATAATTTTGCGAGACCAAAATCCGAAATCTTTGGAGTAAAAGAGTCATCTAGTAAAACATTGTGAGGGTTGATGTCAAAGTGAATGATTGGATGGTTACAACCTTGATGAAGATACTCAATACCTTTGGCTATCCCAAGACCTATTTGTTGCAGCTTCTCCCATCCCATGAAATGATCTTTGTTATCCGGTGCAAATATGAAACTTTGTAGTGAACCATTTGCAAACAAATTGTAAACAAGAGCACGGTGGATTCCATCAGCGCAAAAGCCAATCAAACGGACTACGTTGATGTGGTGGATTTTGCCCATAATTCCTACTTCATTGATGAATTCTTTTCCTTCTCCTTGAGTACCATTGAGCATTTTCACTGCCACAAGAATCTCAGTTGAGAGTTTTCCTTTAAACACAGTTCCGTGGGCACCTTCTCCGAGTTTTTCCTTAAATCCGTTCGTAATTCTTTTTATATCAGCATAGGAAAATCTAGCTGGCTTTTGTGCTCTGTAATCCTCTAAGAACTTGTCAACTCTAATTTGATCCTCTTCTTTCTTCTTAAAATAGAGACATATCTTAAACAGTGCAATGAGAAACAGCCCAAAAAGAATTGAACCTAGAAAAACATGTTATAACTAATAAAATTATCTTCCAACATAAATCAACAAAGAATGACATAAAGCAAGTCTAACCTGTAGCGGTGTATATAAGAGATCTTGGAATTTGAATTGTTTTACGTTTGCTTTTGCAATCAACACATTCAGTTTCGCCTTTGGTGCCGTTGTTCTTCCATTTGCATCTCAGTCCCTTCGCTTTGCACTCCGTACAAGTTTGTTTGGGCCAACTCAAACTGAGCCGATCAAACGTCATGTCAAATGCCATGATCGACGACGTGTTGAATTCGAATATCTTGATACACGTTGCAAGGTCCAGTGCGAGGACACTGTCGAAGGATTCAGAAATGTAAATTGGACATTTGATCATATCTTGTGAATCTCGGTTTCTCAAGTAACGCTTCTTAACTGAAGAGCAATTGAAAAAAACTATTGTACTTGAGTATGAATAAGTTTTGTATGATAGAAATGAGGAATTGTAAAGTTTAAGTTTCAGAAACTTTTCTGGAAAGCAGTTGTCTGGGTCCGAAATTAAAATGGAGTTGAATTCATAATCAATTTCAAGAACAGGGAACTGAATTGGCCCGGAAGTGGTATGGAGTAAAAGCATGGTTTGCTTGTTTTGAGTACAATATAGACAAAACTCAGGATTAACACATTGATCTTGTGATGATTCTTCAACAAGTTGGAAAGGAAATTGAATAGTCGGTTGGTTAGGTCCACAAGTTGGTTCTCTGCACTCATCAGTACTGCTGCTGCTATCGGCGAGCATGAGCAGTAGAAGTAGCATCATCAAACTACTATGTGCTGCTCCTGACATCCAAATTAAATGTTAAAAGGATTTCTTGTTTTCAGCAAAAGAAAGTGATAAGAAACTAACTCTCATCGCTCCACTTATTTTATACTCCATTTAATTGACTCAGTGATTTTCCTCTTGTATGACTTTGACGACTTTAGTTTGCTTAAAATATTATATTCATGTGAAAGAATAATTAATAAACTAAAGGTACCAAAGTTATAGGTAAGCAAAGTCACTGCAATATTAATTATTAGAAATCCCAACAATCCACGCCAAACCTGAACATAGAAACACAAGTTTCCAACTAAAAATCATGCTACTGCCAGCGAGAATGATTTTCAGCAAAGGAAAGTGACTGGAAACTAACTCTGTCGTTTTTAATACTGATTGTTTGACCTAGTCTGTCGATTTATTTTATATAATGTGATTTTTTAATAATGATTGTTTGACCTGAATGTTTGACGTAGTCCGTGGATTTATTAAAAATAAATCTAAAGTTAACAGCGTTTCTGGCATACTACATATATAGGCTTATATCCACACGGCAAATCTGAACATAGAAACAGAAGTTTCCAACCAAAAAAACCAATATGTTGTGGATGAGAAAGTTATTGCTATTGTTGTTGGCGTTTACCCTTCTACTCCAGCGAGGTAGGAGCCACACTTGTCCACCTTCATCTTGTGGCAAAATATCAAACATAAGTTACCCTTTTCGATTAAAACATGACTCAAATCACTGCGGGGATAGCAGGTATGAGCTATCATGTGAAAATAATGTAACAACTTTAAACTTGTACTCTGCAAAATATCATGTGAAGTACATCAACTACAGCAATTCCATAATCCGATTGGTTGATCCTGGAGTTCAACAATCTAACTGCTCTTCACTTCCTCTCTATTTCTTGTCTCGGTCTAATTTCTCTGATAATTATGAAAACTACCCAGATCCAAACAAAATTATGGTCTTCTTTTTGAGCATATAGTTTACTTGAATTGTAGCCATCAAGTGACAGACAATCCTAAATATGTTGATACATCTTCCTGCATCAATTGGCACTCCAACAAAGGCTACTATATTTACGCCATGGCCGGTGATTTAATTGCTCAAGATTTTCAAGTTGGTTGTCATGTCAAGTTACTGGCTCCAACTTCTTGGCCCGGTTTGCAAAGAAACCATCAAATACTTTCCTATGATGTCATGCACAAGGCCTTGCTCTATGGATTTCAGATTTCTTGGTTGGATCTTGCTTGTAAGAATCATTGTGGATATTCAAAGTACTGTTCCTTCAACGCTACCACCGAGGAATTTCAATGCTATCGCTTCTGCGAAAATTTCTGGGGAGGAGATACGAGCAGTCTTTGTGGTAAATATTACTCCACTCATTTTGATTTTTCATTATTATCACTAAAAATGTCTACCTTCACCTTTATTAAAATAATTCTAATATAGTAGTACAAAATAAATAGAAAATCCCTTCCTAGAAATAATACAAACTGCCATTTACAGGAATAAGAACATGTTGAATGAAAATAAAAGTGATATTCTATTCCCACTATCCTATAAAAAAATGCCTGCCAACTAAATTAATTTAATAAAAATAATTGATCGTACCTGATCAGAATGGATTGTTCTGACCTGCAAATTTGATAAACTTCAAAAACTAGAGGGGGTATGCCTGCAAAGTACTCTGATGCTAAAGTGAGAGAGAGTAAATGAGCGCAAGTACAAGAGGGAGAGAATATGAACTAATGAATATCTGACCCTCTAATGAAAGAGGGTATTTATAACTTCCAGCGCTGGGCCAAAGTCCCCTAATTTAGGCTGAATCATTGGAGGCACAGAATAGGAAACTCTTAGCATCCTACGTGGTAGTCTGGTAGGGCAGAGTTAGCAAGTAACTCTCATTCCAGGTGGACTGCCTGTTGGGTTCGGGAAGGGAATACCGAATCCCCAGCTACACAGTTGACCACGTGCTCTACGTGGGACACGTGAGTTAGGGTTTTCCAATGGTCACGAGGAAGTGGTGATCAATTGGGCCTTAACGTTGTACTGGACCTTGCTCGACTACAAGCCTAATCGTGCCCACTCTAAAACACTGATCAATATTAATTTTAAACATGATAAAATGTAACTATAAAATAAAGATATAGAATAGTTATTTTATCCAATTGATTTCCATTATCAAAATATAAAAATAACATTTTGAAAGTTTATCGCTTAATTTAAATTAGAGAATAAAATGATCAAAAGTAATTCATATAATATTAAAATTGTAAACATCATTTTTTTGAATTCTTTTTTTACAAATATCAGACTTATAATAAGCTAGAGAAAGATGTATACATATAGAGAGAGAGAGAGATAAGCCCATTCAATATAATATTATTTCTTATATCGTTTTATAAACTATATAAAAACATTTGTATAGTGAAGTCGCTAAAATAACTTTTTTGGTGTAGTCATAATTCTGATCAATTAACAGTATGCAATAAGTTTTTTTTTAAAGGCAAACACAATATATATTAATAAATGAAAAAGGCACTAATTGTCAAAAGTCACAGAGATGGCACAGAAATGACACAAGGAGTGTCAAACCAAGCCAAACAACAAAGGCAACAACAACCAAAAAATACAACAAAGCGAGCGAGACAAAAGCCAACAACACAAAAGAAGCCAACCATAAGAGAGCCAATCGAGAAACTAGAATCCAAATAGAGCTAGATCCCTCCAGCTACGGACACCTGTAAAACAAAAATCCTCAAAAAACCAGGAAGAACACATCCTAAAGGAGGCTGAAGCCACTCACCCCACTATTAGTTGATAAACAGTATAGGATTCTCAAACCAAGCTGAGAAGGTACATGAAATCAATTCCAAGCCAAAGCAATACTCATATCTTCCACGTCTTTTGGTGTCACCGAAAAACCAGAGAAAATAATGTCATTCTTGGATTTCTAAATCGACCAGATCACGGCATGTCAAATCAACAAAACAGCCCCTCTAGTCCTACGACCTCCATAAAGATGAGAAAACATCTGGAAAAGAGTCCAAACATCCCTAGGAAGAATAACAGACCAACCTAATCACCTAAACATCATATACTACACTAAGGAAGCAACCTCACAAGTCACGAAGAGATGACAGGAGGACTCAACAATCATAGAGCAAAAGGTGTAAGAGATAGTCCCCGAAGTCAAAAGGATCCCTCTGTTAAGAGGTTATCTTTAGTAGGGATACGATCCTGAAGAAGTTGCCACGAGAAAACTATGACTTTAGAAGGTGCCTAGCTAACCCAAGTGGAATGCGTGACTAAATCAACGGGTGTAATCTGTTGATTGAGAAAAAAACTCACTAGAGAGAAGACTAGAATAAGAAGAGGACACCAAGAAAATACCATCACTCGAATGGTGTTGTCACTAAACATCACTATCAGACGATGATCAAAAATTTCTAATCACTAATTGAAGGTCACTAAATAGAGAGCCACCTTATAGTTAAAGAGAAACGTTCTCTACCACTTGAGGTCCTAGATCCAACTATCCACATCCCACCTACCATCCTCCCCTACATGTATAAACGGATGATCAGTAAGCGTAAGCAATCTATGGAATCTAAGCCGAAGCGGAGTTCCCCCATTCTAGGAGTCATCCCTAAATGAGGTAAGAAAGCCAGAGCCAACTTTCAGGGAGAGGCCATCCTTGAACCAATCAAAAGCATCATTAGCTTTACCACCAAGAATGGATACCCATCTCTACCAAGACAAAACAAGACGAAGGTTTGCGACTCTCTCTCCCATTATGGAGGACATAGAGGCTGCCCTATACCTGGCCAGAAGGATATCGCTCCAAAACCATAAGCCCCGGAAATAAGACGCCGCCTCCACTTACCTTAAAGGGAGAGATTAACCAACTGGAGGTTACGATCCCTAAGGCCCTCAAGCTTCTTAGGTTTGCAAGCATCCACCCACTTGACCCATGAAATTTTATATTCCCCTTTTACCCCACCTCATAGAAACCTCCTATGGATCTTCATTATCTTATTCCAAACCATAAGACGCATCTTTAAAAAAGAAAGGAAGAAAATAGAGATAACATTAATAACAGAATTAAGAAGAATCACTCTGCCACCCAAAGAGACATACCTATGCTTCTACGACATGAGCCTACTAGATATAAGATCAACTAGGGGTTCCCATGTGGAGCAGGGATTAACACCAATCGAAAGTCCAATGTGCTTAAAAGGAAAGGACTTCTAGTTACGGTGGAGAAACTTACAAGCAAGATCTAAGAAGGCCTGGTCGGGATTCTCACCAGTGGGGGAACTTTTGGCAAAATTCACGCGAAGTCCTGAGGCTAGCTCAAAACTATGGAGAATAGACTTGATGGTCTAAAGATTATATACAATAGTGTCATCTAAGATAATTGTGTCGTCTGTATACTAAATATGGCAGACCATCAAGTCCGAAGACCCTACCCTAACACCAAAAAGAAGGTTCAA
This sequence comes from Vicia villosa, assembly GCF_029867415.1. Taxonomy (NCBI): domain Eukaryota; kingdom Viridiplantae; phylum Streptophyta; class Magnoliopsida; order Fabales; family Fabaceae; genus Vicia; species Vicia villosa. The sequence goes on along the minus strand of NC_081183.1, from coordinate 177,178,524 downwards.
CCCAATAGCCTTAGAGATCAACCCACTCAGCCCATCAGAAACAAGACGCCCTTCGACAACAATATATAATAAGTCTCATTAAGTCAGCTTAGTTGGTAGTTGCGCAGGAATATCATGTGCAGGCTTGTGGGTTTAAAGGGTGAACTCCAACCACTATACTACATGAAAAAAATGTAATAAATAAATGTCTTGTAGGATTATATAGTGCATATCACTTAATGTGTAGTCTCATATCTATTAATATTGTCATTAAGTCCCTCTCAATTGTAGTTGTTTTTGCTCTTTTTGTAGCATTACAACTTTTAATGTTACTACTCTCTCTTAATACACGTATCCAAGGAAAATTTAGTATTCCTTAGGCGCAGATCGCCGACCACGCGACCTCCCTCCATGTTGCAGATTTTTCACTCCTAGATTTAGTCTTTTCTCTATTGGAAAAATTAGGGTTTTCAAGAATGATGAGGAAGAATAAGAGAGAGAGAGAGAGAGAGAGAGAGAGAGAGAGAGAATGAGAGAAAAGTTATTATAAACTATCATAACGACATGGGCATTGAACACGCATAAATACCTACAAAAAGACAACAAAACTATCAAACGGTATATATTTACATGAAAACATAACAAAACACAAACGATACAAATATACACAAAAACGGGGAATTATTCAAACGGTATTAACAAAAGTATCGATAAGTGCCACTATTTACAAACACAAAATAACTACATTTTGACACTTAACAGAGAACAATTACACCAAATGAAACTCGTATAAATAAATCAATGTTGGCCATTTTATCATCATAATAATTCCCCTCTCTAAAAATTTGAGTGACTTTAAAATGCAATTGAGAAATAAAAAGTAGACCATTTATCCATATGTTATGAAGAGTCCAAGGAATAATGTGAGGTTGCTTGAAAGTCAAGGTAACATGTTGTGAATCCATTTCTAGCCATAGATGATGCCACCTTTTATCAAAATAATTTTCAATGGCTGAGTAGCTCCCATAAATTTTCAAGGGCAAAATCAATAATCAAATCCTTACTCAAGTCACTGCTTGAAACCACAAGAACATCAAATGAGTCAAAATCATCTTGAACAATGGTTGTTTTTCCATTATCCTTACCTCTTTGATCTTTCAGGTGTTCAGAGCATACTTTTCTTGTATGACCCTCATTCTTACAGTTATAACATCGAATTCCAGATGCATCACCACTATAAGACTTCTACTGACATTTACCCTTCTTCTTTTCAAACTTGTCATTTCTCTTTGTGATTTTCTCCTTAACCGACAGGCCTTCGCTAGTCGAAGATGGCTTGTGATCCTTTCATTCGTTCAAATCCTTAGAATACAAGGCTGATTGAACTTCTTCAAAGATCATAGACTCACTTCCATACAATAGAGTTTCTTTGAAGTGAGCATGTTATATTGGCAAAGCATACAACAACAACAGGGCTTAATATTCATCATTGATCTTGACATCGATATTTTCAAGATCAAGAATTAGCTTGTTTAACATATTCAACTGCTCAGCCAAGACTTTGTCTTCACTAATCTTGAATGAATACAGAGCTTGCTTCACGTAGAGGCAATTGACCAACGATTTTGTCATGTGCAAACTTACTAGTGCCGACCCCAAACTCGACGTCGTCGTCTCTTTCGAAAACTGTCGAAGAATCTTATCACCAGTACTCAATAAGATAGTGTTGTGGGATTTCTCCATCGTATTCATTTCTCCTTCTCTGTTAACGCAACTTCCATGGCTGTGAATCCCTTCAACGCTTCTAATCAACCCTGCTGAACCAGTTCATCTTCAAGCGCCATAGACCAAAATATTCATTCTAGTGAACGTTTCAATCTTATACTTTGTTGACGACATGTTCTCCATGCTCACCACACCAATTTGTTGTGAAAACGATGTTGGAATAACAAAATATAATCAGTTTCTTTATTTGTAAGAAACCCATAAGGGTAGAAAAGAGGGAAGCAATAAGAACACAATGAATTGGTTATAAACTACTATTCTTTACTTTCTCTTTGAAACAAGATTACAAGTGTTACAGAATAACAAATAACCTCTCTCACCCTAATTAGGATTTGCACTATGCAATGATGAGAGACAATTATGCAATTTATAAGAAAACTAACACACTAAATTAATGGGCTTTTCACACAGGCTCATTACACAAGTTAACCTAGAGAACAATCTAACTTAAACAATTGGGCATAACAAACAGAATCGATTCAACACGCTAATAATCCTAGCATACTTCAACTACAACATGAGAACAAACTTCGGCTACATGCTTTGAACCTGTCGAATTATAGAACCAAGAAGCTACCCTTCGACCATACTAGAGTTTGATCCAATATCTCACAATTTATAATCAAGCATAAGACGAAAGTGAGCATAGCTACTTTTAGTGAAGGTGAAACAAGTGGTGGAAGTCTAATTGTCAATTCAATAATGATGGCAAATTTCTCTATCAAGTAGTTTTTCATTAAAAGTATTACCTTTTATTTTATTAGACCAAGTGAAGAAAGAGCATCTTGTCTGCAAATGAATGAGATGATAGGCATCACTCCAAGTTTGAGAATCATATGAATAAATTTGGGACGAAGAACTATTACCCTTATATTCATGTGAACCAAGAATAATGTTGAAGTTTCCTATACATATAATAACTAGGCAAAATACCCTTTTTGGTCCTTTAACTATACCCCAATGCCCATTCTGGTCCCTTATCTTTAAATAGTCCTTTCCGTCCAAATTTTTCAAACACCGCAACTTTTGCTTGGGTGGCACCTGATGTGGCACTTGATCATACGCGTGGCATGTGAGGTCATCCGTCCAATTTTTTCAAACACCAGAAAATTTCTAAAAAAAAATTGTTATAGCCAGTATTCGAACACAAGCACACTTTGTTGCTTGACAACATATCAAACCACTACACCACTATACACTTATTTGTATATCTTATACAATGATTTAGTTTTATTGTCTAAATTCTTTCTTTCATTCTAGGAGCATAAGCTGTAGCTACCACTTTCTCATTTCCATTAACCTCCACAGTATTTTCCACAACCAAATTCATAAATTGGTCAAAGCCATGAAGAGTGCCAACAATCATACGATTCACATTCAACTTGACTGCAAGATAATAAAGCTCATTTTAATATAACCCTTCATCGAATTATAAAGCATGTTTAATTTAACCCACAGGAAAAAGCAAAATTCACAAAATCTTTGTTATACACATGAAGTATGAAAATCCAATTTAACAAGAAAGAAAGAAGATATTCATAAATAGAAGAAAGATAGTTACTTTGAAGCTGTTTGTCCATGTATCTGCCAAAATAAACACAACAAAAAAATCATATTTAATGTCAATCAAGTGAAGAAGAAATTGAAAAGTTAAGAAAAATTGTAATAATGAATTGAAGTGAAGTGAAAGCGAGTACAAGACTTACTTCTTCAAATCCGGAGGCTGGCCTGACCTGCTCATGGTGACCTCACATGCCACGCGAATGACCGTGATCCTTTTTGAACAATTAAAGAACCACTTTGACACTTTTTAAAGATAAGAGATCAGAATGGACCTTGAGGTATAGTTAAGGGACCAAAAATATATTTTGCCTAATAACTATCATTTGAATTTCGTCACTTAAGTTTTTCCAAAGCTCTATTCATAAAGAACACAAATTCTAAGCTCTATTCATAAATAACACAAATTCTATAATTTGAATTATTATAAGTAACATGAAAAGTAATATGCTAGTCACAAATTTTAATAACTATAAAATCAATAAGAACATCACAAAGTCACCATACGTTAAACTCCATCGAATGCCCTGTTCTTTACCACAAAATCTTCAAGTGAAGACCTTATAATTTCTTGGAGAAGCACCTATAATTCATCTAATGTTTAAAAATAAAAAATAAAAATTGGTTTGGAACTGTAACAACGCCTTTTAAAATCCAATTTAAGAGATCGGTTGGTTATATCCGCCCAATCAGAAAATAAATTTATTGCATTGAGGCAAGTATTTAATATAGTGTACAATTTTAAAAAAAAAAAACTATAATGTTTGGTTCAAATAATGTGACAATTTCTTCTATTTTTGGATGGTTCAGGGATATGGCCCCAGCTGAGTTTCTACACCAAAGGTAAGAACTCTATTAAATGTTATTTATCTGCTTTTCTTTACCTATTTGGAGAATGCTTTTCTTTATCTGCTTTTTTTTAAAATGATATTTTTATGATTATTATTCTCACCCTTTTGGTCTTAGAATAAAAATAAAAGAATCTCTTCTAAATAAAATTATTGAAAATAAATAGTTAATTTTTTAAAATTTGAATTAAACATGAAAATATGTTATTATCATATCTCTAAGATTATTTTTTTTAATCTTGAAGGAAACACACCCTTAGATAAGCATCTCTGTGATTTTTTATTTATTTATAAATAGCTAAGCGTTTTTTGAAAATGTGATTTTAAAGTAAATAAATCAAAAGGGTTATGCTTTATGTTGAACTAAACTTCCTGAACACTCCTACATGTGTCTATTACTCTCAATGTCTAATAGCAGTTTAATGTGAGAGTAACTATACTAGCTATAAATTAGGAAGCTAGTTAAAAATTAGTAAGGACCAATTTGCAATTTAAAAAAAAAAAATTAGGGTCAAATTTATAATTTTAAAAAATATGAGGACCAATTTGCAAAATTTGAAGAATAATAGTAACAAATATATTCTATGAAATATGAGAGAAATTTCAAATTCTTTGGCTTTTGGTGTCATTTTAAAATGATTAAATTTAACTTAGATAAAATACTCCATAAATTTTCATCATTTTAACAATTCTTCATTTTTGTATCCAAACTATAAATTTAATGGAAATCATTTTAAATTCCCTCAAAACATTACATTACCTCATTAAAATGCTTCATCCAAACACACTCTTAGGAAATTTTTTGGAGGTATCTAATGGGACTGAGAGCACTTATAAACACTATGTGATTATCCATATATAGAGAGTTTGAGAGATTGAGAAACAATTATGTAGAAAATAGAGCTTATTTTTGGAAACTTGGGTGACTATTTTCTTATAACTCATTTGTAATATTTTGTAATAATTTTTGGACGTATAGTGAATTGGAGAGCGACTCTCTCCTCCATAATAAATTGTTTGATCTAACTGGGTAAACAAGTTATTGTGTTTATTGTCTTTACTTTATCTACCAAATTAAATTGATGTCTTATTACATTGAGAGTTATTATTACATAAGACCAAATATTTTAGTTGGCGTTGTTCTTTGTCTCACACATCAAATTTTTTTATCTAATTGAATTTTAAATAATTCTTTTGAAGTGACTTTAATTATTCTAACAAATTTCAATGTATATTCTTATTGTCATTCTTATTTGCTCACTTGACTTAACTTTTGTTGCAGATTTTATCAAAGCTATCTGGATAGGTGAGTTTTTGCCACTCAGCTGCGAAAAATGTTAAACGTCTTGATTTGTTTTTCCTAAAAATTATTATACAAAATAAAATAAACATTTTTATATAATTTCAGTTTACAAAAACCTAAACTTAAACTAATAAAATACTCCATTCATCACACAAAAATTGTCATATTAAATTATTTTCCAAAATTAATAAGAATGTTGAATTTACTTTTAATTAAAATCAATTTTACATAATCAATTTACTTAAAATTAGTTTTTTTTTTTTACCACTGTGGCAAATACATACTATAAATATCTGTTTGATGTTTGTCAGTTTTTGTGTGACTAAATATTATGTGGCTACTTTGTTTTGCTATCTAATATTTTTTTAGGTATTGTGCTACAGGTTTATTTGAAATAATAAAAGGACGAAACGAAAGATATGAAGGTTTTTCCGAGTATACTGCAGGACTGTCCACAGGACACTATATTCTTCCATCATTTTTAGTGGCTAGATTTCTCTTTGGGATGACTTTATTTATTGCTTTCTTGATATACAAATGGAAGAAAAGGCATTTGTCAATGTTTGAATATATTGAAGTATATCTACAGCAACAAAACAACCTCAATCCCATAGGATATTCATACAAAGAAATTAAGAAAATGGTTAGAGGTTTCAAAGACAAGTTAGGTGAAGGAGGTTTTGGCACTGTGTTTAAGGGAAATCTTCGTAGTGGACCTTGTGTGGCAATCAAGATGTTGCGTGAGTCTAAAGGTAATGGACATGACTTTATTAGTGAAGTAGCAACCATCGGAAGGATACATCATTTGAATGTGGTGCAATTAATTGGATTTTGTGCAGAGGGATCAAAACGTGCTCTTGTTTACGATTTCATGTCTAATGGATCTCTTGATAAATTTATTTTCTCTAAAGAAGGGAGTAAAAATATAAGCTATAGTCAAATTTTTGACATATCAGTTGGAGTAGCTCGTGGGATTGCTTATCTCCACCATGGATGTGAAATGAAGATTTTGCATTTTGATATCAAACCTCACAACATTCTTCTTGATGAGAACTTCATCCCAAAAGTCTCTGACTTTGGATTGGCTAAGTTATATCCGGCAGAGAATAGCATCATCACAATGACAGCAGCTAGAGGAACAATCGGATATATGGCTCCAGAATTGTTCTACAAAAATATTGGAGGAGTGTCTTATAAGGCCGATGTTTACAGCTTTGGGATGCTTTTGATGGAAATGGCAAGTAAAAGAAAAAACCTAAATGTCCATGCAGAACATTCCAGCCAACTTTACTTTCCTTTATGGATTTATGATCAAGTTGAAAAAGAGCAAGACATAGAAATGGAAGATACCACTGAAGAGGAAAAGAAAATGATAAAGAAGATGGTCATAGTTGCATTCTGGTGCATACAATTGAAACCAGATGATCGTCCTTCCATGAACAAAGTCGTGGAGATGCTCGAAGGAGATGTTAAAAGTCTTAACATGCCTCCAAAACCACTTCTTTATCCCAATGAAACCATTGAAAACGATCAAAGAAGCAACTTGGACCAAACAATGTCAAGTGATTACACAAGTAGTTCTTATGATGATGATGTGGAAATAGAAGCTGTTAATGTGTAAAAAAAGGAAACATAACAGAAGCAAACCAAATAGACTATATAAAGTAACAGTATTCCACATTTATAAAGAAATAAAATTATCTACATGTATCAATTCTTAGTATTATTTAAACTAGTCTAATTCTTGAATCACATCAAGTTCTAAATTTAAATATCCTGCAGTAGTATTTGCAGTTCTATTAGCCGAAGATGGAGCATTGAAAGGATTGGTAGGAACTCTTAACTTGTCTCCCTCTCCTTGAAGCATCTGCAAGACAGTTTTCATAGAGGGACGATCCGCAGAATGCCACTGAATGCACCAAAGTCCTACAATTGCTAGCTTCTTTGCAATTCTAAAATCTCCTTCTTCGTCAATTGGAATATGTATGTCTCTCCCTTCGAGCAAACCGTGAATCCAATCTGGATACAAAACTTGGAAATTTTCTTCACCTATGGTTGTATTAGTATTCTTTCTTCCACCAACCATCTCCAACAGCAACATGCCGTAGCTGTATATATCAGATTTATAAGAGACATTCCCAAAATTTCTAGAAAAAACTTCAGGCGCCATATAGCCTAATGTTCCTCTCGCTGCAGTCATCGAGACTGTACTTTGATTTTTGGAACACAACTTAGCTAAACCGAAGTCTGATATTTTAGGAATGAAATTATCATCTAACAACACATTATGAGGATTGATATCAAAGTGAAGAATTCTATGATCACAACCCTGATGAAGATACTCAATCCCATTGGCAATGCCTATAGCAATTTGTTGCAATAAGTCCCAACCAAGGAAATCATCCTTGTTGGGCGGAGATATGAATTTCTGTAGTGAACCATTAGGGAAAAAGTCATAAACCAAAGCGCGATAAAATCCATCCGCACAGAAGCCAAGCAAGCGAACAACGTTAACATGGTGAATTTTTCCCATAGTTCCAACTTCATTAATGAACTCTCTCCCGTCTCCTTCTGTATTATTCAGCATCTTCACAGCAACCATAATTTGGCTCGATAATTTACCTTTATAGACAGTTCCATGAGCTCCTTCGCCGAGCTTTTCCTTGAATTGATCTGTAATTCTCTTGATATCGGCGTAAGAGAATCTTGTTGGCTTTGAAGCTTCATAATCCTTCAAAAAGTTTTCAAGTCTAGTTTGATCTTCACCTTTCATCCTAAAATAGAAGTATACGCGGAAAAAAACACCAATAAAAAAAACCAGCATAGTTGAACCAACAATTGCTCCTGCAAATTCATCATTAAAGTAACCTTCAAAATTGAAATATTTATGGATAGAAATAGAACTCAAGGTATATATAATCAATTCCATTCACCTGTTGTTTCTAAAATAATAGGTGTGTGATTCTTCGATTTGTTGCGTAGCTCATACTCTAAACATCGACTGTCAAAATTTGTTTCAGACCAAGTCAATCTGAGATAGTTTAGCCTTATATTAAATGCATCTATTGGAAAAACTTTATCAAGTATTCTTGTGCAGCGTAATAAGTCTAAATCGACAACACTTTCAGTGGAATCAGCAACATAAATCGGACAAGACAACATATCTTGGGCACCAGGGTTTGTATCGTCCCAGCTTTTGAGACGGTGTTGTCGAACTGAAGAGCAATTAAAGAAAGTAACATTGTAGCTTCTAAAACGAAAATCTGATTGAAGACGGAAAGGATAAAATAACGACAAATTGTGAGTTAAAAGGAGACTAGAAAAACAGTTTTGTGGGTGATATAGAGATAACTCTTTCAATTCGCAATCTATGTATCTGACAGTGAATTTTTCTGGTAGTGAAGGAAATTCAAGGATTTGATTCTTGTTAGGAGAACAAGATAGACGAAAGGGGCATCGAATGGAAGAGTTATTGTTATTCAAACCATTTCCACGTTTTATTAGCTGCAGCAGTAGCAATGCTAATATTGTTTTCAGTAACATGTTGAAGCTAATCACTTTTCAAACTTGTATGATTTCATATATAGCATAGCAAGTCCATTGTGAGGAAAAGTTTGCATTATTGATCCAAATAAATGAACAAAAAGTTGAAACATTCAAAGTCCAATACTATTCTTCCCTTATATTGTATGTACAAAAAGTTGAAAAAATGCAGTTCTAGACAAATTTTTCAACAAATCAACAACTAAAAAATTTTATAATGATTGTATATCAATGAAAGTCAAGAACGATGGCTAAAAGACTTGACTTTTAGAAAGACAATTTTGTCCTTAGATACATGTTATCTTTCAGTTGATTATCACTGAAAATCCATTTTCAGCATCAACAATGTGTAGAGAAAAATCATTCTTATGTTTCCTCCAAATATTCATACTAATTGTTGTGATACTACTGCATAATCATCGTCAAACATGTGATGCAGCAATTACAAATAACCAAACATATTGTCCACCTTCTTCATGCGGTAAAATCAACAACATAAAACATCCTTTTCGGCTTCAGAATGATCCAACAACCTGCGGTGATCCGAGGTTTGAGTTAACCTGTGAAAACAACGTCACAACGTTAACTTTATTTTCGGGTAAATATCATGTGAAATCAATCGACTACAAAAACTATACAATTCGGTTAGTTGATCCAGGAATTGAAGAAGGTGATTGCTCCTCTATTCCACGCTATTACTTTTACACTTCTAATTTCACAAGTTATTACAATTCTAGCTACGAAGAGATTGATCCATATCAAGTTTCCCAACAAAGAATAATTTCTGGATACGATATTTATCTTGATACTATATCATTACCGATGTTCCAGCACGTTATTTACATGAATTGTAGCAATCCTGTACGGGATGATCCAGTTTATTCGGACACAGCTTCTTGCATCAAGTCACAAGGTTCTCAAGGTGGCCATGTTTATGCAATTGCTGGAGATTTGAAGGTTAGTAACTTCAAATATGATGACTGTCATGTGGAGTTTGTTACTGCTATCTCTTTTTTCGGCTATAATAGAAGTGGACTCGGTGGATGGGAGATTCCGAATCAAAAGTATTCGTACAGTGAAATTCATGAGATGTTGAAGGGTGGATTTGAGGTTTCTTGGATGAGTTTTGGTTGTGAAAATGTTTGTGGAAATCCATTTTGCTATTGGAGTGAAACCACTAGGAGTATTGCATGCAACGATCCGGCTGATCAATGTAGAACCACGTTGGGATTTTATGTCAGTTGTGACAAAGGTAAGAACAATTTTACATTTTTAACTTTTCAATTTTACACCTAATTATAATGATCGAATTATTGACATTCACATTTAACCCCTTTTATTACCAAATCTTTATCATGTGATTTTTTTCATTGACAAAGTTTTCGTTATTATGTCCTCCAACTTTGAAAGATAAGCTGAATAAATTTTTCATTTTTATTTCAGGGCCTCCATCAAAGCTTCGAATGTTTATAGAAGGTAAGTAGAAATTTTCATTCTAACTTCTTTAAATTTACAAACTCTATTTTAAAATAAATGAGCTAGTATAATTTTAAGCCTTGCAAATATATTATTTTTTATTAATCCTCGTAAAAAATATTTTATTTTTTTAATCTATGCAAATATATAACTTTTTACATCTAGTCCTTGTAGCTTTGCTTTAGTCTTTACAAAACTTGTTCATAAAAAAATCAGCCATTGTAATTTTTATTTTGGTGTTTATTTAGAAGAACTAAAATAAATTATTACTTTTGTATACAAAGGAGAGTAAAGGATTGATAAAATAAACTTATGCATAACCTCATGCGGGGTGGTTATCCCTATTACATTGAGAATACTTGAAGTACCTTGTTGGACAAAATGAACTCTAAATAAGTACTGATGACTAGCAAAATACTCTTTTTTCTTCTAAAACTTTTGTCTTCTAAGTCATCTCCTTCAGTTAGTGATTAACTTTGTTAAAATTCTCGCAGGTGTTCTATATGGCATTGCTCGAGGTAGTTTTTAAGTATAATGCATATACCTATATTTCATATTGTATTGTTTTTTTGGTAGAATTATATTCACATTACCATTTAAACATTAATTATAACATTCTATTAGTTAATGCTTAAATTAGTGCCTTCATATGTGATGTATAGTATAATGCAGGACTACTACATGCAATAGGTGTGAGAATATATGATGGGGCTGAAGGTATTCCTGAATCTGAACTTGGTATTGAAATAGGAAAAATCATGGGAAGGTATATTTTGTTCTATATATTATCATTAGATTCACTATAGGTCTCTTGGTTTTCATTGTAAAATTGATACATACGTATCGAATAAGACATGCATCAATATATGAAAATATTGAAGATTTTCTTCAAGGGAATCCCCTCGTGCCAATAAGGTATTCATACAAAGAGATAAAGGATATGACTCGAAATCTTAAGGAAAAATTGGGAGAAGGAGGCTATGGCAAGGTTTATAAGGGAAGGCTACGCAGTGGGCCTTTGGTAGCAATAAAGATGTTGGGAAAACCTAAAGGTAATGGAAATGGACAGGATTTCATTAGTGAAGTTGCAACCATAGGAAGAATACATCACACCAATGTGGTGCGACTTATTGGATTTTGTGTTGAGGGATCAAAACGTGCTCTTGTTTATGATTTCATGCCTAATGGCTCTCTTGATAAATACATTTCATCTAGAAAAGATCATATTTCTTTGACATATAAGCAAATGTACAAGATATCTCTTGAAGTGGCTCGTGGAATTGCTTATTTGCATCAAGGTTGTGACATGCAGATTTTACATTTTGATATCAAGCCACATAACATACTTCTTGATGACGAATTTATCGCCAAGGTTTCAGACTTTGGTCTTGCAAAGCTTTATCCAGTTGACAATAGCATTGTAACTTTAACTGCAGCTAGAGGAACAATTGGTTACATGGCTCCAGAACTGTTCTACAAAAATATTGGTGGAGTTTCCTATAAGGCCGATGTGTACAGCTTTGGAATGCTCTTAATGGAAATAGCAAACCAGAGAAGAAATTTGAACTCAAATGCAGATGATTCAAGCCAAATTTTCTTTCCCTATTGGATTTACAATGAATTGGTTGAAGAAAGGGAGATAGAAATATTGGGAGAAGCTACTGATGAGGAAAAGAAAAATGTAAAAAAGATGTTCATAGTTGCGCTATGGTGTATACAATTGAACCCTAGTGATCGTCCTTCAATGGACAGAGTGATAGATATGCTCGAAGGAGATATTAAAGACATTAAAATTCCTCCAAAGCCTTCTGCATATCCAATTGAAATGATTCAATATAATGTAAATAGCTATAGCGAATCTATGGAAGACCCTTTACTTTAGTACTATGCTACTACTAATGATAAAAATTAATAGTGTTCACTTTTTTTTAGTTTTGTTAAGCATTTAAATTTTACATAACACCTAAAAAAATTGTATAATTATGTGTTATTTCTTCATTTCTTGTCACTTCTATTTATGAACACAACCCATTTATTTTTATTTTTATTTTATATTTTTAGTCTTCATAAAATCAGGATTTTAGAGTTTTTTTCATGTTGTATAAAATTCTTAAATTATATACAAGCATAAAATTTATTTTAAACTACCATTAATAGTTACTAAATTTTTTTATAAACAGATCACCTGATCAGAAAGATCGTCGTGGTCTGCAACGTGTTGGGCATTTGTGAACAGGAGTGTACCTGCAAGGTACTCCGATGCTAAAATAAGAATGAGAGCACGCCGAGAAAGTACAAGAAAAGTTGTGAAAGAATGAATACTGAATACCTGACCCTCTAGTGAAAGAGGGTATTTATAGCCTCCAACGCTGGGCCAAGATTTCCTAATTGGCCGAATCCATTAGAGGCCCACGTGTTAGGAAACTGTCAGAATCCTTCGTGGTAGGGCCGAGTCAACAAGTGACTCACATTCTGGGTGAACATAGCGTAGGGTTTGGATGGAGTTGCCCGAATCCTGCGCTAGTGGATTGGACCACGTGCTCTTTAGTGGGCACGTGGGTTTGATGCTTGTAACAACTAGTGTGCGTGTCATTGGGCCTAGAGCGTGAATGGGCCTGCTCGGCCCCAGCTCAGGGATTGTGCCTGCTCGGCCCTAGCTCAGGGAATGGGCCTGCTCGACCCTGATACAAGTATTGGGCCTACTTATCCCAGACTAGAATAGGAGCCCCCCAAGTCTTTGTGGCAATGATATGAGTGTGGAGAGGATATGAGAAGGACACCCTGATCTGCTGTCGCACGCGGATCAAAAACGAGTTATTTTGAATAAAACTGTAGATAGCGACAAGTGACTCGAATATCGTCTCACAAGGATTCTTAGTTGTTACTAACCGAATGGAATTCGAATTAAGGGGGGGTTGTTTCGTGTTCAATTATAAAAATGCAGAAAATAAGTTATTATAAAAAAGTGATTATCTGAATAAGCTGAAACGAATCAACCCACTGTATCAACTTCCGACTTATCATTGATCCCTATAAAATTCCAATTCCCTAAACGGGTCTGATCCTATTCGACTACAAAAACTACTGACAAGCGCAATAGCAATTATACGAAGTCTGTCCCTGAATTCCGGATAAAGCAAACGGATTATAAGCTATTGTGAATTAAGCAAACACAATATGATCGAACGCGACAATGCAAAAGCTACACTAATCACGAAATTGATTCAAGAACAGACAACAATCAAGTTAAAGAATTCTATCATATAAAAACAATTAAATTAAGCAAGCAATTGTAATTATAGATTGAATTCAAAGGAACAGATTAATGGAAAATTATAAAAGAACCTCAAAGCGGCATCTGATTACAGTGAATTGATCCTCGAGGTTTAGTTCTCCATTACCGTACAGAGCAAAAGAGTCGAAACAAAATTGTGAATAGTAAAACGTGATAAACAGTAACACAGCTGCTAGACCTATTAGGAATCAGCCAAAAAACGTTTATGACCCAACTGGGTCGAATGACAAAACCAGGCCCACTACTAAACGACCCAAAAACTGAAAATAAAATAGTGCTGCAGCTTCAAACACAATTCTGGGAAATATAGGTTCCGATTCTGACTTTGACTCCAACATAAAAGTTGTAGCTCTTTCTCTTAGCTTTCCGGAGATTATTAGAACGTCTCAATCGGACTCCCGGAACTCTAGTGATGATCGTTTCCGTGCAGACTGCTAAAGCTGAAAAATAAATACGAAAATCAAATAACAATAAAAATAATTTAAAATATAAAAACATTATAAAATACAAAAATAAGACAAGCAAACCATGGAAATGTATAAGTACAACCGTAGAGGAATGTGCATCAAAATGAACTGATCAAATTCCCCCACACTTGAACTTTTGCACTCCGAGCAAAATGAAAAACAAAACAAAGAAAGCAGAAATACATCAACAGTTACTCATCCTAGGCTACCAATCTTCTTCGGGTAAGTTTGCATCGACAGGTACTAATCTTGCACACTTAGGATATCGTAAGAATACTAACCACAGATATGCAGACATAAGCCTCCTAAATACACAAACTAATTCAAAATATATTATTATACCATAGCCTAACTTACTCATCCTTTTTGCTCTTTTTCATTCAGGCGCAATCACATTAAGCCCGGTATCTCCACACACTTATAGCAGGACGACCGGTTAGTGACTCTGATCCTTTTTCACGGGATTCTGGTACTTGCATGGCATAACCCTTTGCTTACTCAGATGTAGTTGCGGGGGATCGGACCGTAATCCTCCCTACCAAGTTCAGCACCAGAAACCGCTGAACCAACTAACAAAGAGTTTTGAAAACTTTTTTTTTTTTTTGAAGATTACACAACCGTTGGGTTAAGTGACCGGGTGAGAATCACCAAACTTAGAAGGTGTATTACCTTTTTCTTTTCTCTTTTTTTCTTTTCTTTTCGGAACATTCACTTATATTCATCGGCTTCCTGCGTAAAGTGTGTGAGAGATGGTGCCGACTGTTGAAATAAACTACTCAAGAGCTGTCAAAGAATGAGAATTTAAGGCTAAAACATAATAAAAAATTCAAATCGATTTCCATATGCAGGAGACTTACGGTGTTAGAACGATACCGGTCTTGTGAATTTTTCCCACGTCTCCGCAAACTCGACTCAAATCAGTCTATAGCCTAAAGCTTTCAAGAAGATGCATTTTTTTATTGGTTGAAATTAAAACAAAAACAAAAAAAAATTGAAAGAAAACAAAACAAATAAATGATTCTCTCCCCCACACCTAAGACATACATTGTCCTCAATGAAAGAACATTAATATAAAATAAGAGTGAGAGAAAGGAAAGAACACACCCGAGTAGTCAAGGAGGATAAGTGATCACATAAGCTGCCTTTCCCAAAGAGAGGTCTTCTATATTCTCTTCTTCCAAATTGGAGCTCTCATGGAGTAGCTTTTGGTAATGCTCATCGTCCTTAAAAAGTGGTTTAGCTCCTTCGCCTTTTATTCCAGGATCAAAGAATGTTCTTCTAAAAATAAAAGTGTCCAATGGGCACGTGAAGGTGCTCTCATCTTTCACAACATCAAGGAACCAAAGGTTATGGGGCTGCCTCACTACTTTTGCTGCATCTTCAAGTGAGATCCTATGCACACACATGGACAAACTAATATCATAAATGTCATCCAAGGTCCATCCAATTCCTTTGTTATGCTTCTTCAAAACCTGCAAAAACTTACTTTCTTGATCAAAATAAATTTTAGAAGAAATTATAACCGGAAGTTTTTCATTCATCTCTAAATAAGCATATTTAAGATTTTGAGGAATTGGTTTCAGCTCTTAGGAATGTGGTTGTTCTATAAATGATATTTTCCGGGCAGCCGGGGTGTCGAGAGCTTCATCTACATGAACAACTTCATTTGCAACCTCATCTGCAGTAAGAATATCAACTTGCAAGGCAACCTCAATTTCAGTACAAACAGAGCACATTTTAGTGTCAGTACAAACATCACAAGAGTAAACAACATCAAAACCAGACAATGATGGAAAATCATCTGCAAACAAATCAGTACAAGTACCAACAACATTTTCAGAAAGAAACTCTATTTGAAAAACAGAATGCTCTTCCAAGCATTGTTGGTTTGATCCTTGAGCTTGTTGCATGGCATTCATCAAAGTGGCAAGCTGTCCAATCTGTGTTTGCAAAGTCTGGAGAGTAGAATCTACTTGATGTTGATACTGAAGATTATTTGCAGCCATTTGTTTGACAATATCCTCTAGTGAAGGTTCGGAAGGTGCAGAGCACACAACCTGAAATTCCTTCAGATGCTTATTCGGATCCTCACCTGCAAAACCATTAAACCTAGGCAACAAATGTGTTAAACCATATTCCAATTCAAAAGGTGCATCACCCGTAGGATAGTCAACACATAAACCATTATAGTTCACACTAGGGACAGTCAACTGCGTTAGTGTTCTTTGTTCAGCCATGGGTTCAACAAACACCGAAATACCGATTATGTCCCATACATGCAGAAACGAATAGAAAGAATAAAAATGATTAAAATAAATTCAGAAAAATATAAAAACACGAAAATTAATCTAATTAAGACAAATAAGAATTTTGAGAATTTTTTTGGATTTTTTTGACTCTATGAAAACAGTAAAAAATTTATTAAAAATAGAAAAACGATGAATTTGTCAATTTTGGCTCGAATTCCCTTACTCTTCTAGAGTAAGGGAGTATTAATCACACGATTTTTCTACTTCCAGTAGGCAAAAACTTTTTACAATCGAACACAATTTTTTCAAAAACTGAATTTTTCGACTCTAAACGCGGATTGGCCAAAACCGTGAGGAAACTAAGGCCTAAACGCAATAACACTAAACCTATGACTCTATTATCAGTTAATAACAACAAGAATCCCCGGCAACGGCGCCAATTTGATCTGCTGTCGCACGCGGATCAAAAACGAGTTATTTTGAATAAAACTGTAGATAGCGACAAGTGACTCGAATATCGTCTCACAAGGATTCTTAGTTGTTACTAACCGAATGGAATTCGAATTAAGGGGGGTTGTTTCGTGTTCAATTATAAAAATGCAGAAAATAAGTTATTATAAAAAAGTGATTATCTGAATAAGCTGAAACGAATCAACCCCCTGTATCAACTTCTGACTTATCATTGATCCCTATAAAATTCCAATTCCCTAAACGGGTCTGATCCTATTCGACTACAAAAACTACTGACAAGCGCAATAGCAATTATACGAAGTCTGTCCCTGAATTCCGGATAAAGCAAACGGATTATAAGCTATTGTGAATTAAGCAAACACAATATGATCGAACGCGACAATGCAAAAGCTACACTAATCACGAAATTGATTCAAGAACAGACAACAATCAAATTAAAGAATTCTATCATATAAAAACAATTAAATTAAGCAAGCAATTGTAATTATAGATTGAATTCAAAGGAACAGATTAATGGAAAATTATAAAAGAACCTCAAAGCGGCATCTGATTACAGTGAATTGATCCTCGAGGTTTAGTTCTCCATTGCCGTACAGAGCAAAAGAGTCGAAACAAAATTGTGAATAGTAAAACGTGATAAACAGTAACACGGCTGCTAGACCTATTAGGAATCAGCCAAAAAACGTTTATGACCCAACTGGGTCGAATGACAAAACCAGGCCCACTACTGAACGACCCAAAAACTGAAAATAAAATAGTGCTGCAGCTTCAAACGCAATTCTGGGAAATATAGGTTCCGATTCTGACTTTGACTCCAACATAAAAGTTGTAGCTCTTTCTCTTAGCTTTCCGGAGATTATTAGAACGCCTCAATCGGACTCCCGGAACTCCAGTTATGATCGTTTCCGTGCAGACTGCTAAAGCTGAAAAATAAATACGAAAATCAAATAACAATAAAAATAATTTAAAATATAAAAACATTATAAAATACAAAAATAAGACAAGCAAACCATGGAAATGTATAAGTACAACCGTAGAGGAATGTGCATCAAAATGAACTGATCAAATTCCCCCACACTTGAACTTTTGCACTCCGAGCAAAATGAAAAACAAAACAAAGAAAGCAGAAATACATCAACAGTTACTCATCCTAGGCTACCAATCGGTGGAAGGGTGGATTTGATTACAGTCGAATTCACTATGTCCTCTGCTTTTCAAGTAAAATGGTCGATGAACACCCCGAGATTATTCTAGTGGATGTGAAGGATCATCCTGAGGAGGGGCAGTCCCTGTCGAGCAGGGGGTTCCTACGGTGCAGGTAGTTCCGCCAAGGAGACTCGAGGGTTGGGTGGTGTCTGATCCTTTGGGCATAGCTTCATAATTTGCCGTGCATCCCGGGGAATCCTTTAATGTCGTCGAGGATCTGGATCCGGGCAACAAAGGGTCATGGAAGGCTTACCCTCCTAAGGCTCATCAACGGATCTGCTCAAAGTTTTTGGGGAACCATTTTGCGATGTATGAGTTCGCCTTTAAAGAGGTGGGGATGCGACTGCCGTTCACAAAATTGCAGATGAATGTTTTCAACTTTCTGCAACTGGCCCCTTCCCAACTTCACCCTAACACTCTTGCCTTTCTTCAGGCTTTCGAGCATGTCTGTCGTTACCTTGAGGTTGAACCGAGCATAGGCTTGTTCTTCAGGGTCTTCCATTTGTAGAGAAAGAGGGAATCCGACAAGAAATATGCTTGGGTTTCCTTTAAGCAGCCAAGGAAGTTGTTCGGAATTTATCAGGAATTCATGAAGCACTTCAAAGATAGGTATTTTGTGGTAAAACCTCTCACCCGGGTCGCGGATATGACTTTGTTTGATACCGTGGAGTATAAAGAAGATGGGGAGGTGAAAAGAGGGCTAGCTTGCAAGTTTCCCTTGGAGTGGCAGTACGAGCACTTTGAGAGGGGAACAGATGCTTATATTTATAAGATCGAGGATATGGACGACCGCGATAGGGTCGCCTACCAACTGCTTGTGAAATATGTTGGTGGCTTTAGACCGACGAGGTGCACTACACCCTACGAGAAACATATTTTCGACGATCAAGGGATGCCCGTCTTTGCTCCTTGTTATATAAATAGGAAGACTCTCCTCGAGTGTCAAACGGACGGGGAGGCTATGATTATGTTAGGTACAATACGTTTGTCATGTGTTTGAGTCTTTTTTTTGCTCGTGCTAATCTTGTCTTCATATTTGTAGGGAAAATAGCCGATCTACACGAGAAGATGATCAAGCTGCGAAAAACATAAGGGGTGAAAGGCGGTCTGAAGAGGACTCGTGTCCAACAGTTGAAAACTGACGGTAGGGAGGTTGGCTCTAAAGGTTGCTCGCCCTCGTCTGAAACAAGTCCTGGTTCCCTGGATGGGCCTTTCAAGAAGCAGAAAATTCAAGTTTCCCCTAGTGGTCGGTCGAAGGGAAAAGCACCCGACTCTTTGGAGACATTCTTGTTGTCGCCCTGTACTCTCTACCGAGGCCTCTTCACGGGGAAAAACGCTCTTCTACTGTACGAGGAGGAAGCTAGACACATCTTGGGTCGTGATAAGGAGACTCGAGAAAATGAGCTCTCTCGAGATGCCGAGGGCATGATGAGGATTATGGCGGCCGTCCTTGCTTTGAACAATGCGAAAACCTACTCACAGAAGGATTATGATCGCTTAAAATCCAAGTATGCGGCGCTGGGGCTTCAGCTTGACAAGGTGGAGTCAGAATTTGAGCATTACAAGAACAAGTATGAGGTTCAGGCTCAGTTGGACGAAGAATTGCTCAATAAGAATAAAGAGCTGGAAGATTTGACCGACGAGCGTGACCAGCTGAAGAAGCGGGTCGAAGAGCTGGAATCTGCTACCTGTCCTGCCAAGGAGGAGACTGAGGAGGAAAAAGCTCTGTTGACTCGTGCACAGCTGATCGCGAAGATAAGGGAGCTCGAACAAGATTGCATGGCTACCTTGGATGTTGGTTTTACGGAGGCGGTCGAGCAGCTGAAAATTGTTAACCCGGAGGTCGAGCTTGTCACCAAGGGAATCAACCCGTACTACAAAGTGGTGGTGGGCGAGATTGTTATTCCTGAAGGAGTTGGGGACGAGGAAGAAGAAGAGGAGGGCGATGATGTCTGAGACTAACTAGAGGCCTGCATGCCTAATTCTGTTTGGCTTGTGTGCCCGTTTTATTCCTTTTGTTTAAACAATGGGGTTATGCCCGTTTAATTTTTTGGGGTCTGTATGCCCGTGCATTTTGTAATGACTAGATATCGTCGGCCGTTTTGGTCGGCCCTTTTATAATTATTTTTATTCTAATGATTCGTTTGAATGCTTTGAGTGTTTTCTGAAGTTTGTAAATGTTGCATGTTTGGTGTATGCTGAATTTTCATAAGTGTTGCACACTCGATATATGTTAAGATTTATGGTTGCTCGACTGTTAATTGTCATCTGATTGTGCGGGGAACAAGTCGGGAAAACCAGAATTGGTATAGACAAATGACGAGCTCGAGACCGCGGTCGGGGTCAAGTGCTCGTGGCGTAAACATTCTTATCGCGAGCTGGGTGTTCTGCCGAACAATTACTACGATGGCAGAGCTAGATGTAGACTTCCCCGTCTGGCAAGAATATTACTCGTGTGAGCAAGAGTTCGACCTTCGTTGTCACAGAGAGGTTCACGTCCTTACCGTGACGCGCTTCCTTATTCGGCCACGCATCGTTGTTAGTGAATGGCTTGCTGGATAATGTCTTGCTGGATAATGTCTTGTTGGTTAGCTATAGTATTGTCTGGTTTTTTCAGCATTCCAGGGTTGAACAAGTTTTTCCCCGAGTGGGTTTTCGAGGTAGTAGGCCCATTGTTTATTTTTATCGTAGACTCCATATGGGCCTTCCCAATTGGAGGCGAATTTTCCCTCACGGGAGTCTTTATTGTTTCTGCGTAAGACTAGCGAGCCGATCTCAAACTCGCGCTTCATCCTTGTGTTTTAGAAATTTAATCCAGGCTCTTCGACTGTAATCATCAACAATGACTAATCCATACTTCTTACCATTGATAGAAGCAATTTTCACTGATCCAAACAAGGGAATATGCACAAGCCCCAAAAGCCTAGAGGTAGAAACAACATTATTAAACTTAAACGAGGGTTTAGAAAACTTGTCCTTCTAGCATACTTCACAAAGAGCCTTTGAAGAGAACTTCATATTAGGAAGGCCTTTGACTAAATTAAGCTTGTTCAACTGAAAGACCCCTTTCATGCTAACATGGCATAATCGTTTATGCCACGCCAATTGCTCTTCGTTAACAGACATAAGACATTTTACGTTCTGCTCTTTAAGATCAGAAAGTCTAATCTTATAGATGTTTTTCTTCCTCTTGTCATTGAATAGGATAGAGACATCCTTCAGACTAACAACTTTATAAGAGTTTTTGATTAAAGATAATATCATAGCCATCGTCACTTAATTGACTTATGGACAATAAGTTATGCATTAATACATCAACAAGCAAAACAATAGTAATAGAAGAAAGGGAACCCTTACCAATTGTTCAGAAGCCTATGATCTTCCCTTTCTGATCACCTATGAAACTTACGATGCCTTCGGGCTTAAGTTCCAGGCTTTGGAACATATGCCTTCTTCCCGTCATGTGTCGCGAGCAGCCAGAGTCCATGTACCATGACTGGTGTCTTAATTGTGCTGCTAAGGATATTTGCACATTAAATTATCTTCTTCTTAGGTACCCATAACTTATTGGGTCCTTTCTTGTTAGTGTTCTCGGTGTTTTTGACAACATTGGGTTTGGGAGAAGAATAAACATATTTGCAAGAATTAAAACGACAGGGTTTAGCTATTGGTTTTGCCTTGGGTTCAGGAGATTTCTATTTAGGCACAAAACCAATAGAAGCAAAATGAGAATGTAGCACATTTGGTTTAGCTTCTTGTTTTTAATAAGATTCTTCATCGAAATCATAACCAATGCCTCTGGTCCCGTTTCTACTAACGTCATAGATCATCAAAGCCATATCGCTTCTACCTAGGCTTCTAGCTAAAAATTTATGGAAAGATTTGTCATATTTCTTTATGACATCATCAGTACTCTTAGAAGCTTTTGGAGGAATTTCCTTCTCAAGTTTAAAACTCATACTTTTGACATCATCAGTACTAACTTGAATATTAGACTTCTAGCTAATAGGGCATTTATTTGTAGGATTTCTCTGACCTCTTTTGTTTGTTTTTGTATTTTTTTTGTTGTTCTTGTTTTTATTTATACTTTTAGTAGTTTATTCTTGGTAGTTCATTAGACATTTATTGTGTTATGTGACACTTTATATTTATAATTTGGTGATTATAATCTCTTTTGTAATATATAATTTTTTCATTAAAAAAATATTTTAATTAAGGTTAAATGCAGGTTTGATTCTTTTTCTTTTCTTTTTTTCGTTTTTTAATCTTTTAATTCTCTTTTAAAATAAATCAGTTTTGTGGTCCCTCTACTTAATATTTATTGGATTTTTTTGTCCACCTTCTGATTTGTAAAGCTGACAGTGACATGGCGCTGATGAATAGGATAAAAATTAATTTATATTTATAATGTTATTTAACAAGAATAATATAAAAAATTATATTTTTAAAAAAAAAATAAAAAAATAAATTTTAAACTTTTTTACAGCAACATTGGTGAAATTAACTGTTACACACAAGGTTCAAACTTGCGTGCTAATAGCAATTTGCCAAAGCTTTTACCAACTGTGCCACTCAGAATTTACAGTAAAAGTTATTTGGTATTAAACCAATCAAACATTCAACCTCTTCAAGAACCTTTCTATAGTTTTACATTACCCCTTAGAGCATCTCCAATGGTGCAACCCATTTTTAAGTTCTTTATGGGTCCCACTAGCCACATCATCTTAAAATAATTTTTATAATTTTTATTTTAATTGTATAATTTTAAAAAGTTATTATTGGGCCCACAACTTTACCTCATAAACTAATTTGATTGGGTACCACAATTTTTTCATAGTTGCATTGCAATGCAATGGTACTATGATGTGGCATGTCTAGATGGAGAACTTATTAGAAGGAACTACCATTGGAGATGGTCTTAAGTATATAATAAGATTAATAATTTATCCAAACGCAGGAACTAGAAAGAAATACTGAAACAGTTTTGACTTAATTGAAAATAGTAAGGAACTTGAAGAAGCTTTGATTACAAAAATGGTAGAGATGATTAAAAGTTATTAATTACATGAAAGAGAAGCATAACAAGATCAGAAGCTACAACCATAATAGAGGTAACAAAAAAAAGCAGAGGGTAAAAACAAGAACTGTTAAAATAAGAGCATAGATAGGTCTCTTTTAGTTACCGTTACAGTTTGTTACCGTTTGTTTAGTCAGCTACTTTTTAGGATTAGTTAGTTATATTTGGTATATAAAAAGTACTCTTGTATACTCTATCCAAGACAGTAATGAATATTATTTTTTAGTCTTACAATTTTATTCTGTTACAGTTTTGTTTCAAGTTGCTATGACAAATACATACAACTTAATATGGTATCAAGAGCAGATCAAGGGTCCAGATTGCATCTCCCAAGATATTGTTTCTTGATTTTTTTTCTCTACCACGTGTGGACCCTTTCTTGCTTATCCTCTTTTACAGCTTCACATTAGTTGCAAGCATTTTTTCCCCTTTCCACACGTGTCCCTATCAGGCTTCAGAACCCCACCATCTTTCCAACAAAACTCTGAAAACTCCTCATTCTACATCTCACATTCTCTCTCATCATCAAACGGTTACAACGTTCTTCTCACCACCGTCCACCGCAAAAACACCCTTTTCCACCATTTTCTCCACCACCTCCCCAACATCTACCATCTGAAACCGGTATTATCCTCTCTTTCTTTTCCTTGTGTTCGTATATCGCCAATTCTTTACCCTTAAAGATTCATTTCTCTGCATTTTTCATCACCTAACCACCATCAACAATGGCGGACGATAGTTCCGATGAATCTGACAACAACCATACTGAAACATCACCCCGATCTAATGCATCGAAAACCAATCCACAACGGAGCTACCAAACTGACATGTTGGATCCGTTTTTCATGCATCCGTCTGATAATCCCGGCCACGCCATCGTAACTCCCTCCCTCTCAAATCAAAACTATCATACTTGGTCGCGGTCCCTCAAAGTCGCTCTCCGCTCAAAGAACAAATTAGGGTTCATCGATGGAACCCTAATTCGTCCACCTGCTACTGATCGTACCTCCATGGCCTGGGATCGTTGCAACACCATGGTAATGGCGTGGATAACAAATTCAATCACCCCGGAAATTGCTGAAAGTGTTCTATGGATGGACACTGCACAGGAAATTTGGGAAGAACTGAAAGAAAGGTACCACCAAGGAGATATCTTTAGAATATCTGAATTACAGGAAGAAATTTATGCATTACGGCAGGGAGATCAAAACATCACCCAATATTTCACCATGCTGAAGAAGATGTGGCAAGAGCTCGACAATTTCCGCCCCTTACCAACTTGCGTCTGCAACATACCTTGCTCTTGTTCTCTCCTGGCCACAATTAAAGGATACAAAGACAACGATCATGTTATCCGCTTTCTCAAAGGGCTGAACGATCAATATGCGCCTGTCCGGTCTCAGATCATGTTGATGCAGCCACTTCCCCCCGATAAACAAGGTCTTCTCCATGTTAATACAACAAGAACGACAATACGCACCTTCCATTGAAGCTGACAAAGTCATTGCTCAATTCAACAAAGCTGCCTACAAACCTCGCTCACAAGACACGTCATCGAAAAATTACACTCCTGGCCGTGGAAGAGGACTCAAGGTGTGCTCATACTGCAACAAAACGGGACATACAGTGGATGTATGCTTCAAAAAGCATGGTTTGCCTCCATATTTAAAGAAGGTAAATCTCGCACAAACTTCCGAAGAAGATCTCAACAATAATTCTGCTGAAGTTCCCAACCCTACAACTCAAGACAATGGAATCGCCGCCTTCACTGCAGAACAACAGAAGGCACTCTTAGCTCTTATCCAACAGCCATCGACCAACGCTATTCATCAACTACACTCCACTGCTCCATCGACTTCAGGTAATTCTAAGCCTTATATTTCTTCGCTTAATTCTATCACCACATCCTGGATATTGGATACTGGGGCCACCGACCATGTGTGCCACATTCGTTCCCTCTTCACACACCTTATAGAAATTAGGCCTATTATCATTAAGCTCCCCAATGGAGCTACCATTCACACAAATCATTCGGGCACAATTCACTTTAACAATTCTTTTTACCTTGAACATGTGTTTTATATTCCTGATTTTCATACCAATTTAATATCCATTCCTAGATTAACCGCAGCGCTCAACTGTACCATTTACTTCAACTCCTCTAATTGTTTAATACAGGGGAACCTTACCCAGAAGACGATTGGTACAGCTGATCTCTCCAATGGGTTATACATCCTCACACATCCTTCCCTTCCGAATGACACAAATTTTAGTAATAATCTGCATGATAACATGATAAACTCTAGGACTTGTAATACCATTGTTAACAATTGTGACCTATGGCACACTCGCCTTGGTCACCCCTCCTATGACACATTGTGTCAAATTAATAAAAACTTTCCCTTACATATCAACTATAAATCTTCTACTGTGTGTGATACTTGTTTTTTAGCTAAACAACGGAGACTCCCGTTTTATACCAGTAATACTGCTTCTGAATCATGTTTTGATATTGTCCATATGGACATTTGGGGTCCTATTTCGACCCCCTCTATGCTTGGTTATAAATATTTCCTTACTATTGTCGATGATCACAGTAGATTTTGCTGGATTTTTCTAATGAAATTCAAATCTGAAACTTCCCTACTAATACAATCCTTTATACAATTTGTCAAAACACAATTTCAAAAAAATGTCCGGACGGTTAGGTCTGATAATGGCCCAGAATTTCTCATGAAAACTTTTTATCGAACTCATGGGATCATACATCAAACCTCCTGTCCCGACACACCTCAACAAAACGGAATTGTGGAACGTAAGCACCAACATCTTTTAAACGTTACTCGTGCTCTACTTCTACAATCCCGTTTACCTAAAATTTTTTGGGCCCATGCCCTTTGTCATGCGGTTTTTCTAATCAATAGGCTACCTTCCAAAATCTTAAAGTTTTGCACTCCTTTTCAAAAACTTTACAATGCTGCACCTGACTACTCTAGACTAAAAGTTTTTGGCTGCTTAGCTTTTGCCTCTAGTCCTAAACATAATAGGTCCAAATTAGACCCTAGATCCCGCAAATGCCTTCACCTTGGTCTTAAACCTGGAGTTAAAGGGCACATTCTGTTTGACCTCCAATCCAAACTAATATTTGTATCTAGGGATACCATCTTCTTTGAAAACAATTTCCCCTACATTCCTTCCAAGAACACCAATACTCACCATATTCCTCCCACCCCTCCCACTGACTTCATTTTTGATTATCCCACCACACCTCTCATATCTCCTACAACTCAACATTCCCCTCCAGTACCTATCCGACAATCCTCCCCTCCTCAATCTTCCAATCTTGAACCCACCACTAGCCAAACCCCCATTCCTTACCAACCTCTCATAGACACTCAATCACATACCACTCTACAACAGCCTACTAGAAAATCCACCCGTATATCCAAAACTCCCGATTACCTAAAAGACTTTCACTGTGCCCTTCTTCAGCAACCTTCCAATACCTCCACAACTCCCACAGGTGGTGTTCTTTATCCCTTGTCTCACTATTTAAACTACACAAATTTATCTACTACTCATAGAGCTTTTTCTTTATCTCTATTTAACAATACTGAGCCTAAATCTTATGCTACTGCTATTACTAATACTAATTGGAAAAAGGCTATAGATTTAGAACTCAAAGCTCTCATGGATAATAACACTTGGCAACTAACACCCCTCCCCTATCACAAAAAGGCCATAGGTTGTAAGTGGATTTTTAAACTAAAATTTCACTCCAATGGTACCATAGAGAGATATAAAGCCCGCCTCGTTGCCAAAGGTTTCAATCAAACCGAGGGCATTGATTATAATGAAACTTTCAGTCCAGTTGTCAAGATGACAACTATTCGGACTCTGTTATCTATAGCTGCTACTAATAAATGGTTTTTACATCAATTGGACATTAACACCGCGTTCCTTCATGGGGACTTAGAGGAGGAGGTGTACATGAAACCTCCCCCTGGGCTATTAACTAATTCCAAAAATCTTGTTTGCAGGTTAAATAAATCCATCTATGGCCTTAAACAAGTCAGTAGACAGTGGAACAATAAATTAACGGTTACCCTTATTTCCTTGGGTTTCTCTCAATCCAAAGCGGATTACTCCTTATTTGCCAAGAAACACAATTCTCTCTTTACTGCTATCTTAATCTATGTTGACGATCTCATTCTCGCAGGCAATAATTTAATTGAAATCAACAACGTAAAATTGGTTCTGCACAATACTTTTACTATTAAAGACTTGGGCCATCTTAAATATTTCCTTGGCATGGAAATTGCAAGATCTTCTCAAGGAATTTCTATGTGTCAACGCAAATATTGCTTAGATCTTTTGCAGGATTCAGGTTTACTTGGAGAAAAACCGGCTTCGACGCCTATGGATCCCACTATTGATTTACATGTTGACGCTACAAATCTTTTACCAGACCCCACGCGGTTCCGCAGATTAATAGGTAAGTTAATCTATTTGACACATACACGACCTGATATATGTTTTTTTGTGTGCAGGTTGAGCCAATTCCTTGCAGCCCCGACAACGACTCATTTCAACGCAGCTTTACGCATCGTCCGCTACCTGAAAAACTCTCCTGCAACAGGCCTGCTCTTCAAATCAGCATCCAACCTCACTCTCACTGGTTTTACTGACGCGGACTGGGGATCTTGTAAACTCACTCGTCGCTCAACAACTGGATTCTGCTTCTATTTGGGTTCCTCCCTTATAAGCTGGATATCCAAAAAGCAACAAGTCGTCTCCCGGTCCTCTTCCGAAGCTGAATATCGGGCTCTTGCCAACACAACTTGTGAAGCTCAATGGATACTCCATCTTCTGCAAGACTTCTCCGTCTCTCATTCTCGACCCGTCACCATCTTTTGTGACAACCAAAGTGCCATTCATATTGCCAACAATCCGGTTTTTCACGAACGCACCAAGCATATAGAGATGGATTGTCATCTTGTCCGTGACAAAGTTCTGGATTATACTGTCCATCTTCAACCCATCAGCTCCAAAAACCAAGTCGCCGACATATTCACCAAGTCCCTTCATCTCGGTCCTTTTTCTCTTCTTATGTCCAAACTCGAGCTCCTTTCCATACACTCCAGTTTGACGGGGGGTGTTAAAATAAGAGCATAGATAGGTCTCTTTTAGTTACCGTTACAGTTTGTTACCGTTTGTTTAGTCAGCTACTTTTTAGGATTAGTTAGTTATATTTGGTATATAAAAAGTACTCTTGTATACTCTATCCAAGACAGTAATGAATATTATTTTTTAGTCTTACAATTTTATTCTGTTACAGTTTTGTTTCAAGTTGCTATGACAAATACATACAACTTAATAAGAACAACTTCAAAGGCTGAAACAACCTTAAAAACAACATCATCCATGAATGAAATAGGCCACAGAAACTTCAACCTTAATGATTCTTTTCTCAGTTTCTTCAAGAACCTTCTTCTCTTCCCATTCCAAAACATTGACATTTCATTCACTTTAAATAATTACTTAAATTAATTGATTAAATAATTGATTTTGGGTTGTGGTTTTTTGTTGGAGAGTTGGGGGATTATATTGGGGAGAACAGGAAGCTTCCCTGTTGCCTTTTTTGTAGTACTTTTCTTAGTACTCACGGTTTTTCAATGGAGGAAAATAGTAAATAAGGAACCAATAAAGTTTGCTGCAATGCAATTACTTAACAATAGATTGAGTGGCACAGTTGGTAAGAGTTTTGACATATGCACATCAAATGCAAAAGCTCAAAAACACTTTCAAAATAGCAGAAACAAATGCACATCAGAATAAATAATTAATCATCACCAGACTGTACATTTCGTTTCCATAAAACCATAACTAAGAGCTAACCTTCCCAACAATAAAACCACCAGATAAGAACTATGAACAACACTCAAATCTTACCCTAATACCACCAAAATCCAAGACTACCTCTAGCTTTCCGTAAGCTAAATTATTTTCCTTTATTGTTTTTCTCCTTATTTCGCCCCTTTGGCTAACCAACTGCCATCCAAAATTGCCTAAAAGGTAAATTGAACATTCATTCTTCTTTTATTCTGTGCATTTTGCTTTGCTTTAGGAACTTGAAAAAACAAAGAAACTAAGTCATCACTGTGTGTTTGCTGCTGCCCTGGTGCTTGTTGTTGAGGTCCTGTTGCCTCTTGACAAATTCACCCTGATTCCCATCAATACTCTGGTCTTCTTTGGTGAGGTAGCTATCAACTTGGGAAGCAGCTTGCCTTCCCTCTGAAATCGCCCATACAACCAGCGACTGACCGCGACGACAGTCCCCGGCTGCAAATACCCCATCAACATTGGTTGAGAAACGGCCATAATCAGCCTTGAAGTTTGACCTGTTGTCTTGCTCCACACCCAACTTTTCGGCAATAGTCTGCCAAGGCAAAGAAAAACATTATCAGCTATGGTCTACGGAAATTGCTTTTGCAAAAGCATCCATCTATTGGATAAAGATAACAAAATGTCTGCCATTCATCAAAAGGGTCCAGTAAAATTTACTTCTATAACTTATAATAATGGAATTTAATAGCAACTCATTTATCTGCTAGAATTATTACCATGCAAACTAAATAGCATAAGCAACCAATTTATCTTCAATTCAGATCAACCATATACATATCACATTCATTTAATTAATGTATTTGAAACGTAAGAATAAAGCTATTTTAAATACTAACCGACTCAGGGCCAAGGAATCCCATAGCAAGTAAAACTAGGTCAGCCTCGATTATCTCCTCACTGCCCTCAATTTCCTTAAATTGAAACTTGCCGGTTTCATCCTTCTCCCAGCGAAGGCGTACCACTTCAAGTCCTTTTAGATTACCATTTTCATCTCCCACAAACCGCTTAGTCAGCACCTCGTACGTTCTTGGATCTTTGCCAAATTTGGTTTCCGCTTCTTGGTGGCCGTAATCAACACGGAATATGCGAGGCCACTGCATTCCAGAAACAGTGGTTAAACTCAAGTCAAGAGAGAATGAACAATATATAAGGAAAAAAGCTCTTATATACTATTTTAGCCTTCCTAGTAAGGACAGGTGAAAAAACAATTATTCAAATCTAACCTGAGGCCATGGGTTGCCAGGGGCCCTAGTTGCTGGTGGCTGAGGGAGAAGTTCAAGATTTACGACGGAAGTACAACCATGACGAATGGATGTTCCAATGCAATCTGTGCCAGTGTCACCCCCACCAATGACCACAACCTTCTTGCCCTTGGCAGATATGTAGTTACCATCCTGTAAATTGCTATCGAGCAAGCTTTTAGTGTTGGCATGAAGAAACTTCATGGCAAAATGAACTCCGGATAGCTCCCTTCCAGGTACAGGAAGATCCCTGTATTAAAAAGTATCTTCGTCAGAAACATTCTATATATAAAGAATTGAACTAAATCCAAAGGCGAATAAACAGGTTGATTGCTGTCACTGCATCTCACCTTGGCTTTGTGGCACCAACAGCCAAGACAATGGCATCATTTTCCTCTCGAAGCTGTTCAAGAGAATATAAAGGATCATGTCCAATATTTGCATTAACTACAAATTTAATTCCCTCCTCAGCCATTAGATTGACTCGCCTTTGAACTATGTCTACTTTGTCAGTTTTCATGTTGGGAACCCCATACATCATAAGGCCCCCAATCCGATCAGCTCGTTCAAACACTGTTACCGTATGGCCCATTTTGTTTAGCTGATCAGCAGCTGCCAAGCCAGATGGTCCACTTCCAACTATGGCTACTCTTTTCCTGTATAATAAAAGATCTATTAATAACACTGTTTGTGTAATAATTAATTGGCCTAGTTCAATTTTTGTCTAATCATATTGGGTTGAAAAAAGGAACAGCATAAATTAAAAAACTAAAACAAAAGTAAAATAATGTTTAAAAATAAAATAAATATATACCCAGTTCTCTTGACAGGAGGTCGTGGCACCATCCATCCCTCGTCAAAAGCCTTGTCTATGATAGCACATTCAATGTTTTTGATGGACACAGGATTCTCAATAATACCAAGCACACAGGAACCTTCACAAGGTGCTGGGCACACGCGACCAGTGAACTCAGGAAAGTTGTTTGTTTCAAGAAGCCTCTCTAAGGCTTCTTGCCACCTATTTTGATACACCAACTCATTAAATTCTGGTATTTTATTTCCAAGAGGACATCCAGAATTTTCCTGAAATATTATGCAAATTTCTTTAGTTTAAAACCTTAGAAGAAAAGTTATAAGTAATTAAAACTTGAAAATGGCAATGCCCACCTGATGACAAAAAGGAGTGCCACAATCCATGCAACGCGCAGACTGTGTTTTTAAAAGTGGGCCCGGCTTTGTCTCCATCATCACTTCATTCCAATCATTAAGGCGAACGTTAGGATCCCTATACTGAACACCCTCACGCTCATAAGCAACAAAGCCTCTATGTTTAACAGCATCAGTGACCTGGCTTGGCCTCTTGGGAGCCTGCATTCAAGGACATTAGATACTCTTCTAGGTATGTTCTTAACATTTAGGAACAAAAAAAAACACCTAGACTCTTGGACCCCACCAATGCAGCATAGTATTCACCAGGTTAGTCTAAAATCTCTTTTAAGATAGGACCTCCGGCTTAGAGGAAAAACATACACTAACCAAAAAGGCATTCACTAAATTTTTGGAAATTAGACATAAAAATTGTTTCTTAAAGCACAACGTAAAATGTAAAAAATTAAAATCTATTATTAAAAGTTAAGAAACTAAAAATTACCTCACTTGGGTTCTCATTCAAAGATGCAGTTGCCAACTTCTTTAGCTCTGCAAAAGCATCTTTTTCTACTGCTTGAGCTTCATCATCTTTTTCATCGACATCAGCAGCAGCACGCTCCACTGCCTCTTTAGAGGCTGCATCAGACTTCATACTTGCAAGTACACGTTTATACTCCCGAGGGAACACCTTGACAAATTTAGGTAGAAGATTGTCAAAATCAACCAGCACTTCCTTCGCAAGCAGACTATTTGTGTGACGTTGATGTTGCTGTATCAACATCCGAAGAGTAATAATGTCCTCTTCCTCTTCAACCTTATCCAGATCCACAAGCTCTGGGTTGCACCGAGACTTGAATGTTCCATCCACATCAAGAACATAAGCGATTCCACCACTCATGCCTGCAGCAAAATTTCTACCAGTTTTCCCAAGAATAACAACGGTCCCACCAGTCATGTACTCGCATCCATGATCACCAACGCCTTCAACTACAGCACGAGCCCCAGAATTACGCACACAAAATCTTTCTGCAGCCATCCCATTGAAATATGCCTCACCACGTGTTGCCCCATACAGTGCCACATTTCCAATTATGATGTTGTCTTCGGGGTTAAAATTGCTTCCTTTTGGAGGATATACTACAATCTTGCCACCTGATAATCCTTTACCAATGTAGTCGTTGCTATCACCTTCAAGTTCCAATGTGATGCCAGGGCAAAGGAATGCACCAAAGCTTTGGCCTGCACTACCAGAAAATCGGATATGGATGGTGTCATCTGGAAGACCAGCCAAATTGTACCTCTTAGTAACCTCGTGGCTAAGCATAGTTCCCACAGCACGGTTAGTATTATGAATTGGTGTTTCAATGTATACTGGAAGACCCTTTTCCAAAGCAGCATTGGACAGACTTATAAGCTTATTATCCAAAGCCATATCCAGACTGTGATCTTGCTTTTGCACACAGTATTGTGCAGCTTCTGGCCGCAGTTCAGCTGCAGGTCGAAGCAACAGAGAGAGATCAATGTTCTCAAGTTTTGCATTTCCATTAACAACTTCTTTATCAACTTCGAGCATATCTGACCGGCCAACCATTTCATTGACTGTTCTAAACCCAAGTTGGGCCATAATTTCTCTCATCTCTTCCGCCACCATGAAAAAAAAGTTAATAACATGCTCGGGTTCTCCGGCAAATTTTTCCCTAAGTACTGGATCTTGAGTAGCAATGCCAACAGGACAGGTGTTCTTGTGGCACTTCCGCATCATGATGCAGCCAAGAGTAATGAGTGGAGCAGTACTGAAACCATACTCTTCAGCACCAAGAAGAGCGGCTATAGCCACATCTCTTCCGGTTTTGAGTTGCCCATCAGTTTGGAGAGTTGTGCGACCACGTAGGTCATTAGCTACCAATGTCTGGTGGGTCTCGGCCAGACCAAGTTCCCAAGGTAGCCCAGCATTCTTTATGCCAGTCCATCTGGATGCTCCTGTACCTCCATCGTGACCTGAGATCAAGACATGCTCGGCATGGGCTTTAACAACTCCACTAGCAATTACCCCAACTCCAGCTTCAGATACCAGTTTCACACTAATTCGAGCAGCTGGGTTGGCATTCTACAAATTAACATAAGGGGTCAAACACATACAGGAAGAACACCTAATGTTGTAATACTCAAACAGACATATTGAAAGAAAAAAGGAAATACATATATGAAAATACCTTCAGATCGTAAATTAATTGAGCAAGATCTTCAATTGAGTAAATATCATGATGGGGAGGTGGGCTGATGAGCCCTACCCCAGCTGTTGAACTCCTAGTAACAGCAATGTCTCCTATAACCTTGTGGCCAGGAAGTTCACCTCCTTCACCAGGTTTTGCTCCCTGAGGATTACAAATATAACGTTAAGACACTACCACTCCACCATAAGTGAAAAACTACACTTTTATTGAACCTCACCAAATAAAAAATGTAGGTTTCAATTAATGACGCAAGAGCACCCAGAGGTGCCTTAAGTCACAGCATCATCTGCCATGAATATAAATTCATAAACAACAGAACATATTCTCCAACAGGAATGCAGGGACACCAATTGATGAAATTTTATTGGGAGTAAAGGAAAAGAACAATAACCTTAATTGGAAAGAACAAGCTACAACAATTACCTGGGCCATCTTTATCTGAAGTTCATCAGCATTTGTAAGGTAGTAACTTGAAACTCCAAATCTCCCACTGGCAATCTGCTTAATAGCACTCCTTTTGGGATTCCTTGAACCATCAGCCAGAGGCTCCATTCGAGATGGTTGCTCACCTCCCTCACCTACAAAAGATATTAGAGAAAAATATCATCAGAAAATCAAAGAAATTGAGGAGAATAATAATCTTATCACTTAATAGAAAGAGTTGCAAACTAATACTCCATATGATATTTTCAAGGAAAATTTATGTTGGACGGCGTGTTTTGTCAAATATGGGTAAAAGACTAACCGTTTATGTTCCCGTGCTTTGGGGAAAAAAGAAAAGAAGTGACTCATTAATCTTAAATAAGTTTGACAAACCTGTGTTGGATTTCCCTCCAATTTTGTTCATTGCCGTTGCTAATGCTGTGTGGGCCTCCAATGATATTGACCCGTAACTCATGGCCCCGGTGCAAAACCGTTTAACTATTTCGCTAGCAGGTTCTACTTCACCAATTGGAATCTTACTTGAAGTATCTTTAAATTTTAGAAGACCTCGCAAATTGCATGCCTTGTTCAATTCATGAATGGTCTTGGAATACTGTTTATATGCATCTACACTGTTAGTTCTGGTAGCTTCTTGAAGCTTTGCAATAGCAAGTGGATCGTTCAGATGAACTTCGCCACCTTTTCTCCAATGATAATCTCCGGGATTTGGCAATGCTACAGCTTCTGCACTCCCAGGAGAGAAAATCCGAGAAGGAAAAGCCAACTCGTGCAGCTGAAGTGCATCACGTGCAAGCATCTCAAATGTTGCACCCTCAACTCGACTTGGAGTTCCAGCAAAGCACTTTTCAATCACTTCGGAAGAAAGACCCAGAGCTTCAAATATCTGAGCACCTTTATATGAGGCCAAAGTTGATATTCCCATCTTGGCAAGAACCTTCATCATTCCGTAGTTGCTTGCTTTAAAATAGCTTTTGACCAACTCATCTTTGGAGTGAAATTCACCACTTGCTTTTGGTGGGATCTTTCCATCAACCTGCAGTCGCCAAATTGCCTCTACAGCCAAATATGGGCATATAGCATCAGCACCAAAACCAACAAGTGTGCAGAAATGGTGCACTTCACGTGCCTCGGCAGATTCAACCATTAGGGCAACTCTTGTGCGCTCAAGTGTTTTAACTAGATGCTGGTGAACAGCACCAACAGCCAGAAGGGAGCTCACAGCAACACGTTTTTGTGAGAAGGCTACAAGGTCAAACAAAGATTTAAATACATTAGGTGAATGTGACTATACAGTATATTTATGCAACAGAAAGATAATATAGAAGTAAAATACCTCTATCAGAAAGCACAATGGTGGTGTAGCCTTCACTAATTGCATTGTGTGCTTCTGTGCATATCCTGTCTAAGGCTTCCTCCAACCCTTTCTTACCGCGTTCCTTTGAGTAAGTAATGTCTATAACTTTACTCCGCCATCCCCTATAATTCATTTTTTTTATGGCTTCCATTTCCTTGGTGGATAAAAGAGGGCCTTCTAGTGAGAGACGGTGGCATTGTTCCTCCGTGGTTTCTGTCAGATCACCTTCTGGACCAACCATACATTGCGTAGAAGTGACTATTTTCTCTCTAATAGGATCTATAGGAGGATTTGTCACTTGAGCAAACATTTGTTTGAAATACTCAAAAGTAAGTTTTTCTCTATTAGACATGACAGCTAATGGAGTATCATTTCCCATTGACCCAAGTGCTTCTGAACCATCTTTTGCCATGGGAAGTAATAACATTTCCAATGATTCAATAGAATACCTACACGAGAGCATAATATAAAAACACTTCCTTAGTAAATATGGGGGATAGAATGGAAGAAATACCCAGGGAGGAGGTCACATACCCAAAAGCTTTCAATGGAGCCAGCAAACCATGAATTCCCATACTTTCCATATCTACATCATCATTAGATAGCTGTTGTTCATGGAAAATGCAATAATTAGACTTTCCTATGAGAAATTTAAAAGAAATTGATGTTGGTTTTATTGTTATACTTACCGGACTCACTCCTGATATGGCTGGTGGCACAATATCAGATTCATGAACAGAGTCAACTATGTCCTTCAGTTCAATCTTCTGCTTTTTAAGCCAATCCCCATAGGGTCTTGCTAATGAGTATTGCTCTTTTAGTGCATCATCGTTCACAACTATATGCTTCTCAAAATCCACCAAAAGCATCATGCCAGGATTTAGTCTTCCTTTCCTGGACACGTCTTCTGGAGGAATATCTACAACACCAACTTCACTGGCCATTATAACACGTCCACTGTGGGTGACATAGAACCGGCCAGGTCGTAGTCCATTCCTATCCAATGTAGCTCCAAGATAGTGGCCATCGGTAACTGTAATAATATTAGATTAGGTATCAAATCAAATACCCTAATCAAATACCCTATAGAGAAAAATAGAAGTGTGGTCCCAGAAAATTTACATGATATAAGAGCAGGTCCGTCCCATGGCTCCATTAGAGCTGAATAGTATTCATAAAATTCTTTACGCTGAGGGTCCATGTTCTTGTCGTTCTGCCACGCTTCAGGAATCATCATCATTACAGCTTCTGGAAGACTTTTTCCAGAATGAAGCAAAAACTCAAGGACACCATCAAAACATCCTGCAAAAGAAAACACCACGAGTCATGACTCAGTAATATGACCACAGTTTAACAAGCTAGCAAAAAAATTCATGAAGAATTTCACCTGAATCTGATGAATTTGCATCCACAATTGGTAAAAACTTTTTTAAATCATTCTCTGATAGGCCAAGTTCCTCACATTTCAGCAGGCCTTCACGTGCCTTGATCCTACAAAATACACCAGATTAACTGAGATATCTGCACCACATCAATCAAAAGGCAACGAGTAAAACCCTAAATACACAACACTCAATGCTGTTCAGCTAACCCATGATCAACTATGATTACATTAGTTGCACCGTGGACTTGAACACTATCTACTTTGGAGGGGCTTGAGGAATCACAGTCATGTGAAACTCCAAGATAAGGGTCATTCTATTAAAACTACAGTTTGGAAAAACATTTTCAAGAAATACATACCAGTTAACATTGCCTCTGAGTGTGTTGATTTCCCCGTTGTGGCCCAATACACGAAAAGGTTGAGCACGATCCCAGCTAGGGAAAGTATTTGTAGAGAAACGGGAGTGTATCTACATAGAAGTATAACCAATTGTGAGATTTCATGGTTAAGTTCTTATAACAGCATAAAAACCAAAGTAAAGAGTCATGTGCAGTTTTCTTCCAGCACTTCAATATAACACATACTGAAGTGCCAGTAGAAATTACAAAAATCCTATCCACATTCACCAGAGTGATTATTCCCTACACAACTCTGAAGAAATTGTCCTCCAGACCAACTAACGAGGGAAAGCATCAGCAGAAATTTCTGCAAACATGATTATCTTGATAATGAACTTTCTTACCAACTCAACCATTGAATCCAATCCAGCATCCAAAATCAAATAGTAATCAAGGAAGCGGAAGAACTTAAGAGATCATTCAAACCTCAATGCCTCAGAAGTCATTCCCCAACCTTGCATCTCTTCAGTTACTGGTTGTTCCTATGCTGTTTGTTGGAGTATAGAGTTAGTGGAGGAAGAAGATGAGTTAATGGGCAAAATATTTACCAGGGCCATGTAGCTCGTAAACCTTTCATTGCCAAGATCTGCAAAATATTCCTTCAACTGAGTCGGTGTTAGCTGACCCTTGTAAATTACAGTCCTGTACAAAATTGGAAAATCATAAGAAATTTGAAATTTATTGGACAACTACAGCAGTAACCAGAATTTACTTTTCAAGATAATGAGGATGCCTCTTTGGGCAGCAGACCTTGATGACAGTGAACAGATATAGAAATCTGTAATTCCGTCATTTTGGAGGTTTAATGCAGATGTAATAGCAACCATGCTGAGCTTCCTTAATATGTACATCTGCAAGGAAAGTATGTCTATCTATTAATCACTAGTCGGTTGAAATTAAACCATACAATGAAGCAAAATGTTCTGAATCCAACTTTTACATAACCTTTTTCCTCAACAATAAACTCTACTTCGACAAAGATATTATGCCTAACTCAGAATGTTAACTCAAGTAACACACTTGCTAATCTTTTTCAGTGTAAAAAATCCCAATACAATTATTTATTCACCAGCTTAAACGAACCTGTTTCTCCAAATCAACTTTTGAGGAAGAACTTGGTGTAAGAAACACCTGTTCAATCACTGGTTCCGTCAGCAGGGCTGATTTGCCCAATCCTGTGTTATCTGTAGGCACAGAACGCCAACCAAGAACTGTGTGACCAAGAGACTCGGCAACCTTAATGAAAAAAAGAAGTATCGTCAGTAGAAGACCAAATCACTATCACTATCACTATCACTATAAGGAAACTAGCAAAAGGATGGTATGCAAAATAGTAAGCAATCATTGCTTTTGTTCACAGAGAACTTGCATGATTACAGCTAGCATATACAAGGCAGGGAAATTCACAGGGTGTAATAAATCAAGTATAAGTTATAACTCGAAAAATAAAACAAGTAAAAGTTATAACTCAAAGACATCTTACTTAAAATCAAATACCAAACAAGATAAAATAAACATCAGAATTAGACTCGGCCACCACAAGCCATTGAAAGACAAAATCACTATTACGAAAATAATGAGAAAAGAAACATGATATAGTTTTGGTACATAATGGTTTTTGTTAGTCGACAAATTCAACAAAATTACAATTGGTGGATACAAGGCATGGAAAAAGTATGGTACTCTAAAGTATTGCATAAACACAATCTATTTAAGTGTGAAATTAAATCACACTTCAGAATTAGATTTACCTTTCTAAATATATTTTTGCTTTCCTTTCTCCGATTATCAGATCTAGGCAAGAAAAACATGCCAACGGCATAATTTCCTTGAGGAGGAAGCTGAAAATCCACAACCTGCAATAAGGCAAACCCATGGCAATCATCAGCCTCTTTCAATATATAGAGCTGAAAGATACAAAACCAACTCCCAGTAAATCAAAGGTTAAAACAAGTCACACATAGTTTTACAATTATAATTAAAGAGAAATGCTAGTAACACTCTCTTTTTAACATTTTCTCCAATACTCACTTTCTTATTGGTTAAAACATATGTAGGTCCTACCACTTTATGTTGGATTCATTTCCAAAGTGAGAGACCCACACATGTTTCAACCAATAAGAAAGAGATGTTGGAGAGAGTATTGAAAAGAGAGTGTTGCTATAACTCCTCATAAGTAAAAACAAAAAATGAAATAAACCATTTTCTAAAACCAAACAGGCCTAACAAATATGTTCAAATGATCAAAAATGTAAAACAGAATTAAATTTAATTTAATTTATATGCATGGTAAAATATGATTCCGCATGCATCCCAATCGGATATATTGCCACAATATTTCTTACCTTCTAGAACTCATGTTCTTAAACTCATTAAATAAGTTTAAAATATATTATTTGTTGACTAGAGAAATTAGATTTTACTTAATTTCCATTTCAAAAATAATAATAAAAATAAAACAAAATAAATAATAAAAAATAATACTCACTCTAGTCTTATTTATAAGAAAAAATTCTCTTTTTTAGATACATTGAATAAATAATGTATCTGGTCAACATAACGTCTAGATGCATTATTTATTGAATGTATATAGAAAAGGAATCTTTTCTTATAAATGAGACCGGAGATAGTATTAATAATAATAATAATAATAATAATAATAATAATAAATATTAATAATATTAATAATAATAATAATAAAATAAAATAATAATAATAATAATAATAATAATAATAATAATAATAATAATAATAATAATAAGTGTTTTATGAATGCATCCAAATTGGTATGCAATGACGGTTTCAAGCATGCATCAATTACATTTCACCAAGCAAATAATTGCCGAAGATATTTTAAGAACAAGTGGCATAATAGTGAATTAAAGAGTATATGAATTAAATCATAAAAGAAAAGCGAATAAAGAAAGAGACAGCCAAAAAAGTATATACTGCTACTACCTAATTGGGGAGCAAAATACTTACACAAATTATTTTTATTAAAACTTCATAAAAGACATTAAAATCTCACATGTTCATAAAAACCTCCAATCACTCAAACGAGAACAAAAAAAATACTCATAATAATACTAAAAAATTCACAAACAAACAAGAAAAAAAACAGGTAAATATTTAATTTATTCCAAAATAATACAGATAATTAAAAAAAAAGTCAAAAACAAATAAAAACAAACGTGCCTCTTGGTAGAACTCATGAGGCAGAGCTACCAGAATCCCCGCACCGTCACCGGTATTAGCTTCGCAACCGCAACCGCCTCTGTGCGTCATCCGAATCAACATCTCCAACGCATCAGTCACCTATACAAACAAAAACACAATCTCAATTCCAATCTCTATCACAAATCACTCACACCAAAAACAAAAAACAAAAAATATTAT
The DNA here is from genome assembly GCF_029867415.1 of Vicia villosa. Classification (NCBI taxonomy): domain Eukaryota; kingdom Viridiplantae; phylum Streptophyta; class Magnoliopsida; order Fabales; family Fabaceae; genus Vicia; species Vicia villosa. The sequence continues at coordinate 177,137,758 of NC_081183.1, read as the reverse complement.
CCTAACCGTTTTACGACTACTTTGACCGCTCAATTCCGCCACAAATCCAACCCCACACGCGTCCTTATCAAACTTCGGATCATAAAGCCCCATCGGTTTCTCCGGTATAGCCGAAAACGACGACTTAACCGTCACTCTCAGCTTCGGCAACCTCCCCGGTCGAACCGATTCCAAAAACTGACTCCGCTCCGAACCGCTCCTCCGTAAACCGGTCCCTAACCACCTCTTCCTCTCCGCACATATGGCGGAACATCGCACAACCGAGCTTCCAAATCTCACCAAAGGACGCAAACGCGCGTTAGGGTTACTTATCACGTTTATCTGAGGATTGTTAAACGTTAACGAAACAGAGTTCGACATTTTTCAAGCAAAATCAAAATTAGAAACGCTTAAGCGTTTTATCTTTTTTTCTAAACGGTTATTTAGGTAATTTGGTAATTTCAGATTATATCACGTGATTGATTTTTAACAATGAACGCAACAGATCTGAAATTGTTGAAGTGATGGAAATTAAGATCCGGAATATGGAGAAGCTAGAGATACGAATCTGAAAGAGAGGAAAAAAAACGAGAGAAAGAAAAAGGAGAGAAAGAAAAGGGAGAGAAAATAGCGCCGTTTGTGTGAGCGAGGGTTCTTTGGGTGAGAGAGGAGAAGATGGATTTATAGAGAAAATAGTGAGAAGAAGGAGAAGAAAAAGAAGTGGGGACCACCGTGTTTGTGTAAATTTTACTACCAACTACATGCTCACTGTTTTTTCTGTTTTCTTCGTTGACAGCTAAGGATTCAAAGTGGTGACACGTGTGAGATGCGTCTATGCGGCACGAGACAGCCGTTTCTGTAGGTGGGTCCACGGTTTTGGTTTTGGCTCGTGTGGGTGGGCGATAACCTATAACTTGTTTAGATTCGTTTTATCGTTTCCGTCATGGTAATTTTTTTAAAACTGGAATAACTAACTTTTTATGGTAACAGGAAAAATAAAACTGACTTTATCCATATCTGTGTAGCTTTTTTTCTTGAAATTTTTTTTCTATGTGCTGTAAAAGTTTTTAAAGTTTAATTGTTTCTAATTGGCCCACAATATAAAAAAAATCTTTTATTACTAATCATATATAAATAAGTTTATGTAACTTTCGATATTATTAGTCAACTATAAATTATTATTAATATGTTTTTTGACAGCCAATTATTATTAATATGTTATTTAATTAGAATATGATTAAAATTGAATGTTTTTATTTATTGAATGATTCTAGAATAAATATTTAGACGGTGTCTGTTTGTTACAATCTTTTTTTAAAATGATTTCTAGAATTATATATTTTTGGAAAAAAGTTTAAAAAAAGAAAGGACTTATAAAAAAAATATTATATATATATATATATATATATATATATATATATATATATATATATATATATATATATATATATATATACGAGGAGAAATATTTTTAATCATGGTATAAGAGTTACTCCAAATTTTAATCATTGATTTTAATTAATTTTTTATTTAAAGAAATATTTCCAAAAGTAATTAGAATAAATGAGCAATTATAGTCGTTAGATTAATAAAAATTAATGACTAAGATTTGGAGTAACAGAGCTACACTTACTCTTGGATTTTTTTTTTGAATTTAAAATATATATATATATATATATATATATATATATATATATATATATATATATATATATATATATATATATATATATATATATATATATATATATATATATATATATATATATATATATATATATATATATGAGGAGGGTTATATTGACTCCAAGAGTAAGTGTTCAACACTTACTCCAAATCATAACCATTGATTTTCATTAATTTAACGGTTTTAATTGTTCATTTAATCTAGTTATTTTTGGAAATAATGATAATCAATGGTTATGATTTGGAGTAAGTGTTGTACACTTACTCTCGGAGTCAATATAACCCTCATCTATATATATATATATATATATATATATATATATATATATATATATATATATATATATATATATATATATATATATATATATATAATTTTATATAATTTTTATAAATAATTATTTATATTATATTTAAATTAGAAAATATGAATATTTCAATTAATTGAATGACTAGACAATATCTGTTTTTAGGATCTATTTTTTAAAAGTATTTTTATAAAATTATATGTTTTGTAGAAAAAATTCAATAAAACAAATTTTAATGGAAAAAACTATAAAAAGAAAAGTACTTTAAGTAGTTTTCTATAAAAAAAAAAAAAACGACTATGGTAGTTGTAACTTTTTTTACGGATAAAATATATTAAAAAAATGAAAAATTTTCATAAAATTCCTAATAAAAATGTCTTTAAAAAAATAAAGATATAACTTTATTATTTTAAAACAAATTTATAATGAAGATAAAAATTATTTTATTATTTTTAAGTAATTTCGCATAAAAATTACTTTCAAAAATTTAAAAGTAAAGCAGTTTTTTTTTTTAAAAAAACTATATGGTATAAGGCCATACAAATAGAAAAAATATATTATTTTTATCGATCGGTGAATAAAATTTGAATTTAAAATGTTTTAAATTTAGATATTTCTATTAATTTAGTTAGTATATTTTTGACTAAATTGAAATGATAACCATATATGTCTATTTTAATTTGTGTAGATAGACATGTTTGTGTAATTGTAAAAATAATACTTTTGTTGAAAATATTTCTCTTTAGTCAATTAAAAGTGGTTTTAGTTATTTATTAAAATTGATAGTTTATAAATTTAAATTTAAATCAATAATTATATTTATTATATTAAAATAACTGACAATAAACATTAAACTTATTTAAATATTTATAAAAAACAATTTAACATAAATAGAACTATTTTTAATTATATGATATTTAAATTTTGAAATGATTAATGGTCATTATATTTCAATTTTTTTAATAGTTTTTCTATTGTTATATATTTTTGTTCAAAAAATTTTCGAAAGAACTTTTTTAAAAAAGTTTTGAATAAAAAAATTGGTTTAAATAATTATTGTTTGAATGTTATTTTAAGTATTTTAAAAAATTATTTAAATTGGAAACTATTCAAATAATTTTTTATAATAATCATTTTTGAAATACATGTTTTTTAAAGAAATTATAATCTTGACAAGATTTTAATTTTTAATAATGTATATTTATGTTGTGGGATGTCAGTATTTGTCTTTTAATCTATAAAAAAAATACAAAATAGTAATATGTTATTTAATTAGAATATGATTAAAATTAAATGTTTTTATTTATTAAATGATTCTAGAATACTACATATGATTCTATTTAGAAGAAAAAGTTTACTTTTTAGATACATTAAATAATTAATGTATCTGGACAATATGTTGGTTAGATACATTAATCATTCAATGTATCTAAAAAGTAAACTATTTATTATAATTAAGATCAGAAGAGTAAATATTTAGAACGTATCTGTTTGGTACAATTTTTTTAAATATGATTTCTAGAGTTATAAATTGTTTGAAAATAAAGTAATATATATATATATATATATATATATATATATATATATATATATATATATATATATATATATATATATATATATATATATATATATTAATGAGAGATGAGAGGAATAAATATCAACCATTGGATTCATCAAGAGAGAGAAGGTTACCTTCTTTCTCTTGATGAATCCAATGGTTGATATTTATTCCTCTCATCTCTCATTAAAAAATGCTCTCACTTGATATGCTCCATATATATATATATATATATATATATATATGGTAATCAAAATCGGACTGGACTGGCCGATTCAACTGGTTGGGACAATAAAAAAACTGGAATTTAAACGGGAAAATCGATCAAAAATCAGAAAACCTGAGATATAGACGATTTTTAGGGTCGGACCGAATTTTGTTTTTAATTTGTAAAAATATGATTAAAATTTTCGTTTTAAATTAAAATAATACATCATTTATATTTATTTTTCCTTCTTCAATCACTTTAGTACATATTATTGTAAAAAAAAATCAAAGTGAAAACTATTTTAAATTTTATTATTATTTTCTATTCATTTGATGAATGAAAGTAGATTTTGTATATAGATAAATACAATAAATTATTGTTCAACGCATAGTTAATGACCGGGCAATGCCTTCAACAAATATATATATATATATATATATATATATATATATATATATATATATATATATATATATATATATATATATATATATAACCTAGACGCACTTCTTTTTTATGAATGTCTATTTTAGCAACATGAATGTCTATTTTATATATATAGTTTTGCAAACGTAGACCCACTTATTTTTATAAATGTCTATTTTAGCAAGCATTAATTTAAAAATGGTAAATTGCACCTTAAGGTGCATGTTGATAAAAAGACCTTTATAAAAATAAAATTGGTGTATTTTTGTAAATTGTTGTGGCATTTGCTAAAATACACCCACTTATTTTTATAGAGGTGTGTTTTTGCAAGCTTTAAATAAAAAATTGTTAAATAAACTCTAAGTTAAATATCAATAAAATAGACCTTCATAAAATCTAATAGGTGTACCTTTACAAACTCCATATATCCAACTTTTATATTATTATTAAACTTTGAATAATTATTTATATGCTATTTAAATCGGATATAATTAAAGGTGAATATTTTAATTAATTAAATGATTTAGTAATAAATATTTAGACAGTGTTTGTTTTTCACAATCTTTTAAAACAAAATATTATTATAGTAAAAATAGTGTAATTTTTATCATGTTAAAGAGTCTTGCAAAGAGTATTAAAGTTACTTTTTTATTTTTTAACATATGAGTTAAAATTACTTTTATTCATTTTAAGAAAACTTTATTTTCTTATTATAACTTTTCTACTAATAAAATTGAAATATATATATATATATATATATATATATATATATATATATATATATATATATATATATATATATATATATATATATATATATATATATATATATATATATATATATATATATATATATTGAAATGAAAAAGTTATTTGGAATAATGTGTTTTGTAAAAAAAAAAAAATGTTATTTTTATCATGTTAAAATGTCTTGCAAAGAGTATTAAAGTGACTTTTTTTTTAACATATGAGTTAAAATTACTTTTATTCATTTTAAGTAATTTCTCATATAAAGTTTATATTTAGAAATTAAAAGATTGTTTTTTGTGGTCGTCGAACAAAAATTGAATTGACAATATTTTTAAGTAATATATTACTACTTATTTTGTAATATATTTTTGACTAAATTGAAATGAATATGATATATTTCTATTTTTATTTGTGTAGAAAAATATGTGTGTAACTATATATAAACTAAAATTTGAAAATATACTATTCTGTAAAGAACAAAGTGTGTTTTTATTTATTTATGTTTATTATGTTAAAATAACTATACGAAAAAAAATTGATATTACCTCAATTAGAAAAGAATTTTATCTCGTTTGGGAGCGAAGTACTGAAGGATGTTATGGAAAATGTGTCACTTTTTTATGAGGCCAAAAGTGGAAGAAAAAAACAAGAAAGCACTCTATTTTTCTCTCGATTGTAATTGACAATTGAAAGAAAAAATGGCATTGATCACAAAATCCAATTTTCAAAACAGGAAATATGTCATTTTTCCCCTCGATTGGACTTAAAACCGAGGGAGAAAATATCAATTTTTTCTCTCGGTTGCTTTTGTTAATCGAGGTCAAAAGTGAAAATATGTCGGATCAATTTAAAGGGACCTATGGTCTAGTCTATATAGGTCTTGGTTAGGCCGAATTTTTTTAATAGAAAAATTATAAACAAGGTTTATTAAAAAGGTTAGATCTTAGGTCATAAAAAAGTTTTTTAAATTTATAAATCAACCTATTTAAATAAATATAAATAGTTTTATCATTATTAATATATATATATATATATATATGTTGTGAAAAACGATACCAATAACAAAGTATAATAGGGAATTAGGGAAGAGAATAAGAACACAAGAATTGGTTATAACTGCTATTCTTTCACTTTCTCTTAAAACAAGATTACAAGTTTACAAGAATAACAAATAACCTCTCTCACCCTAAATTAGGATTTGCAGCTTAGCAATGATGAGAGACTAGTATGCTATTTATAATAAAACCTAACATACTAACTAATGGGCTTTTTCAGCAAGGCTCATTACACAAGCCAACTTAATAAACAATCTAACTTAACAAATTAGGGTTTAAACACTAAAACCTAATTTAACATGCTAACAACTCTAGCATCTTCGACATCTGCATGCTAGACCCATCTTCGACTACAACATGCACACTTCGACACCAGCATGTGAACAATCCTTCGACTTCATGCTTAACTCTGTCGAACTGTCGAACCAAGAAGCTACCCTTCGACAATACTAGAGTTCGATCCAATATCTCACAAATCTCCACCTTGGACCTAACTCTACAACGTCAAGGAACAAACTAGCTTTCTTCATGCAGCTTTATCAACTGCATACAGTGGAAAAACTTGCAACTCGGCAATGTCTTGGTGATCATATCAGCAGCATTGTCTTCAGTCGAAACCTTCAGCACTTGGACTTCTCCACGCTCGATTACTCCTCTGACGAAATGCAGCCTCACATCAATGTGCTTAGTTCGCTCATGATAGGCTGAATTCTTCGACAGGTGTATTGCACTTTGATTATCACATTTAACAGTGATACCTCGACCTTGAAGTTTTAGCTCCTTCGCAAAACCTTCAAGCCACAATGCTTCTTTCACAGCTTCAGTTAGGGCAATATACTCCGCTTCAGTGGTTGATAGAGCAACAACCTTCTGAAGTGTTGCTTTCCAACTAATTGCAGTGCCAAACATAGTGAAAACATATCCAGAAATAGATTTTCTGGAATCCATACAACCTGCATAATCAGAGTCGACATATCCTTCTATTACTGCTTTACTATCTTCACCCAAGGCTCCACCATAAATTAAGACTCTGTTTAGAGATCCATTTATGTACCCTAAAATCCACTTCAATGCTTGCCAGTGAGCCTTTCCAGGATTCGCCATGTACCTGCTTACAAGACTTACTGCGTATGCTATGTCGGGTCTAGTACAGACCATAGCATACATCAAAGAACCGACTATATTAGCATATGGGATGCTATTCATATAGGCTCTTTCGACATCAGTACTGGGACACTGATCAATACTCAGCTTGAATTGAGGGTTTGTTGGAGTCACAACTGGCTTCGAATTCGACATACCAAACTTTTCAAGAATCTTCCGTAGATATGCCTTTTGAGATAAGCATAACTTCGACTTCTTTCTATCTCTTCGAATGTCAATTCCAAGAATCCTGGAAGCAGCTCCCAGATCCTTCATATCGAACTCCTTATTGAGTTCAGCCTTCACCCGCATCACATCTTCAACACTGTTGCTAGCTATGAGAATATCATCCACATAAAGCAACAAAATAACAAATGAATTACCAGGTCGAAATCTGAAGTAAACGCAGTGGTCGAACTGACTTCTAATGAAACTTATGCGTACAATGAACTTGTCGAATCTCCTATTCCACTGTCGAGGAGATTGTTTCAGCCCATACAAAGATCTCTTTAACTTGCACACATAATCTTCCTTCCCCTTTTCGACATACCCTTCAGGTTGCCTCATCAGGATCGTTTCATCTAGATCACCATACAAGGATGCAGTCTTCACATCCATCTGTTCCAGTTCAAGATCGAACTGTGCCACCATGGCAAGCAACATTCGAATGGACCTATGCTTCACAACAGGAGAAAACACATCATTGAAGTCGACACCTTCTTTCTGAGTGAAACCCCTTGCAACTAACCTTGCCTTGTATCTTTTCGACGTCACTCCTTCAATTCCTTCCTTAACTTTGAAAATCCATTTACAGCTGATTAACCTTGCCCCAACAGGTTTCTTGATCAGTTCCCAAGTATGATTATCATGAAGAGATTTCATCTCATCATCCATGGCCTTCAGCCATTCAGTCTTATTTCGACTCCTCATAACTTCCTTATAGTCTCTAGGTTCTTCGTCTAGAACCTCACTTGCATAGATTAAGGCATAAGCTATAAGATCTGCATATCCAAGTCTCTGAGGTGGCTTGATGACTCTTCTCGACCTATCTCTCGACAATAGGTAGTCATCGTCAGTTTCCTCAACTTCAGCATCTTCTGCTTCTTCTTCGACTTCATCTGGGATATGCAATTCAGCATCAACATGCTCCACCTCAACAGGAATCTCTACCTGTTCCAGCTCTTCGTCAGATGTTTCTGTACTTCGACCAACATCATCAGTTTTCTTAAAAGCCATTTCAGCTTCATTGAAAACTACATCTCGACTGGTGATACACCTCCTGTGACCTGGCTCTAGGCACCATAGCCTATAAGCTTTGACTCCTTTAGGGTATCCCATGAACATGCATTTCAGAGCTCTAGGTTCGACCTTGTCTTGCCTAATGTGAGCATAGGCTATGCAGCCAAATACTCTCAGTTTGTCGAGATCTGGTTGATGTCCCGACCAAACTTCTTCAGGTGTCTTCATATCTAACGCTGTCGAAGGACATCTGTTTATCAGATATGTTGCTGTCGAAACAGCCTCAGCCCAGAACACCTTCTTTAAACCGGCACTAGTCAACATGCATCTGACTCTCTCCAAAATAGTTCGATTAAACCTTTCAGCCAAACCATTTTGCTGTGGAGTACCTGCAGTAGTTCTATGCCTTGCAATACCAGAGGCAGCACAAAAACTGTCGAATGCCTCATTGCAAAATTCAAGGCCATTGTCGGTTCTCAACCTCTTGACCTTTCTGCCAGTCTGATTTTCAACCAGAGTCTTCCAACTTTTGAAATTCTCAAAAGTTTCATCCTTAGTCTTCTGGATGAATACCCATAATTTTCTAGAATAATCATCTACTATGGATAGAAAATACCTTGCTCCTGAATGTGATGGACACCTTGCAGGCCCCCAAAGATCAGCATGGATGTAATCAATGGATCCATGTGTTCTTTGTTTGCCTTTGTTGAACTTCACTCTGCAAGATTTTCCAAGTACACAGGGTTCACAAAACTTCAGCTTTTCGATTTTGTCTCCACCAAGCAGATTTTGTTTCCCTAATTCGACCAGACCCCTTTCACTGACATGGCCCAATCTCATGTGCCAGATTTCTGTTTTCGACAAAGGTTTCGTGGATGCAACATTTGTCGAACCACTTACAACTTCAGCCTCAAGGGTATACAAGCCTTGTTTCTTCACGCCTCTCAAGACTTCCTTCGAACCCTTCATGACTCTTAGGATGCTTTTCTCTCCTTGGAAAACATATCCTTTCTTGTCGAATTCACCAAGAGAAAGCATATTTCTCTTCAAATCAGGAACATACCTGACTTCAGTCAACAACCTTATTGACTCATCATGGAGCTTGAATCTCACAGATCCAACACCTGCAATCTTGCAAGCCTTGTTGTTTCCCAGCAATACTGATCCACCATCTTGATCACATAATTCCTCGAACAAGTCTTTGTTTGGAGTCATGTGCCAAGTGCAACCTGAATCCATAATCCACTCCTTCTTAGAGTCACTGCTTGAAACCACAAGAACATCAGATGATTCGAAATCATCTTGAACAATGGCAGCGTTGCCATTATCCTTACCTCCATGATATTTCAAGCGTTCAGGGCACACCTTTCTTGTGTGACCCTCCTTCTTACAATGGTAGCATCGAATGCCAAATGCTTCGCCACTGTAAGTCTTCGACTGGCTTTTACCTTTCTTCTTGTCGAACTTACCATCCTTTCGTAAGAGTTTTCCTTTAACGGCCAAACCTTCGCCAACAGTCGAAGGTTTATGCTCCTTTCGTTCATTCAAGTCCTTAGAGTACAAGGCTGATTGAACTTCTTCAAACGTCAGGGACTCCCTTCCATACAAGAGAGTTTCTTTGAAGTGAGCATGTGATCGAGGCAAAGAACACAATAGTAACAGCGCTTGATCTTCATCATCGATCTTCACATCAATATTTTCAAGATCAAGAATCAGCTTGTTGAACATATCCAACTGCTCAGCCAATACTTTGTCTTCAATCATCTTGAATGAATACAAAGCTTGCTTCAGGTAGAGTCGATTTACCAGCGATTTGGTCATATACAAACTTTCAAGTTTCACCCATAACCCTGATGCCATCGTCTCCTTTGATACCTGCCGGAGAACCTTATCACCAAGGCTCAACAAAATTGCGCTGTGTGCTTTCTCGATCATATTTGTCTTCTCCGCTGCTGTCAATTCTGCATTCATGGCTGCCTCTCCCTTCAACGCTTCCAAGCAACCCTGCTGAACCAGTAGGGCTTTCATCTTCAAGCGCCATAGACCGAAATCATTCACTCCGGTGAACTTTTCAATCTCATACTTTGTTGAAGGCATCTTGTCCACGCTCACCGCACCAATTTGTTGTGAAAAACGATACCAATAACAAAGTATAATAGGGAATTAGGGAAGAGAATAAGAACACAAGAATTGGTTATAACTGCTATTCTTTCACTTTCTCTTAAAACAAGATTACAAGTTTACAAGAATAACAAATAACCTCTCTCACCCTAAATTAGGATTTGCAGCTTAGCAATGATGAGAGACTAGTATGCTATTTATAATAAAACCTAACATACTAACTAATGGGCTTTTTCAGCAAGGCTCATTACACAAGCCAACTTAATAAACAAGCTAACTTAACAAATTAGGGTTTAAACACTAAAACCTAATTTAACATGCTAACAACTCTAGCATCTTCGACATCTGCATGCTAGACCCATCTTCGACTACAACATGCACACTTCGACACCAGCATGTGAACAATCCTTCGACTTCATGCTTAACTCTGTCGAACTGTCGAACCAAGAAGCTACCCTTCGACAATACTAGAGTTCGATCCAATATCTCACTATATATATATATATATATATATATATATATATATATATATATATATATATATATATATATATATATTTATAAGTGTATATTAGATTTATATCTTATTGTATGAAATTGATTAACATGAAAACAATCTTGAAGATTATAAGTTAACTAATAAAATTAAAGTCAAATTTAGATACTGAATTAAGTAAAGAAAAAAAGTTTTGAAACGTTTTGTAATTATCATGTATTTAGAGATTACATCAGTATTATCTCAATTAAAAACCAAAATAATTATTTACTCATATAAATATAGTTGATGCAATTAATATGAATTTGAGATCTGATGGGACTATAATATAACAAATAATAGTGTGATGTTATGAGTGGCAAAAAGATAATAATTCAAAAAGAAAAATTGTATATTAATTATTTTTTGACTGAAATATTGATATATTAGTTTTTTTTAGTATAAAGTATGAATATGCTATATATTAATTAATCATATGCGGCTATTTGAGTACGTGAAAACTTAATTTAGTAACCATTAGTAAGTGCCAACAGATTTACTCAAAAATAAAAAATACCAATAAATTCTACCAAAACTTAATTCAAACCTCTAGGTCCCATGTCAATCATATCATATGCTACTATCGATGTATCTCTTATATTGCATGGATATATCTATTATACATGTAAGAAAATATCTATTTTTTAGTAGTTGATGGATTGGAGTAAAACATATGAATTTGACATATGAGCAATGCGGAGTAATGGATTCAACTCTTCGTAGTAGAAAAAAAAAACTAAAATATCAGAAACAAATTTAAATGTAGTTATATCTATTTTTAATTTTATGGTGTTGTGAAAAACGATACCAAGAACAAATTATAATAGGGAATTAGGGAAGAGAATAAGAGGAACACAAGAATTGGTTATAACTGCTATTATTTCACTTTCTCTTAAAACAAGATTACAAGTTTACAAGAATAACAAATAACCTCTCTCACCCTAAATTAGGATTTGCAGCTTAGCAATGATGAGAGACTAGTATGCTATTTATAATAAAACCTAACATACTAACTAATGGGCTTTTTCAGCAAGGCCCATTACACAAGCCAACTTAATAAACAAGCTAACTTAACAAATTAGGGTTTAAACACTAAAACCTAATTTAACATGCTAACAACCCTAGCATCTTCGACATCTGCATGCTAAACCCATCTTCGACTACAACATGCACACTTCGACACCAGCATGTGAACAATCCTTCGACTTCATGCTTAACTCTGTCGAACTGTCGAACCAAGAAGCTACCCTTCGACAATACTAGAGTTCGATCCAATATCTCACAAATCTCCACCTTGGACCTAACTCTACAACGTCAAGGAACAAACTAGCTTTCTTCATGCAGCTTTATCAACTGCATACAGTGGAAAAACTTGCAACTCGGCAATGTCTTGGTGATCATATCAGCAGCATTGTCTTCAGTCGAAACCTTCAGCACTTGGACTTCTCCACGCTCGATTACTCCTCTGACGAAATGCAGCCTCACATCAATGTGCTTAGTTCGCTCATGATAGGCTGAATTCTTCGACAGGTGTATTGCACTTTGATTATCACATTTAACAGTGATACCTCGACCTTGAAGTTTTAGCTCCTTCGCAAAACCTTCAAGCCACAATGCTTCTTTCACAGCTTCAGTGAGAGCAATATATTCCGCTTCAGTGGTTGATAGAGCAACAACCTTCTGAAGAGTTGCTTTCCAACTAATTGCTGTGCCAAACATAGTGAAAACATATCCAGAAATAGACTTTCTAGAATCCATACAACCTGCATAATCAGAGTCGACATATCCTTCTATTGCTGCTTTACTGTCTTCACCCAAGGCTCCACCATAAATTAAGACTCTGTTTAGAGATCCATTTATGTACCTTAAAATCCACTTCAATGCTTGCCAGTGAGCCTTTCCAGGATTCGCCATGTACCTGCTTACAAGACTTACTGCGTATGCTATGTCGGGTCTAGTACAGACCATAGCATACATCAAAGAACCAACTATATTAGCATATGGGATGCTATTCATATAGGCTCTTTCGACATCAGTACTGGGACACTGATCAATACTCAGCTTGAATTGAGGGTTTGTTGGAGTCACAACTGGCTTCGAATTCGACATACCAAACTTTTCAAGAATTTTCCGTAGATATGCCTCTTGAGATAGGCATAACTTCGACTTCTTTCTATCTCTTCGAATGTCAATTCCAAGAATCCTGGAAGCAGCTCCCAGATCCTTCATATCGAACTCCTTATTGAGTTCAGCCTTCACCCTCATCACATCTTCAACACTGTTGCTAGCTATGAGAATATCATCCACATAAAGCAACAAAATAACAAATGAATTACCAGGTCGAAATCTGAAGTAAACGCAGTGGTCGAACTGACTTCTAATGAAACTTATGCGTGCCATGAACTTGTCGAATCTCCTATTCCACTGTCGAGGAGATTGTTTCAGCCCATACAAAGATCTCTTTAACTTGCATACATAATCTTCCTTCCCCTTTTCGACATACCCTTCAGGTTGCCTCATCAGGATCGTTTCATCTAGATCACCATACAAAAACGCAGTCTTCACATCCATCTGTTCCAGTTCAAGATCGAACTGTGCCACCATGGCAAGCAACATTTGAATGGACCTATGCTTCACAACAGGAGAAAACACATCATTGAAGTCGACACCTTCTTTCTGAGTGAAACCCCTTGCAACTAACCTTGCCTTGTATCTTTTCGACGTCACTCCTTCAATTCCTTCCTTAACTTTGAAAATCCATTTACAGCTGACTAACCTTGCCCCAACAGGTTTATTGATCAGTTCCCAAGTATGATTATCATGAAGAGATTTTATCTCATCATCCATGGCCTTCAGCCATTCAGTCTTATTTCGACTCCTCATAACTTCCTTATAGTCTCTGGGTTCTTCGTCTAGAACCTCACTTGCAGAGATTAAGGCATAAGCTATAAGATCTGCATATCCAAGTCTTTGAGGTGGCTTGATGACTCTTTTCGACCTATCTCTCGACAATAGGTAGTCATCGTCAGTTTCCTCAACTTCAACATCTTCTGCTTCTTCTTCGACTTCATCTGGGATATGCAATTCAGCATCAACATGCTCCACCTCAACAGGAATCTCTACCTGTTCCAGCTCTTCGTCAGATGTTTTTGTACTTCGACCAACATCATCAGTTTTCTTAAAAGCCATTTCAGCTTCATTGAAAACTACATATCGACTGGTGATACACCTCCTGTGACCTGGCTCTAGGCACCATAGCCTATAAGCTTTGACTCCTTCAGGGTATCCCATGAACATGCATTTCAGAGCTCTAGGTTCGACCTTGTCTTGCCTAATGTGAGCATAGGCTACGCAGCCAAATACTCTCAGTTTGTCGAGATCTGGTGGATGTCCCGACCAAACTTCTTCAGGTGTCTTCATATCTAACGCTGTCGAAGGACATCTGTTTATCAGATATGTTGCTGTCAAAACAGCCTCAGCCCAGAACACCTTTGTTAACCCCGCACTAGTCAACATGCATCTGACTCTCTCCAAAATAGTTCGATTAAACCTTTCAGCCAAACCATTTTGCTGTGGAGTACCTGCAGTAGTTCTATGCCTTGCAATACCAGAGGCAGCACAAAAACTGTCGAATGCCTCATTGCAAAATTCAAGGCCATTGTCGGTTCTCAACCTCTTGACCTTTCTGCCAGTCTGATTTTCAACCAGAGTCTTCCAACTTTTGAAATTCTCAAAAGTTTCATCCTTAGTCTTCTGGATGAATACCCATAATTTTCTAGAATAATCATCTACTATGGATAGAAAATACCTTGCTCCTGAATGTGATGGACACCTTGCAGGCCCCCAAAGATCAGCATGGATGTAATCAATGGATCCATGTGTTCTTTGTTTGCCTTTGTTGAACTTCACTCTGCAAGATTTTCCAAGTACACAGGGTTCACAAAACTTCAGCTTTTCGATTTTGTCTCCACCAAGCAGATTTTGTTTCCCTAATTCGACCAGACCCCTTTCACTGACATGGCCCAATCTCATGTGCCAGATTTCTGTTTTCGACAAAGGTTTCGTGGATGCAACATTTGTCGAACCACTTACAACTTCAGCCTCAAGGGTATACAAGCCTTGTTTCTTCACGCCTCTCAAGACTTCCTTCGAACCCTTCATGACTCTTAGGATGCTTTTCTCTCCTTGGAAAACATATCCTTTCTTGTCGAATTCACCAAGAGAAAGCATATTTCTCTTCAAATCAGGAACATACCTGACTTCAGTCAACAACCTTATTGACTCATCATGGAGCTTGAATCTCACAGATCCAACACCTGCAATCTTGCAAGCCTTGTTGTTTCCCAGCAATACTGATCCACCATCTTGATCACATAATTCCTCGAACAAGTCTTTGTTTGGAGTCATGTGCCAAGTGCAACCTGAATCCATAATCCACTCCTTCTTAGAGTCACTGCTTGAAACCACAAGAACATCAGATGATTCGAAATCATCTTGAACAATGGCAGCGTTGCCATTATCCTTACCTCCATGATATTTCAAGCGTTCAGGGCACACCTTTCTTGTGTGACCCTCCTTCTTACAATGGTAGCATCGAATGCCAAATGCTTCGCCACTGTAAGTCTTCGACTGGCTTTTACCTTTCTTCTTGTCGAACTTACCATCCTTTCGTAAGAGTTTTCCTTTAACGGCCAAACCTTCGCCAACAGTCGAAGGTTTATGCTCCTTTCGTTCATTCAAGTCCTTAGAGTACAAGGCTGATTGAACTTCTTCAAACGTCAGGGACTCCCTTCCATACAAGAGAGTTTCTTTGAAGTGAGCATGTGATCGAGGCAAAGAACACAATAGTAACAGCGCTTGATCTTCATCATCGATCTTCACATCAATATTTTCAAGATCAAGAATCAGCTTGTTGAACATATCCAACTGCTCAGCCAATACTTTGTCTTCAATCATCTTGAATGAATACAAAGCTTGCTTCAGGTAGAGTCGATTTACCAGCGATTTGGTCATATACAAACTTTCAAGTTTCACCCATAACCCTGATGCCATCGTCTCCTTTGATACCTGCCGGAGAACCTTATCACCAAGGCTCAACAAAATTGCGCTGTGTGCTTTCTCGATCATATTTGTCTTCTCCGCTGCTGTCAATTCTGCATTCATGGCTGCCTCTCCCTTCAACGCTTCCAAGCAACCCTGCTGAACCAGTAGGGCTTTCATCTTCAAGCGCCATAGACCGAAATCATTCACTCCGGTGAACTTTTCAATCTCATACTTTGTTGAAGGCATCTTGTCCACGCTCACCGCACCAATTTGTTGTGAAAAACGATACCAATAACAAAGTATAATAGGGAATTAGGGAAGAGAATAAGAACACAAGAATTGGTTATAACTGCTATTCTTTCACTTTCTCTTAAAACAAGATTACAAGTTTACAAGAATAACAAATAACCTCTCTCACCCTAAATTAGGATTTGCAGCTTAGCAATGATGAGAGACTAGTATGCTATTTATAATAAAACCTAACATACTAACTAATGGGCTTTTTCAGCAAGGCTCATTACACAAGCCAACTTAATAAACAAGCTAACTTAACAAATTAGGGTTTAAACACTAAAACCTAATTTAACATGCTAACAACTCTAGCATCTTCGACATCTGCATGCTAGACCCATCTTCGACTACAACATGCACACTTCGACACCAGCATGTGAACAATCCTTCGACTTCATGCTTAACTCTGTCGAACTGTCGAACCAAGAAGCTACCCTTCGACAATACTAGAGTTCGATCCAATATCTCACTATATATATATATATATATATATATATATATATATATATATATATATATATATATATATATTTATAAGTGTATATTAGATTTATATCTTATTGTATGAAATTGATTAACATGAAAACAATCTTGAAGATTATAAGTTAACTAATAAAATTAAAGTCAAATTTAGATACTGAATTAAGTAATGAAAAAAAGTTTTGAAACGTTTTGTAATTATCATGTATTTAGAGATTACATCAGTATTATCTCAATTAAAAACCAAAATAATTATTTACTCATATAAATATAGTTGATGCAATTAATATGAATTTGAGATCTGATGGGACTATAATATAACAAATAATAGTGTGATGTTATGAGTGGCAAAAAGATAATAATTCAAAAAGAAAAATTGTATATTAATTATTTTTTGACTGAAATATTGATATATTAGTTTTTTTTAGTATAAAGTATGAATATGCTATATATTAATTAATCATATGCGGCTATTTGAGTACGTGAAAACTTAATTTAGTAACCATTAGTAAGTGCCAACAGATTTACTCAAAAATAAAAAATACCAATAAATTCTACCAAAACTTAATTCAAACCTCTAGGTCCCATGTCAATCATATCATATGCTACTATCGATGTATCTCTTATATTGCATGGATATATCTATTATACATGTAAGAAAATATCTATTTTTTAGTAGTTGATGGATTGGAGTAAAACATATGAATTTGACATATGAGCAATGCGGAGTAATGGATTCAACTCTTCGTAGTAGAAAAAAAAAACTAAAATATCAGAAACAAATTTAAATGTAGTTATATCTATTTTTAATTTTATGGTGTTGTGAAAAACGATACCAAGAACAAATTATAATAGGGAATTAGGGAAGAGAATAAGAGGAACACAAGAATTGGTTATAACTGCTATTATTTCACTTTCTCTTAAAACAAGATTACAAGTTTACAAGAATAACAAATAACCTCTCTCACCCTAAATTAGGATTTGCAGCTTAGCAATGATGAGAGACTAGTATGCTATTTATAATAAAACCTAACATACTAACTAATGGGCTTTTTCAGCAAGGCCCATTACACAAGCCAACTTAATAAACAAGCTAACTTAACAAATTAGGGTTTAAACACTAAAACCTAATTTAACATGCTAACAACCCTAGCATCTTCGACATCTGCATGCTAAACCCATCTTCGACTACAACATGCACACTTCGACACCAGCATGTGAACAATCCTTCGACTTCATGCTTAACTCTGTCGAACTGTCGAACCAAGAAGCTACCCTTCGACAATACTAGAGTTCGATCCAATATCTCACAAATCTCCACCTTGGACCTAACTCTACAACGTCAAGGAACAAACTAGCTTTCTTCATGCAGCTTTATCAACTGCATACAGTGGAAAAACTTGCAACTCGGCAATGTCTTGGTGATCATATCAGCAGCATTGTCTTCAGTCGAAACCTTCAGCACTTGGACTTCTCCACGCTCGATTACTCCTCTGACGAAATGCAGCCTCACATCAATGTGCTTAGTTCGCTCATGATAGGCTGAATTCTTCGACAGGTGTATTGCACTTTGATTATCACATTTAACAGTGATACCTCGACCTTGAAGTTTTAGCTCCTTCGCAAAACCTTCAAGCCACAATGCTTCTTTCACAGCTTCAGTGAGAGCAATATATTCCGCTTCAGTGGTTGATAGAGCAACAACCTTCTGAAGAGTTGCTTTCCAACTAATTGCTGTGCCAAACATAGTGAAAACATATCCAGAAATAGACTTTCTAGAATCCATACAACCTGCATAATCAGAGTCGACATATCCTTCTATTGCTGCTTTACTGTCTTCACCCAAGGCTCCACCATAAATTAAGACTCTGTTTAGAGATCCATTTATGTACCTTAAAATCCACTTCAATGCTTGCCAGTGAGCCTTTCCAGGATTCGCCATGTACCTGCTTACAAGACTTACTGCGTATGCTATGTCGGGTCTAGTACAGACCATAGCATACATCAAAGAACCAACTATATTAGCATATGGGATGCTATTCATATAGGCTCTTTCGACATCAGTACTGGGACACTGATCAATACTCAGCTTGAATTGAGGGTTTGTTGGAGTCACAACTGGCTTCGAATTCGACATACCAAACTTTTCAAGAATTTTCCGTAGATATGCCTCTTGAGATAGGCATAACTTCGACTTCTTTCTATCTCTTCGAATGTCAATTCCAAGAATCCTGGAAGCAGCTCCCAGATCCTTCATATCGAACTCCTTATTGAGTTCAGCCTTCACCCTCATCACATCTTCAACACTGTTGCTAGCTATGAGAATATCATCCACATAAAGCAACAAAATAACAAATGAATTACCAGGTCGAAATCTGAAGTAAACGCAGTGGTCGAACTGACTTCTAATGAAACTTATGCGTGCCATGAACTTGTCGAATCTCCTATTCCACTGTCGAGGAGATTGTTTCAGCCCATACAAAGATCTCTTTAACTTGCATACATAATCTTCCTTCCCCTTTTCGACATACCCTTCAGGTTGCCTCATCAGGATCGTTTCATCTAGATCACCATACAAAAACGCAGTCTTCACATCCATCTGTTCCAGTTCAAGATCGAACTGTGCCACCATGGCAAGCAACATTTGAATGGACCTATGCTTCACAACAGGAGAAAACACATCATTGAAGTCGACACCTTCTTTCTGAGTGAAACCCCTTGCAACTAACCTTGCCTTGTATCTTTTCGACGTCACTCCTTCAATTCCTTCCTTAACTTTGAAAATCCATTTACAGCTGACTAACCTTGCCCCAACAGGTTTATTGATCAGTTCCCAAGTATGATTATCATGAAGAGATTTTATCTCATCATCCATGGCCTTCAGCCATTCAGTCTTATTTCGACTCCTCATAACTTCCTTATAGTCTCTGGGTTCTTCGTCTAGAACCTCACTTGCAGAGATTAAGGCATAAGCTATAAGATCTGCATATCCAAGTCTTTGAGGTGGCTTGATGACTCTTTTCGACCTATCTCTCGACAATAGGTAGTCATCGTCAGTTTCCTCAACTTCAACATCTTCTGCTTCTTCTTCGACTTCATCTGGGATATGCAATTCAGCATCAACATGCTCCACCTCAACAGGAATCTCTACCTGTTCCAGCTCTTCGTCAGATGTTTTTGTACTTCGACCAACATCATCAGTTTTCTTAAAAGCCATTTCAGCTTCATTGAAAACTACATATCGACTGGTGATACACCTCCTGTGACCTGGCTCTAGGCACCATAGCCTATAAGCTTTGACTCCTTCAGGGTATCCCATGAACATGCATTTCAGAGCTCTAGGTTCGACCTTGTCTTGCCTAATGTGAGCATAGGCTACGCAGCCAAATACTCTCAGTTTGTCGAGATCTGGTGGATGTCCCGACCAAACTTCTTCAGGTGTCTTCATATCTAACGCTGTCGAAGGACATCTGTTTATCAGATATGTTGCTGTCAAAACAGCCTCAGCCCAGAACACCTTTGTTAACCCCGCACTAGTCAACATGCATCTGACTCTCTCCAAAATAGTTCGATTAAACCTTTCAGCCAAACCATTTTGCTGTGGAGTACCTGCAGTAGTTCTATGCCTTGCAATACCAGAGGCAGCACAAAAACTGTCGAATGCCTCATTGCAAAATTCAAGGCCATTGTCGGTTCTCAACCTCTTGACCTTTCTGCTAGTCTGATTTTCAACCAGAGTCTTCCAACTTTTGAAATTCTCAAAAGTTTCATCCTTAGTCTTCTGGATGAATACCCATAATTTTCTGGAATAATCATCTACTATGGATAGAAAATACCTTGCTCCTGAATGTGATGGACACCTTGCAGGCCCCCAAAGATCAGCATGGATGTAATCAAGGGATCCATGTGTTCTTTGTTTGCCTTTGTTGAACTTCACTCTGCAAGATTTTCCAAGTACACAGGGTTCACAAAACTTCAGCTTTTCGATTTTGTCTCCACCAAGCAGATTTTGTTTCCCTAATTCGACCAGACCTCTTTCACTGACATGGCCCAATCTCATGTGCCAGATTTCTGTTTTCGACAAAGGTTTCGTGGATGCAACATTTGTCGAACCACTTACAACTTCAGCCTCAAGGGTATACAAGCCTTGTTTCTTCACGCCTCTCAAGACTTCCTTCGAACCATTCATGACTCTTAGGATACTTTTCTCTCCTTGGAAAACATATTCTTTCTTGTCGAATTCACCAAGAGAAAGCAGATTTCTCTTCAAATCAGGAACATACCTGACTTCAGTCAACAACCTTATTGACTCATCATGGAGCTTGAATCTCACAGATCCAACACCTACAATCTTGCAAGCCTTGTTGTTTCCCAGCAATACTGGTCCACCATCTTGATCACATAATTCCTCGAACAAGTCTTTGTTTGGAGTCATGTGCCAAGTGCAACCTGAATCCATAATCCACTCCTTCTTAGAGTCATTGCTTGAAACCACAAGAACATCAGATGATTCGAAATCATCTTGAACAATGGCAGCGTTGCCATTATCCTTACCTCCATGATATTTCAAGCGTTCAGGGCACACCTTTCTTGTGTGACCCTCCTTCTTACAATGGTAGCATCGAATGCCAGATGCTTCGCCACTGTAAGTCTTCGACTGGCTTTTGCCTTTCTTCTTTTCGAACTTACCATCCTTTCGTAAGAGTTTTCCTTTAACGGCCAAACCTTCGCCAACAGTCGAAGGTTTATGCTCCTTTCGTTCATTCAAGTCCTTAGAGTACAAGGCTGATTGAACTTCTTCAAACGTCAGGGACTCCCTTCCATACAAGAGAGTTTCTTTGAAGTGAGCATGTGATCGAGGCAAAGAACACAATAGTAACAGCGCTTGATCTTCATCATCGATCTTCACATCAATATTTTCAAGATCAAGAATCAGCTTGTTGAACATATCCAACTGCTCAGCCAATACTTTGTCTTCAATCATCTTGAATGAATACAAAGCTTGCTTCAGGTAGAGTCGATTTACCAGCGATTTGGTCATATACAATCTTTCAAGTTTCACCCATAACCCTGATGCCGTCGTCTCCTTTGATACCTGCCGGAAAACCTTATCACCAAGGCTCAACAAAATTGCGCTGTGTGCTTTCTCGATCATATTTGTCTTCTCCGCTGCCGTCAATTCTGCATTCATGGCTGCCTCTCCCTTCAACGCTTCCAAACAACCCTGCTGAACCAGTAGGGCTTTCATCTTCAAGCGCCACAGACCGAAATCATTCACTCCGGTGAACTTTTCAATCTCATACTTTGTTGAAGGCATCTTCTCCACGCTCACCGCACCAATTTGTTGTGAAAAACGATACCAAGAACAAATTATAATAGGGAATTAGGGAAGAGAATAAGAGGAACACAAGAATTGGTTATAACTGCTATTCTTTCACTTTCTCTTAAAACAAGATTACAAGTTTACAAGAATAACAAATAACCTCTCTCACCCTAAATTAGGATTTGCAGCTTAGCAATGATGAGAGACTAGTATGCTATTTATAATAAAACCTAACATACTAACTAATGGGCTTTTTCAGCAAGGCCCATTACACAAGCCAACTTAATAAACAAGCTAACTTAACAAATTAGGGTTTAAACACTAAAACCTAATTTAACATGCTAACAACCCTAGCATCTTCGACATCTGCATGCTAAACCCATCTTTGACTACAACATGCACACTTCGACACCAGCATGTGAACAATCCTTCGACTTCATGCTTAACTCTGTCGAACTGTCGAACCAAGAATCTACCCTTCGACAATACTAGAGTTCGATCCAATATCTCACATATGGACGTTCTCTTGATGGTGTTTGAAGGATCTTGGTATTGATGAGTTTAATTATTGAAGGTTGTTGTGAGCTTTTAAAAATCTGATTCTTTGAAAATTCAGCAAGCTGTTGCTAATCAATTACAGCGGTTAGTTTTTAAAAATAACCGAATTTAACAGTATAGCACTATAGTTGGTTTTGTCATTAGTTGTACTATTCTCTCATGTGTATATATACACTGTTGTAATCCTAATTTCAAAGTTAATGACATTTTTGATTCATCAATATTACTCTCTACCCTAATTCTCTCTCTCTCTCTCTCTATCTCTCTCTCTCTCTCTCTCTCTCTCTCTCTCTCTCTCTCTCTCTCTCTCTCTCTCTCTCTCAATTCATCTTCTTTCAAGTTTCTTTTCACCACTGTTACTACCTTCAAAATTCTGGTTTTATGTTGTTCCAACATTTGGTATCAGAGCCTGGTTATTGATCCCAATCCGCTGCAACACCAACAATGGCTACCGTTTCCAATGATCAAATTCCCACCAATCTCCCAATTCTTGATTCGAAGAACTACGACAAATGGGCGAAACAAATGAAGGTTGTGTTTGGTTATCAAGAGGTTCTTGAGATCGTCATCAATGGAGTTACACCGTTAGAGGCAGATGCTACCGATGCTCATAGGGCTACACACAAGGAAGAAAAGAAGAAGGATTACAAAGCTCTATTCTTGATTCATTCGTGTGTTGATAACGACAATTTCGAGAAGGTTGGTGATTGTGAATCCGCAAAACAAGCATGGAAAATCTTGGAGAAAGCGTATGTCGGTGCCGTCAAAGCGAAGGTGGTAAGGTTACAAACTTACAAACGCCAATTCGAGTTAACGCAAATGGAGGACAAAGAAACGATCAACGATTACATCACACGCATTACCCGGTTAGTCAACCAAATCAAGTCATGTGGCGAAACAATCCTTGAGCAAAATGTTGTATCGAAAGTGTTGCGTTCGTTAACATCACGTTTCGATAACATTGTTGTGGCTATTGAGGAGTCAAAGGATCTAACAACTTTGAGCAAAGATGAGTTGCAAAGTTCGTTAGAGGCGCATGAACAAAGGAGGGATGAGAGAAGTGCCGACAAAGCCAAAGCGGAGATCGCTTTGCAAGCGCGTTTACATGAGAAGAACAAGAGATCGAAAGGGAAGTGGACGTCTAAAAATAAGAAGAATTTTGGTGGAAAAGATCCAAAAAATTCAAAGGGTGAAGGAAGCTCCAAAGAGGGTAATCAAAGCGCCCATAAACCGTTTGACAAAAGTTCTGTGAAGTGTTATAATTGTCAAAAGCTTGGGCATTTTGCGAAAGATTGTCGCTCAAAACGCAAGGAAAAGGATGCGGATGAGGCTAAGGTTGCTAGGGAAGAGGTAGATGATGAAGATACCCTTCTTGTGATGATTACGGAAGAGAATTATGGCATTGTTGATGTTCCGGGCAGCAGCTACTGTGGTGATAGTCTGCGAGACAGCAGCTGTACAGTTTCGAAAAATGGTGGAAAAATGCGTTCGGATCGAAATGCATTACTTACCATGCGTGATGGAGTTCAAAGTAAAGATGAGTGGTACTTGGATTCCGGTTGTTCAACACATATGACGAGTCGAAAGGATTGGTTTGTGCAAATCAATCAAGCGGCAAAGAGTAAAGTCAAGTTTGCCGACGACACCACTTTAAGAGCCGAAGGGGTAGGAGATGTTTTGATCGGAAGAAAGAATGGTGGACATTCTAGGATCAAAGATGTCTTGTACATACCGGGAATTAAGTGTAATCTTTTAAGCATTGGCCAATTACTTGAAAGAGGTTACTCAATTCGGTTGGAGAACAAGATGTTACGCGTTTTAGATTCAAATGGTGTGTTGATTCTAAAAGCGCCGATGGCTGCCAATATAACTTTTAAGGTTGAGTTAAAGGTTATGGAGCATCGTTGTTTAGCTACCGCGGCAAGTAGAGATGAGTGGTTATGGCATTACCGTCTTGTTCACCTTAATTTTAGGGATCTCAAAATGTTGCAACAAAGTGAAATGGTAACAGGGCTGCCACATATTAGTGTTCTGACAGAATTGTGTGAGGAATGTGTGACGAGTAAGCAACACAAGAATGTGTTTAGCAAGGATGCGGGTCGAAGAACCAAAGGCTTACTTGAGGTGGTGTATTCTGATGTTTGTGGACCGATGCAAGTTGAGACTTATGGTGGCAATCGATATTTTGTTACGTTTATTGACGACTTTAGTAGGAAGCTTTGGACATATCTTATCAAGAGGAAGGATGAGGTATTTGGAGTGTTCAAGAGTTTCAAATCCATGGTGGAGCGTCAAAGCGGTTGGAAGCTCAAAATTCTCAAAACGGATGGTGGAGGTGAATATACCTCTAGTGAGTTTGGGAAGTTTTGTGATCTTGAGGGTATTATGCGTGAGGTGGTGCCTCCATATACGCCTCAACAAAATGGAGTTGCCGAGAGGAAAAATCGTACAATAATGAACATGGTGCGTAGTATGCTTTGTGGGAAGAAGTTGCCTAAGGAATTGTGGGGTGAGGCCGTGTCTACAGCCACCTACTTGTTGAATAGGTGTCCTACTAAGAAGCTGGAGAAGATTACACCAGAAGAGGTTTGGAGTGGTTTCAAATCGAGTGTGAATCATTTGCGTATTTTTGGATCGATTGCATATCGTCATGTACCGAATCAACTTAGAAAGAAGTTAGATGATAAAGGTGAGAAATTGATATTTGTTGGATATCACTCTACGGGAGGTTACAAGCTATTTGATGAGAGGAATCAGAAAATCGTGATAACCCGGGATGTGCAGTTTGACGAAATAAAAACTGCTGAAACAGTAGGTGAACAGCAGCAGCAGTTTGTTGATAATCGGTTACACCCTGCTGAACAACAGCAGTTTGTTGATTTGTTTGATCCGAAGAATTTCGATGCTGCTGTACCTGCACCTACTGAAGTAGAAAATGATGTTGTAAATAATGGTAGACCAGTGAGGCAAAGAGCCTTGCCTCATAGACTTCGAGACTGTGAGAGGTTCCAAGATAATGAAGTGAATAATGATGGTGATTTTGTTCATTTCGCACTTATTGCCGAATCTGAACCGATAAATGAGAAGGAAGCCTTAAGTGATCCTAAATGGATATGTGCAATGAAAGAGGAGCTGGAATCTATTGAAAAAAATGGTACTTGGGAGTTGGTCGATTTACCACATGGAAAGAAACCGATTGGTGTGCGATGGGTCTATAAAGTCAAAGCAAATCCTAAAGGTGAAGTAATCAAGTACAAAGCTCGATTAGTTGCTAAAGGGTTCTTGCAACGTGAGGGGATAGACTACGAGGAGGTATTCGCACCGGTGGCTAGATTGGAGACTATTCGTTTGGTTGTTGGAATTGCGCATGGCAACAATTGGGTGATTTACCAAATGGATGTGAAATCTGCGTTTTCGAATGGTCCTCTTGATGAGGAGGTTTATGTGGGGCAGCCACCCGGTTTTGTGATCAAAAATCAAGAGAAGAAGTACTACAAGCTACACAAGGCGTTGTATTGTTTGAAACAAACTCCGAGAGCTTGGAACAAACGTATAGACGGCTTTCTTATTGACATTGGTTTCAAATGGTGTGTATCCGAACATGGTGTTTATGTGAGATCGGATACTATTGATGGTGTTATTATACTTTGCTTGTATGTTGATGATCTCTTGATTACGGGCAGCAATTACAAGAGTATTTCAAGGTTCAAAGTGGAGCTCATGAGTGAGTTTGAGATGACGGACCTTGGTGTCATGAGATACTTTCTTGGCATAGAGTTTCACAAGTCAAAAGTGGGGCTGCTTATGCATCAAAGAAGGTATGCTCTAGATATCTTGAAAAGGTGTGAAATGGAACATTGTAATGCTTCTAATACACCTTGTGAGGCTAGAGTTCAGCTATCCAAAAGTGATGATGAGGACGGTGTGGATCCAACACTTTACCGGAGTTTGATTGGATCGTTACGGTATTTGTGCAATACTCGACCGAATTTGGCTTTTAGTGTCGGTATTGCGAGTAGATTCATGGAGAGACCTAAAGTGTCTCACTTGGCGGCGGTCAAGAGAATCCTTAGATATGTGAAAGGTACTCTTGGTTATGGTATTTTGTTTCCCACATCGGATATGGGTCGCAAATGTACTTTACTTGGCTACACTGATTCTAATTGGTGCGGAGATAAAGATGATCGGAAATCTACGGCAGGTTACATCTTTATGTTCGGTAGTACACCAATCTCATGGTGTTCGAAGAAGGAACCGGTTGTAGCACTCTCTTCTTGTGAGGCCGAGTACATTACGGCATCATTGAGTGCTTGCCAAGCTATGTGGTTAGTGAATCTTATGAATGAATTGGGATATGGTGATGATGATGCCACCACACTGTTTGTGGATAATGTTTCCGCGATAAATCTTGCGAAGAATCCGATTGCACACGGAAGGAGCAAGCATATTGAGATGTGGTTTCATTACTTGAGAGAATTGGTTGGTGATGGAAAGCTTAGGTTGATTTATTGCCGAAGCAAGGACCAAGTTGCGGATTTGTTGACCAAGGGTGTGACAAATGAAGTGTTCAAGAGACTGTTGAAGAGCTTGAGCATGATGAACTTGGAGCAACTAAAGTGAGGTGGTGTGTTGTGAGCTGTTAAAAATCTGATTCTTTGAAAAATCAGCAAGCTGTTGCTAATCAATTACAGCTGTTAGTTTTCAAAAATAACAGAATTTAACAGCATAGCACTTTAGTTGGTTTTGTCATTAGTTGTACTATTCTCTCATGTGTATATATATATACACTATTGTAATCCTAATTTCAAATTTAATGTCATTTTTGATTCATCAATATTACTCTCTACCCTAATTCTCTCTCTCTCTCTCTCTCTCTCTCTCTCTCTCTCTCTCTCTCTCTCTCTCTCTCTCTCTCTCTCTCTCTCTCTCTCTCTCTCTCTCTCTCTCTCTCTCTCTCTCTCTCTCTCTCTCTCTCTCTCAATTCATCTTCTTTCAAGTTTCTTTTCACCACTGTTACTACCTTCAAAATTCTGGTTTTATGTTGTTCCAACAAAGGTTGTAAAGAAAATATGCAGCGTAAATTGATATGTCTTTGTTGTGTTTATTGATGAATGAATCATATGTTAATACAGTGTACAAGTATTAGCAGAAAAGGCTAAATTAAAGTGAATTAAACTAATGTATAGGAAAGCTAAACTAATAAATAGGAACAACTAGTATTGGGATAGGAACAATAAAGATTAGTAACAAATTGTAATTATTTGTGAGATACTGTAGGCATAATCGATAACACCCCCCCTCAAAATGCGATGTGTTAGATTTAAAGTCACATCTTGGTTTTTAAGTGCTGAAACTGATCTTTGCACAAGGGTTTGGTGAGATACTGTAGGCATAGTCGATAACATCCCTCCTAAGATGGGATGTGTTAGGTTTAAAGTCTCCTCTTGGTCTTTAAGTGTTGAAACTGATCTTTGCCCAAGGGTTTAGTGAGCAAGTCTGCAATTTGATTTGTTAAACTAACTTTCGCAGTTGCAATTAGTCCTGATGAAAATTTTCACGAATAACATGACAATCAATTTCTACGTACTTAGTACGCTCATGATACATTGGATTGGGCGTAATATGTAGAGCAAATTGGTTGTAGCAAAACAACGGTGTAGGTGTAGATAGGGAGATGCCAATGTCACTCAACAAATATGAGAGCCAAGTAATTTCACATGTGGTATTGGCCATTGCTCGGTATTTTGCTTAAGCGGATGAACATGATACCACAAACAGTTTCTTTGTTTTCCAGGAAACTACACTAGGTCCCAAAAATTATAATAACCGGAGGTAGAGCGACGAGTAGTGGGACAAATCGTCCAATCTAAATCACAAAAAGATTTGAGGTGCTCTATGCAATTATGATTTGAAAATGAATGAAACGATTGTTTGACATGAACATTGATAGAACTAGTTATAAAAGTTTATCCAAACTAGCAGGTAGAAGTTGGAGCTCTCAAATTCATAATTTGATTATGACTCTCATCATAATAATTCTTTTAAAAACTAGGAACTCAATAAACAATATCAAGATTTAAAATGATAAAAGTGACTTTGATAGAGACATTCTTCATGTTAAACAATTGGTCTTTATGGCATATAGTTCTATCAAGTGGCACATGT
This sequence comes from Vicia villosa, assembly GCF_029867415.1. NCBI lineage: Eukaryota > Viridiplantae > Streptophyta > Magnoliopsida > Fabales > Fabaceae > Vicia > Vicia villosa. The sequence continues at coordinate 177,108,887 of NC_081183.1, read as the reverse complement.
ATTATTCAATTTACGAATTTACAATTATTAAATATTTTTACATCAAATGCCGACCTCTTAACGGACCTAGAATTGTACAAGCTAATTAGTTCTTTCCTATTCATAATTGGATTAAGTGCAACACAAATGAAGTTTTAAGAAGAAATCCTAGAATATCAACTAGTGGTGACATATTTAGGAATCATTTAAGAACATTCTTGAAAGCTTTCTCAACTAAGTTTAGAGTTTGCATCTTTTTTAAAATTGATTTGCATGGAATAATATTTGCTATTGAATATGCTAATAGGAGGATTTGGAGAAATCTGACTTGAAATTGTCTAAATAATGTTTCGTGTATTTTCTAATATGAATATTGTTTGTTAACATCTTTTAACGAAATAGAAAAATACTTTACACTATTCGTCCATTAAGATTCAAGATATTTCACATTTTTAAATAGAAAAATATATAAATAAATTAGTCAATGTATATTTTTTGGTTGATTATAACATTTGATAAAATTCACTTCTTATTTATATTTTTAAAATTTTTTTGAAAAATAAACTGTGCATGTCTAAATATTATTTTTGCTAGTTATTTGATGAATTAGATTTTATATCTCATCTCTTTTGTTTTTCTTTTTAAAAAAATTGTCATAATTTTTTGTTCAGAAACTAATAGTTATTCTTTTTTTTTTTAAATAAAGTTGAGTCTCATTGTTTTTTTAGAGAATTATCTTTCAAAAAAATTATAATGAAATGGCTAAATATTCTAAAAACAATTGTAACAAACGGATTTAGAGGTTAGATATCTCTCACACATAGTATCCGTTGTATATTATCATTTTTTTTATATATAAATAGGTTATCATATGCGAAGAATTATAGAAATTAATTCATCAAGTTAGAAAAAATCATAATGTACGAAAAACTCTTAAAAGTTTAATCTTATTATATATTCGTGATTGAATTTAAATAGGATGGTAAAACGGATTTAGTGTTGTTGAACATTTATATTTTATCTGCATTTCTTTTACATGACGGACTAAGATGTTAGATCTGCACCTCATAAATTATAATATATCCGTCTTGACTCATTTTGTTTTTTTTTACAAAAGTTTACATTTGCGGATATTAACATGATTTTTAAAAAATTTTAGACTTAAACGGTATAGTGCATGTAAATCAGCCTTGCCCTATCCTCATTTTTACGCGTGACGAATCATGGTTTTACGTTTGCAGTTTTAAATATATTAGTCATGTCTTGCCTCATTTTTCATAAATTTTTACAGGTCGGACCTAAACAAGGCGGGTGTCCGTTTGTCATCCTTAAATTCAAATAAAAAAATCTATAATTAAGTTGAAAGAGATAATTTAGAAAATTTCTTCACCCACCTCCTAACCTTCTTGTCCACCCCTGGTGAATTTACCACACTACCCCTTGTTTCGGAAGTTCATTTCCGAAAAGGTACTTTTTTTGTTAAAAAAGGTGTTTTCGGAAATGTATCTCCGAAAACGTGTTTTTTTTAATATAAAATATTGATTTCGGAGATGCATCTCCGAAATAAAGTTACTTTTCAGAAAATGTGGTGTTTTCGGAAGTTCATCTCCGAACGCACCCCCTTGGAGGAATTCAGAAATGAACTTCCGAAATATTTCAAGACCAAATTGGTCTTGGAATGTTTCGGATATACACTTCCGAAATAATTAATAATTATTAAAAAAAAATAAAATCAAGGTGAATCAATACAATTAATAGGTATAAAATCAAGGTGAATCAATAAAATGAAGGTGAATCAATAAAATCAAGGTAAATCAAAACATCCTAAACTATTTGAAAGTTAAAAATTATTTTACTAACTTTTATAAATCAAAAACATTTTAATTCCATAAGTAAATTTTGAATTATATAGAATTAAATATAAAATTTATTCATTAAATAAAATTAAGACAAAATCTTTTTTTAATATTTTTAAACTAAATAAAAAATTATCTCATTTTTAATTATAAATCAGAATAGAAATATATAAATATATAATAATAATTATTAATTTTGTAAGTGAAATATATAAATATATAATATATAAATATATAATAATTAATATCTAAATATATAAATATATAATAATTATTATAAATTAAAACACTCATTTTTTTAATTTTTATAATTATTATATAAATATATAAATATATTTATAATTAATATATAATAATTATTATATAAATATATAATAATTTTTATAAACATATAATAATTATTATAATTATTATATAAATATATAAATTAAAACACTCATTTTTTTAATTTTTTTTGTAAATACATAATGATTATTATAAATATATAAATATATAAATAAAAAATTATAACTCATTTTGTAAGTGAAATTATTTTAATTTTTTTAATTAAAATTATTTTAAATTTTAAAATATAAATCAGAATAGAAATATATAATAATTATTATTCATAACTAATAAATTATATCAAAATATATAATTATTATTTATTACTCATAAATTATATCAAATTTATAATATATAAATTAATTCATATCCTAAAATTAATTTTTGGAATTTTTAGATTTTTTTTGTTTTTTCGGAGATGCATCTCCGAATTAATCAAAATCCCAATTTTTGGGATTTTTTCGGAAATGCACTTCCGAAGTCTGAAAAAATTTAGAAAAAAAAATATTTCGGAAATGCATTTCCGAAGCAGGGGTAAAATGAGATTTTCGCTGGGGTGACCCCCATAGGGAGGTGGGTAAAGAAAAAACATAATTTATCATCTTATTCCATTACTCTTAAACTAAGGTTGCATATTACTGATCATCATGAACTAGTGTCATCTTTATATTCTCAACACACGCACAGTAAATAATTCATCCGAGTGTTTTCGAGTATACTTAATTTTAGTTTGAATATACAAATTATTATTCAAATCAATTTTATACAAATATATTTGAATATAAATTATTTTTTATTTTTTATTTTACATAATTCAGAAAATTAATTTTTTTAATTTTAAATTTAAATAATTTTTGTTCTATTTTCAAATTTTTGTATGAAAACATATCTATTTTAACATATATTTTTTAATTAGTTCTACTTTAACATAATATCATTTAAAAATAAATTTAAATAATTTTTTTGAAAGAAAGATAAAAAAATTAAAATTACATAGTTAATTTTGTGAATCAAATAAAATAAAAGATTTAAACTATAATTAAATTTTTAATTTATTTCAAATTCAAGTACTGACATCTAATACTACAAAATCCAGTTTTGTATTACTCAATAGTAACAAAATAAACACAAAAATTACCAGACTACCTCATGTTTCATCATATAACTCTTGATGGTGATGTCCTCCTTCTCTCATCATATACTGCCACCAAACTTGTATAACTCCATGGTATCACTAACATGCACGTGTATACACATTTTTTTTATAGAAAAGAGAACAGCCTCGTAATGAATTTAGTTTTCTCGATAAATCATATTTTAACCGAATGAGGAATTACCTTCCCAATTCATGTCCCGCAAGAGTGACAGTCAACTGAAAGAGCCAATCAAGCTCTTCCTCAAACTTGTATGGTACGCAGAAAACAGTCACAGTCACATGAACATCATTTAAGTGCTTCTTGAAACTATCAATTTTGTGGTACTTCGAGCCACAATTGATTTATCGAGATGTATACCTAAAGTAATTTAGGTTACAATTTTTCAAAAAAAATTAAGGAAATTTCTTTATTCACCTCCTAATCTTCTTAGTTATCAGCGGCGAATTTTTCAGAATGTCCTTATATTTCGGAGATACATCTCCAAAATCATTGTGATTTTGGAAGTGCACTTCCGAAAACACTTTTTTGGAGAGGGGTGTCATATCTGAAATATTTCAAAACCAAATTGGTCTTGGAATGTTTCCGAAAAAATTCAATAATTATTAAAAAAATTAAAATCAAGATGAATCAATACAATTAATATGTATAAAATCAAGGTGAATCAATAAAATCAATGTGAATCAAAATTTCTTAAATAATTTTAAAATTAAAAATTATTTTACTAACTTATATAAATTAAAAACATTTTAATTTCATAAGTAAATTTTGAATTATATGAAATTAAATATAAAATTTATTCATTAAATAAAATTAAGACAAAATCTTTTTTTAATTTTTTTAAACTAAATAAAAAATTATAATTCATTTTTAATTATGAAAAATATTTTTTTATTATTATTATAAAAATAATAATAATTATTATTATTATTATCATCATCATTAGTCTTACTTGATCTCTTTCAATATTATTATCAAGTGTAGAAACATGAATTAAAATTATTCATAACTACATTTTAATAATTGGAATTATTTTAAATTTTTTGTAATTGAATTTTTTTTAATTTTTTAATTAAAATTATTTTAAATTTTAAAATATGAATCAAAATAAAAATATATAATAATTATTATTCATAACTCAAAAATTATATCAAAATATATAATTATTATTATTCATTACTCATAAATTATATCAAATTTATGATATGTGAATTAATTAATATTCCAAAAATTTTAATTTGTGGGATTTTTAAATTTTTTTGGTTTTTTCGGAGATGTATCTCCGAATTAACCAAAATCCCAAAATTTGGTATTTTTTCAGAGATACATCGAAGTCTGAAAAATCTAAAAAAAATACTTCGAAGATACATGTCCGAAGCAGGTGGCATCTTGGAGTTTTCGCTGGGATCACCCCATAAGAAGGTGGATAAAGAAATTTCCAAAATTAAATAAAAAAACTAGTAATCGGAATCAATAATTTGATTCAAAATAAATTATTCAAGAGCCTGTATACCAATTGTCTCAATAGAGTTTGTATCAATCGTGCGTTGATCAATAATTAGAATCAATAATTGGATTCAGATTAAATTATTCAAGTGTCTATGTACCAAATCTCTCAAGAGTGTTTGTATCAATTATGTCTTGATTAATAATTAAAATCAATAATTGCATCAAATCAAATCATTCAATTCAAATACTCCAAATACATCTCAAATTATAAAACGCTTTGGTGGAAAAAATTGTTATAAGTCACTTTACAATTTTAATGCAATATTAATAAATTTTTCATACTTTTTTTAGTTCTTCTACTATTTATTTTTATTTTTTTCATACTCTTTTAATTTCTCTTTCTAATGTAATTACTGAAGGACATTTTTGTAAAGTTATACATCATTTTATTTTTTTTATAAAATAATAATTATATTTCTTAATTCGTGTGAAATGTCCAAAACATCTTATAATTTAGGACGGGGATAGTAACATATTAAATTTGTCAAACATAAAATAGGGGAGATTGAAATTGTTCTGCTAATAAAAATGCATTTTATTAGTATTTTGATGTTTTATCATTTTTTTTATATTTATAAATTTGATTTTTGATTTTGTCGATTTATTTGTAATTTGATTTTGCATTGTAGAGTTGTACATTGAGTCAACCCATACACTTAATTAAGTTGTGAATCCATTGCAAAATATTATTAGTTGAACAAATTGGCCAAAGTCAATATATTTATGCCTTGAATCACACGTTAGAAAACTAAAAATCAAGTGTTTTTGAAGCTTGATTCGAATAAAACATGTGGCTGATTCGAACTAAGGCGTCTGATTTTTAAACACGGATGAATATACTATTTAACCCAACAAATCATCCCTTCATCCAAAGTCTCACATATCTTCACTTTGTATTCAACTTCATCTTCAAAATGATCATCATAACTTAGCCACATTTGTAAAATTATCACTCTTCAATATTTTTGTCTTCTTCCTCCCTTGATCAAAAAATTTTGTGAGTCTTCCTTCCTCCCTCGATCAAAACCTTAGCTCTGACACCAGTTGTTGGAAAAATGACAAAAAAAAACAAATTTCTACACTTGCAGAAGCATACCTATAAAAGAAGAAAAGAAGCAAAATATTCAAAAATAAAACTAAACAAATTATAATTCAACTTCTAATTTTAGAATAACAAAATTTCAAACCATATCGTATAATTGCAATTTTAATGAGAAAATTGCAAACCCTCCAAACTGCAATTTTAAGGAGAAAATTGCAAACCCTTTCTCAATTGCAACTTTTGGACGGAAAAATTGCAAACTCTCTCTCTCTCAATTGCAACTTTTGAACAGAAAAATTGCAAACCATTTCTCAATTGTAACTTTTGGACGGAAAAACTGCAAAGCCTCTCAACAAACTATTTTTGAACCAAAAAATAGAAAACCCTTTCAACAAACTATTTTCCCTCTCCTCTAAAAACACAACTATCCAAGTCTCCAATACACCCAAAAAGACTACATTTTGTTGTTTTGTTGAAAACTCAAATTATCTATCTATGTTTATATTATTACTCTAATTCTCGTTAATTCCTACTATCCGATGTAGGACTTGAATGAATATACTATTTAATTCAATATCTTCTTCTATTGTCTGTTTTTGCTTTATCTTTTATCAACCAATTTAATAATCATAGACTCAATTTGTGAAGAAGTGGAAATTTCAGGGCATAAATGACTTGTATGACAAGTTGCCTAATTTATTCACTTGGCAATACCGACCTCATCCATGGATCTTTTTCTAAAGCATAATGAAAAGACGTTGACCTAAAGTCAATAAAATCTATAGTCTTGTCCCACTTGGTCTTAGTTGAAGAAATTTCTATTATGGTACCACTTTTTTTAGAAAAGTAGTCCTACCTATTTATTTTTATTGTTTTGTTGTGAATGGAAATGTTCTCTCTTATTTAAAATAATTATTTGTATCAAATTATTTGTCACTTTGTTTTTGACAAAATGATTTTTCATTCTTTTTGGGAATAATGATTTGTCACTTTAAGACAATAAAAAATATTTGTTAATGTTTTCACAATAATTTTTTTGTTGACATAATCTATTCATTAATCTTATGTAGTGTGATATTTATAAAAGGCTTTGAAAAGGCAAGAGAGTTGTAGTCCTCGTGAAAAAAATGATGACCATATGTCGCATATTAGTAGGAATCGCCTCATTCTAAATGTCTCCATCTCGCCCAACTAAGAGAAATTTGGAGAAAGACATTTCTTTGTCAGAGTCAATAATTGATCCACTTCCTTCTAGAAATTAGGAATTCAACGGTTCACCGTTTACTAGTGGGGTGTTATCAATCCCAAGGAAACCCTAGGTCTAAGAGCCTTTATAAATATTTTTTCCTAACGTTGCACGCAGAGCCTCTCACCTTACATCAGTTTCCCCCCACATACCACCATAAACGTTGTAACTACCATATAGGGTCTTTCGCCGCCATAGACAAGCCTTAATTGTCATAAAACTACTTCGGCCTTTGAGTATCCCCTACCTATGTAGGGATACCACATACACATGTACTATTTGACAAGTGCAACGACACCAATTATGGGGCCATGGTAAAACTAACTTGGGTCACACCTCTTTCTTGAGAATCCTTTGCATTTTCATTCGAGGATGGCTTATAAAGCTCTACATTCCAAGGTCAACACCATAACAAAGGGTTTTACTGATGGAGGAAGTTATAACTCCTCCCGGAGAAAATACGCATGACAGGTGTTGACCCCGGAAATCATATCCCCAAGGATCCCCAAAACGGAACATGGATAATCAAGAATCGACATCACCTTCTCTAGCAATGATACCGCTTAAATCCTCCCTCATAATAATGACCCATGGTCATTAATGTGCAACATGGAAACTGGGACATTACACGAGTCAAGATAGATCCCGAGAGTTCTGCTGACGTGCTATTATAGGATAATTTCTATAGGCTATAGCTCGACCCCAACAACATCAAATCCTTTTAGGGTTCGTTAATAGGATTGTAAGGTGAACAGATACAAGTGAAGAGCCACGTAACCATAGAAAAAACCTATGGCAAGAGAATAAACGTCAAGGTGATCGAAATCAAATATCTCATAGTAGATATCTTATCGCCCTACAACATCTTCTTAGGCTGCCCTGTCATCAATGTGTTGGAGGAAATTATTTCTACCTTGTATTTGGTCCTGAAGTAGCTGATGCATGGTGGGGAGTCAGGAAAATTCGAGGAGATCAACAAAGCCCCCAAGTGTGTTACTAGAGCAACGGGGCGGCGGAAAGGGAAGAGCTCGACCTTATGGGCTTCCCCATACACGAAGCCCTTGATGTATACATTGATTGTGGGGATCCTAGGTCGGGTGTTGATAATGAGAGACTCACACACACATAGAACTTGAAAGAAGTTAGAATAGGCCCATCGTCCCATCAGTAACAAAGATAGGCATTTTGCTTAAAGAACACAATCTAGTTGACCAACTCAATAGAAACGTCGACTTGTTTATCTAGACTCCCTCTAACATGTTAGGAATAGGCACTAGGTGGTGTGACATCTCCTTGTCATCGACCCTTCTGCCAAGCCAGTCACGTGGAGGAAGCAGAAATTTGGCAAGGAGAAGAGAGTCTCCATTGACTAGGAAGTAGGCAAGCTATCCAGCGTCGAGTTAATAAAGGAAATTAAATATCCTACCTAATTAGCAAACATGGTGCCGGTGAGGAAAGCAGCGAACATGTAGCGTATGTGCCTGGACTTCACTGGCCTAAATATGACCAACCCTAAGGACCCATATAATGTACTAGATATCGATCGCATGATTAATGGGTATTTAGACTATCACACCTTGAGTTTCATGCATGCCTGCTCAAGGTACAACTAGATTCACACGGATCCATTAGAGGCCCTTCATGTCGAATCATGATAATTACTACTATAATGTCATGCCCTTCAACCTTAAGAACGCTGGCGACACATACCAGCGACTCATGGAAGGTGTGTTCTCCTCTACTAGATTGAGCATAACCTAAAAGTCAATTTAGAAGACATAATAGTGAAAATCACAAAAAGGTGCAACCATACTACAAAATTAGAAGATGTCCTGTAGTCAGCGAGGAAGTATAGCATGCGCTTGAATCCTGTTATGTGTTCTTTTTGGGTTCAAGCTGAGAAGTTCCTTGGATATATGTTATCTATACTCTCTTCCTGAGAGACTTGGAATTTCCTAGAGTGATACCAACATATACATCTCTCCCAAGAGGCATAATTGAAGTCTAGCCTAAAAGACTAGTTTAAAGTCTTGTTTAAGGGCTTGATAGAAGCCTTGCCCGAAAATTCCAACACCTTGTCTGAGGGACTTATAGTCTCATTATCCAGAATTAATATAACTTCGCCTGTGGGACTAAGATTTCCTATTAAGCAAGTTATCTAAACTCCTCTCTTGAGAGACTTGGACCCAACATATAAATATCTCCTAGGATACACATCTGAAATATAGTCTAATCGACTTATAAGTCTTGTCTGAGGGATTGATTGAAGTCCCTCCTAAGAGGTCAAACGCCTCTCCTAAGGGACTCAAAACCTAGTCAGCATGGTTCGCCATGCCATATCACCGAGAAACTCATGGCCTCAGAATACTCCAACTCTCTATAGTCTAAAAGAACTTCTTTCTTTATCAAAACCCTTGTGCTTGAAGGACTCTGTGGTTTTATATTTGTAAAATGTCCAACAAAGGCGAGAGGGTTGAATCCCTCATAAGGGACGATGACTATATGCCGCCTCTTAGTAAGAATCGCCTCGCCCTAAATGTCTCCCTCTCGCCTAGTTACAGGAAACATGGAGAAAGACGTTACTTGGTCAGAGTGATGTTTGAGTCAATAACTGATCCACATCCTCTTAGAAAGTAGGGATTCAATGGTCCACCATTGACTAGTGGACGATTATCATCCCTAAGAAAAATGTACTATCCAAAAAAATATAAGTGTGTGCGTGTTCCCTCGGTGGAGAGTAGCCCTATACAATGGTTTGTGATGTTGTTTATGGGACTGGCTCACGTGAGGTGAAAGGCCCTGCTAGTGGTCGGAGCTGCTAGGTTTCAAGCAGACGGTTATAGTGACGTTGTTAGCGTTACTCGAAGCGGAGTGCTCTATGAGTGGTGTTTTAATATTTGTAAATATGTGTTACTTGAGAGTCCCCCCTTCTCATTTTAAAGGTGAGGTATTTATAGGAATTCTCGATTCCTAGGGCTTTCTTGGAAAATATCGCCACCCATCTTATCAAAAGGTGGACAATTGAATTCATATTCCCAAGGGATACGCATGTCAGTAACTATCTTGACTTTTCCATTATCTAAGACACGTCTTATCCCACGTTTTTTCTATTCAGGGGCGAGGAAAACGCAAGGGCAAGGCAATACCTCCCTTTAGGAGACCTTGTATCATTGTTCTTTCCTAGGGCGGTCCCAAGTAGTCGTCCTAGATAATGTTATTTGCAAATATAACACTACACAGTCCCTGAGACACGAATCCTTCGCCAGAGGGTGAAGTATTTTTTACCTTCGATTAACAGGAGTATTCCGAGGATTGGAATTTTCCCTGATGAGCTTGTAATTGGTTTTTAGGAATCTAGACTGTCAAGATGGCTATAAGCCTTGGTTGATGAGGTGTTAAGCCCTTCAAAATTTATATTAGGTAACCCAATCGAGGATGCTGAGTTCCTCAGGCGGGTCATTAGTCTTTTAAGCGGGACTTTCTATCAATCCCTTTAGTAATACTAAACACTAAGTCTCTGGGGCTTTATGTAGGTCGCGCCCATTTAGCCATGATTTGAACACAGTCTCGCCCGAGGAGATACTGAGTCCCTCAGGCGAGAGCTTTTATTTGTACGGAGGATGCTAAGTCCTTTAGGGGTTGCATTTACGTAAATAGGATGAGCAGGCGCTGAGTCCTTCAAACGAGATGTTTCAAGCGGGAATTCTATCGAGCCCTCTAGCAAGATTTATCACCTGGGGCTTGATACAATTTGCACCTATTAGGCGTGATTTTTGGGTACAATCTCGCCTGAGGAGATATTGATCCCTCATACGATAGCTTTTATCAATTCTGAGGACGCTAAGTCCTTCAGAGGTATCTTTATGTAATCCAGATGAGGAGGCGTTGAGTCCTTTAAATGAGACATTTCCAGGAGGGACTTCTATCGAGCCCTCTAGCAAGACATGTTACCAAGACCCTGAGGCTTGATACATGTCACACCTATTAGGCATGATTTTTGGATACAATCTCGCCCGAGGAGATATTGAGTCCCTCAGGCAAGAGCTTTTATCCAATTAGGTGTAGCCCGTAAGGAGGACAAGTATTTCTTTTGGAAATCCAGCAAGTGTGCATTACCTTGGGATGAGGAAAGGATCTTCATGCAGAAGTTTAGATTATTCTGTATATTTCCTTGAAAGGCGGCAAGGATCTTTGCCATGGAGTTCAACAATTTACGTATTGCCTTGATCGGCGAAAAGGATATTTGCTATGAAGTCCAACAATTTACGTATTTCCTTGTTAGGCGGAAAGTATCTTAGCTATGAAGCCCAAAAATTTATGTATTGCCTTGATAGGCGACAAGGATCTTCTCGTGAAAGTCCAACATGTGATTGGCTCGAGGGACGACATAGATTTTCCTGTGAAAATCCAACATGAAAGATATCCCAAAAAGAGGGCCCCTGGTTAAACAAAACATTTGGAAGATTGTCTAAGATTACAAAGGCATAACATATATAGGAAAGTTACAATAATTTTAACTATAATAATATCGAATATGGAGGGCGTTCCAAGTCCAAGGTAGAAGCGGTCCTTCGATTTCTTGCAGCTTGTACGGCCCGTGAGGGAGCTTTTGGTATATGTGATATGGTCATTCCTAGTTGGGTTATTGCTTCGCCTGTTGTGCAGGTAAGACCACATCCTTTAATACAAGATCACCCTCTTACATCTCCCTCGGCTTTACCTAGGAGTTGTATCTCCTAGCGGTTCTATGCTTGACAGAAAATTCTCAGACATGGGCGGCTTTTCGCAGCTCGATAATCGCATCCACTGAACACTTCAATCCTATCTTATTTTCTTCCTCATCAAAATGGAAGCATTGCGTCTACCCCAAAAACCTTGGAAAATGGAGTTTCCTTGGTGGTGGACTAAGGCGTTGTTGAAGCGGTAAAGCGGCAAGCAACAAAATTTTTGGAAATATTTATCCGGGACATTATCGTTTCCACAGAGATTAGTGATATTGAACTGCCATTCAACAGTTTCCGGAGTTATGAGTTTGGATTGAATAGTTAAAGAATAAAAACATAAAAGTAAATATCAACACAAAAAAAATCATTTTTCATAAAGAAGAGACTTATCAGGCATTGCATATAATCTACTTCTCACAAACTTAAACTTATCGACCAATTATACTCAACCTACAATACTCATCAATATCATCAAGCATCACTCACACCCTAAGTCATTTCTAACCCAAAGTAGAGAGAACTACTATATCATATCGGCGACGATCTCTCAGCCAACCTCAACAACACAGCAGACAACCGTATTGCTCACGTCGACGATCTCTCATCCAACACAAACAACACAGAGGCATTAAGCTTCGATATCCACGACAAATATTAGCTCCAAAAACTATCTCTAGAGTCTATAACTAATAGATATCCATCCCTAATCAAGATTTGTGAGGTATATGTCTATAACAACCCAAATCCAAACATAAAGCAAAAAGATTAAGGAAGACATCAATAATGATTTGTAAAGCAAACTTTATACAACACCATCATGATCAACAAATATACATGAGTTCAAAGTAAAATAATATACAAAACCCAACTAAGGAGAAATACACAAAGAAGAAGAGAAATGAACCAAAAATCTCCCGGTTTGTCAGCTCCGATTGATGATCAATCCACCTCCGATCATCCAAATGCAAACTCCATAGTTGTTTTCTAAGCTAATCTACCTAAAAAATGTTTGGTGATGGAGTGGGAGCAAAAAATACCCAAATCATAACCTAAAAATGTGATTTTTGTCCCTTAAACGTATTTCTGTCCTGCCAGATTCGCCGAGCAAGCCTGTCATTCGCCGGGCGAGTGACACCAGTGGCAACATCACTGTTTTAGCCATAACTTGAGAACCGTAACTCCGATTTGCACCCGATTCGAAGCGTTGGAAAGCTTATTCAATTTCCTATCTAACAATGACAAAATATCAATCAAATTGATGATTTTTTATTCTTTGATTGTGAGCCTTATTCGTTGATGAGTTGGTTCTGTTGCTTAAAATCGCACGTTTGAAGCCGTGTCTTCGACACTTTATTGCTCATGCTCCGAATACGCCTCAATACCCACAAAATGAATGGAAAACTATCAAACGGTACATAAATGAATCAAAAACACAAGTATCCACAAACTAAACATATTTACACAAAATTTGGGTTTATTCAACCGAAATTAACAACAAAGAGTCGATAAGTGCACTAAAAAGTATATGCAAAAATAACTACAATTTGCACTTATCAGGCGCGGTGTGGTACGACGGCAGTATCTCGTGTAGCAGTTCTTCCCATAGACCTTGGACATCGTCTAACTTCTTTTTAAGTCCTTTGAGGATTACTTTTTTTCACATTCGGCTTGACTGTTGGCTTGGGGATGCACCACAGACACAAACTTTGTTTGCATTCCAAATCTTTACAGAAGTCACTGACCACGGTGCTGGAGAATTGAGTTCAATTTTTCGAGACAATGGCGCCTGGATGACTGTATGGGCCCATGATTATTTGCATGCAGAAACACTTGACTTTTTCTTCGTGATTTTTGTCACTACCTCCGCCTCTATCCATTTATTAAAGTAGTCCAATCCTACTATAAGGAACTTCAACAGACTTGATGCCAAAGAGACTGGCCCCAATATATCCACGCCTCACCATAGAATGACCCGAGTGTCATCCTTGATTGGAGGAACTCTGTCGGAGCGTGGTGAAGGTTAACATGTCTCTAACATTGATCACATTTTTTACGAAGGCAATGCTATATTTCATTAATATGGGCCGGTAATAACCCGCCCTCAATAGCTTGTGGGCGAGAGTCTTCTCGCTGATGTAGCTGCTGCAGGCTCTCTTATGGACTTCTGCGAAAACTAGGGCGATGTCGCACTCATCTAGGCATCTCAACATGGGAGTAGCCCGCCACATTCTGTAAAGCTTTCCTGAGAGTAGGGTATACTTGATAACTTTCCTTCTAATATTCTCCGCCTTTCCCTCGTCAGTTGGGAGCTCGTGGGACTGCATGTAGCATAGTATAAGCGACATCCAACTGGACTCGGGGACAAGTTCCACGGAGTATACTTCGTTTGTCATGATTCTGGTGGAGGCAAGAGTCTCCTGTATGACCGTTCTGTTGAACTCCACAACCTTCGTGGCAGCTAGTTTTGACATGAGGTATGCCTTAAAGTTTTATTCTCGGGGGACATACGCTTCTTTTAAAGAAAGGAAGCATGAGGACATATTTCGTACCTTTTGAAGATATTTTGTCAATATGGACTCCTTGGCCTGATATTTCCCCGATACTCGGTTGGATACAAGTTGAGAGTCAATTTTGGCTTTTAAATTGGTAGCTTCTATTTCCAGGGTGAGGATCATACCGACGACGAGCGCTTCATATTCTGCTTGGTTATTGTTGGTTGTAAACCCAAACTTCAAAGCTTGTTAGATAACTGTATCACCTGGTCCCTCGAGCACTATACCTACATTGCTTCCTTTTATGTTAAAGGCGTCGTCCATAGATAGCGCAATTCTGATGACGAATCTTCTTCGATAGGCAAATTGAGCTCGACTATAAAGTCGGCCAAGGCTTGAGACTTAATGCTTCATCATAGAACATACTGGATTTCGTATTATGAGAGCTTTGCTGACTAAGATATGATTCTTCCCGCCAGACCGGGTTTATTTAGCACCTGGCGCACGAGAAATTTGGTTTCCACTATGTATTTGTTGGATATTTCTTTTTTTTTCCGTCTAGATGTGATCCTGCCCTTGATTCAAAAGAGTATACCTCATTAAGATTATCACCTTTTTCGACAATTACTTAATATAACTTCCTCTATATACCTCATTAAGATTATCACCATTGACTCACATAATTCTTACTAAATATAACTTCCTCTATTTTTTGGTAATTAAATAAAAACATGATTCTTTTTAATATTTCTTAAAAAAAATTAGAATTCAATTTTTTTCATGATTCTTGATAAAAAATAGTATGATTCTTTTTTCAATTTTTATTCTTATTTATAAACAAATTTTGATTTTTTTTTTCAATTTCCTTTAAAAATAAATAACACATGAGTCTACTGTCTACTCTTAAAAATTAATTTTATTATTAATATTATTATTATTAAATAAAATTAAAATAACAATGAAAAATTAATTTAAAAATTAACAGCAACTATTTTTTCAATGAGAAGGGATCAAATGAGAAACAAATTTTTTTAATTTTCAAATAAATTTTCACTGTTTTTAATTTTATTTAAATTATATTATATTTATAAACTTAAATTAAATGATAAAATTAATTTATTTTTAAATAAAGCATGAAGTTCTATTTAAATTGCGCATAAAAATTTTAAATTTTTTTTTATAATAAATAATAAGTACAAATAATTTAATTGTAAATAAAAAATCAAAAAAAAAATTTAAAAATAAATAAGAAGAATCTATTTTTCACTAAGATTTATGTTGCATTATAATTATAATATCGTGTTAGTACTATTACCACTCTATAATATTTATTCAAACAAAATATATATACAAATATTTATAAAATGAATAATAAAAATATATTAATATCATCCTTTAATTTAAGTGAATAGAATAAAATAAAATAGAAGAAATTAAAACAATGAAAAATTTATTTCAAAATTAAAAGAAACTAATTAAAAATCAAAATAGTCCTGTTTATGGATGAAAAAATAATTTTGTTGTTGGTGTGTTACTTAAACTAATTATAAATAATAATAATAATAATAATAATAATAATAATAATAATAATAATAATAATAATAATAGTAATAATAATTAACTTTTAAGAATAGACAGTTGACTCATGTGTTATTTATTTTTAAAAGAAATTAAAAAAAAATACAAAATTTGTTTATAATAAAAATAAACTATTTTTATCAAGAATCATACTATTTTTTATTTTGAATCATGAAAAAAATTTGAAGTCTAATATTTTTTAAGAAATATTAAAAAGAATCATCTTTTTATTTTATTACCAAAAATAGAGGAAGTTATATTTAGTAAGAATCATGTGAGTTTCCAACGGTTATATTAAAATCAAATCGTAATACATGATATAACTAACTGGTGTAATTTGATTCCTCATTATATATATACACAAATTCTAAAAACTAGAAACTAACCGGTATTTTTTGGGATACAATGTTGTCGAACTTAAAAATATGGCATTTATGATAATTCGTTGTACACATGTGTCTAACAAAATTTACATTAGAATTGAAAAATATTACTACATCTAAAGTTATTTATAAAAAAAAATTATTTTTTATATTTATTGAGTAATCAATGTATTTGGACTGAATAATGAACCAAATACGTTTAGTGGCGGAGCCAGAAATTGTTGGGAGCCCGGGCAAAAAATTTATACCTTGTTTTTACTAATTTTACACTCTATTTCTACTAATTTTACCCTTAACTTTGTCCAAAAATTTTACACCCTATTTTTACTAATTTTGTCTTTAATTTTGTCTAAAAATTACTAATTTTGCCCCTAGTGTTGTCTAAAAAACCAACTATTAGATGGCGAGAATACAACGAAAGGAGGGGTTGAGTCCGGGCGCGTACCCAGGCTCGCTGGGCTATAGCTCCGCCCCTGAATATGTTGATTATTCAATGAATTTAAAAAGTCAATTTTCTCTTTTATAAATAGGACCTAACATAAATTATGTCTATAAATTATTAATTTTTTATAAACATATAAATCTTAAATTAATTAGAAAATATTTTATCTGTCTACTTAAATAAGTAAGAATAATTTTTTATTTTTGTTATTATAATTATTGATATTTTAAATTAATCTACATTAATTTTTGTATGTTTAAATCTATTATTATGATTAAAGTATAATGTTTTATAAATTTCTTTTTTAAATATCAAGATCAAATAATGTCAGACTTATATCTAAATATAAATTTATGATTGATTATAGATTGGGCTTAGATTTTTATTTTTTTTATTAAGTTAAAATTAAGCACCGTAAAACTAAAATTAACCCCATCTATTTTAACTCTAAACTCTACTTAATTGTAAATTTTTTAGTTTTATAACATAATCTTATCATTGAAAAAGCATCTTAATTATTAATATTCATTTTAAGAAAAAATGTATTACTATGTTTAAATAATACTCCAAATTTCAACAAATATATTATAAAAAATTCATTTTTAGTATTTCTCCAATATATACATGTGCTTCTAGATTTATGTCAACATCAACAAAGTTGAATACTACAAATTTCAATGCTTAAATAAGGACTAAATCGCAAATCATACGTAAAAAGAAGAAAAAGAGATCAGTTATCTAGGAGTAGCATTATACTTCAATTGAAGGGAGAACCTTATAACATTTTTTAATACAAACTCTAAGATTCATTTAATAATCTAAGTCGACAACTTATCTTAAAATGAAATAAATAGAGCTATCTACCATAGTTTACTTTTCACTCATTCTTATTAAAATAAATATATATATATATTCAAATGAAGCCCATGGTTTAATAAATATGGTTGGTCAACGTATATTAAACTACTAATAAAAACAACATAACACGTCAATGTAATGTGACGTGAACAATATATCAAATGCGGCATATCGAAAAAGTTGCATGGAGTTTATCTATTTTGATATATAAATACTTTATGCTATGTTATATATTCACGACATGAAATTAATATATAGACGTTGAAAAAATCGACAATGCTTATGAAGCAAATTTGTCTATCTATATGATAGTGGTCGGTGTCATAATCTTTTGCGACGTATACGACACGACACCGTTTTGTTTGATTTGTTTGCAACTTGATGAAGTTCCTAAAGTTTTAATAAATACAAAGCTCTTTCATGAATTTGGGTCTATATAAGTACTGTATGCATAAGCACTTTAACAGCTCATGTTGTATAGTTATATTATAGTATTAAATTCGGCGGAAGAGTTGAATTATTGGTGGTGTTTTGGTCGTTTGGTTCGTTGAGGAGGTTCTTTTGGGGTTGAGTTGGGGCCCTCAGTTACTCTTTCAGTGATTCTAAGAGTCGTTTATAACGTGGATGTGAAGTAACATTCACTTAGTGCTTGACCTAATGTTAGGAGAATGTACTAATAAAGATTCAAATATGGAAAATATGTTTTGTGGTACAACATAGAAGTGTTTGGCAATAGAGAGAAATGGTACTTTTATATGAAAAAAGAATAAATGGTGAAGTTATATATACAACATCTAAATAAGACAATATTTTAAAAATCTTAGTCCGTATTTTGTAAACATATATTCATATATTCATCTTCTATACAAATTTTTTCACAGGAAAACACAATACATTGTCAATCTTTCACTACCCATAAATCTATAATAGCCATAAGAGGGAAAATCAAAGCTAAATTTTAAAAAACTGATTTTAGAACATTTGGTACTTCCAGATAAATATTCGCTTTTAGCGAACAAATGCATCTCAACCCTTTTCAAAACAACAACACTTCAACTCAGAATCTTGAAAGACTAACAATCAGACATATAATCGTAAGGAAACGGTGAAAGAATGTACCTGATTTCCATGTCGTCGTCGTCCGATATCCACCCGTGGCACGGTTTTCTTCCTTCGGTCATCTTCTTCTGCATGCAGCAAAGCCGAAGTGACGATACTGTTCAAATAACTCGTGCGTTTTGGTTTGACGATTCTGATTTTTTCTTTCAATAAAACATAACTTCATAACCCAGTCCCTTTACTTCCCCATAATGATGGGAAGTTACACCTACTAATTAGCAATGGGCCAAGAGAATTGTTGGGTTCCATTGGGCTTGGATAATTATTCATTAACAGGGTTGTTCCAAATCTAACCCCCTGCTGACCCAAAATATGTATTCTTTAAATTAATAAATTCAGCTAAATAATTTCTATAACGTTATCCCCAATAATCTTTTGTTATATTTCTTCTCTTAATATTGCCCCTATATATACATATATATAAAAAAATAATGTTATAATATCAATTATATATATATAAAAAATTCTACAAATTTATTTAATAAAATTGAATTTATATTGATAATATCAAAAAAAAATTCTTCGGCGCGACCCGTGCAAACGCACGGGTCTCTTACTAGTGTACTAATAAAGATTCAAATATGGAAAATATGTTTTGTGGTACAACATAGAAGTGTTTGGCAATAGAGAGAAATGGTACTTTTATATGAAAAAAGATTAAATGGTGAAGTTATATATACAACATCTAAATAAGACAATATTTTAAAAATCTTGATCTTTTAAATTAGTTAGACTACATAAATATTCAAATACATTATTTCTGGTCTCATTTATAAAAAAAAAATCTCTTTTTAAATACATTAAATAAATAATGTATCTGGATAATATATTGTCCAGATATATTATTATTCAATGTATCTAAAGAAATAATGTATTGTCCAGATGGAGTATTAGAATCAACCAGTGTAGGTTTGACTTAGTTTTTTTAAGAGTTAAAAATAATTTTAAAGATGTAAAATTGGTTTTGAAATGATTTTAAGGTGTTTATTTCTTTTAAAATAGAAATGATCTTACTTTAAGTTATAATTTATAATATGTAGTTTTTTATTTTAAATGTGATTTTTACATTTAAATTTACTGTTCAACTCAATTTTGCATAAAGTTATGATCTAAACATAAATCATTTTACATTCAACTCACTTTTAACCGAAATCAACTTTACAGAATTAGTTATGTTATTGAACTAGAACTGATGTTGATTGATGACGTAGGACTTTGGAATCTGTGGTGTTGATTTTCAGTAAGGTGGCGCAGGCTGGATCTGCAAGATTAGAACTCCAACACCCAAGTCAGTTTAGAGTCCAAGACGAGTCTAGTGAAAAGTTGAGATTAGAAAAGTGTACTTTATATCTTATGTATGTAGATTATATACCTTGGATCATATCTATTAGGTCTATCCATGATTGGGCCTTTTTATTAAGCCTTCGCTCGGCCTAGAACATTTGTTCCCAAAGCTTGTTGGGTGTTAACTACCTGAGAAGTCTTTCAAAGTTTGGGTCGATTCCTAGCGATTATGTCTAAGTGTAGTGAAAAACAAGAGAGTCATAGACCATTTATAAAAGTAATGGGGGAACAAGAGAATTAAATGGTCTCCCATCATTGAAAGGCCTCGTTGGTTTTTCTACATTATATTTGGGTCGTTGATGGCTTGACTTTTGGGCTTCGAACTAGCTTATGGTTTGTGCCTTTGTTGTGCTCGAACCAAATTATATCTGCAAGTGAGATTTTTTCCCATTGGCGTTATCCTCATTGGGTCTTTGAGATCATGTAACACTCACACATAATATACATCCAGAATATATATTACATATAGTGTAATTTGGTACTGATATAAATAAGTGTCTATCGACATCACAATATATACATGTCCAAAAGAGATAATATACATCATGACACATGTTATACAAGATGCCTATACAAAATAAACTAAGATCTAGATTAAGATCTACATAATCCCAAAATAATATCCACATAGCGGAATATCTCAACAAAAGATCGAACTTCAAAAGATATCAAACAAGTTTGTCACTGCCTTTCACCGATAAAGAACCACCTGAAACAATAATAATATTAATGGGATGTATTATAATCTTAGTGAGTTTCCTATCTTATGGGTCCACTCGGCCCTAAATGGGTTTTAATTGATAATTCAACTCAAACTTCATGACATCAAACATGTGTACATTTACACAATATAAAAAGATTCATGTATCTAAGAGGTGATTCAATTAGTATGGAATCATGCAATTTGAGTTTTCATAACTCAATGAATCACTATTCGGGAATACAACAACAAAGTATATTTCCCCGCACGATCCTATGTCTAGAACTTTGGACATGGGTCACGGGTCACGGATCTCTGCTCACTATGGAATATCTTTCCCCGACCGATCTCAATCTAAGTACTATGGACATAGGTCATGGACTTCCTATAACTAGAATACTTTCCCCGACCGATCAAAATCCATGGACTATGGACACGGATCACGATATTCATCTCAATGATTTGTCTTCCCAATTACTACTTAATATTGTTATTGAACTCGAGATACACACGAATAAGGCTTATTACTGGATATACAATTAATTCATCATTCATGTGATTGCAATCATCAATCACCAGGTCATCACATTCACCAATTCTCACATTACTACCACATGTTCTATACAAAGTCTATTGATTCGTAAAACCAGCGATTACTCGTCCACGGTACACACTGAGGTACCTTCGCGTTCAAGCATCACTACCTAATTTATTTTCATAACCTAAGTTATCTTTCTAAAAATTCACATAGTTATAAACCTAGTTTTAACCTCACTCATTACATATGGTTTAATCAATTATCATATATTCAAGACAACATGTCATAATATAACGCACAATGTACACATGATATTTCACTACCATTATAAAATTTATATTTAGCATATATGCATGATTTAACTTCACCAAAAGATCGAGCATTGATTTAGCTTTCCAATACCCCCTACCACGTCTCATTATGAGTTACAGAACTAAAGTTACATCACAAACAGTGTTAGGGGAAAAACACAGAGTTGTCAAACTTGATGGGCGAGCCAGCATCTCACTGAATGCTACTAGAAAAGAGAGATGCACTTAAAGCGTTCTTGTAGCCTAGGAAGTGGTTGCAGATGCGTTAAGGTCCCCCAGGTGGGGCTAAGCGACCGTAACAGAAAATTTAACTTCTAGAACATCCATAAACATAATCTCAACCCTAAACCCCATCATTTTTACACCCCCAAACATCAATAAAATATGGATTACATAAAATATAGATGTATCTAACGAACGTGGGACAATTATAAATGGTTAAATCTCTATATTTCTAACGAATGTGGGACTACTAATCACACTTGTAATTCTTTTTCAACACCCCCCCTAAAGTGTGAGACTATCCACAATGCTCCATCTCAAGTGGAAGCTCTTTTATCCACCTACAATTGTATAACTGTTGACATTTTTCAGCAGGACACCTCCTACGGGCATTTCGATACAAGTAAGTCAGTCCCTTCACTCAAAACCAAAGGCTCATGATATCATTTGTCGAGATAATTTTGGGGGGTGTCAACACGATGGAGTATTTTTACACCTTGGGGCATTTCCTTTTGAACAACACACATTTGTGAGTTTCACATCACATACTCACCAAAAACCTTAAGATGATAGGTGTGAGTTCTCCCACTTATAAATGGTCAAATCGCCATATTCCTAACCAATGTGGAACTTTCCCATACTACTCGCACTTGTAATTCTTTTTCAACAAGTTTTCCCAAGAACTATGAGAATTCCAATTCTCTTTTTTTATTTCTTTTTTGTTTAGAATTATTTGATTCTCCTTTTTTTTTCATAAATATTTCACCTATATCTGATTTAGATCCTAATTCCGGTCTAATTTCTGTATATAACTTAGCACTTCTTCATTTCTCTCCCTTAGTTTCTATTTTTTCTATCTTTTATACTTGTTTGTTTTCTTTTTCTATTATTTGTGGTTGTTTCATTAATCATCTTAATGCTTTCATGTATTCGATTTTTATCCCCTTCATAAAAATAATGGGTTTATTAACATAGATGACGTTATAGGTAATAGCTTAACTAATTTATCTAATTAGTTTAAATCTTTTGACCTAACTAATTTTTTTTCTAAATCTTTTATTGTTGTGTTTCTATTATTTTCTTCATAATTTAAAAGAGTTTTTAATTGATAAAAAATTTCTCTAATTTTTTAAATATTTATATCTTCATTAATTTTTTCATCTTTATTGATATTATGGGGTATTTCTTGTATATTACTTATTTATTTTATTACGAATATCTTTTATTTTATCAAATATATAATTTACAATTTTATTAGTAGTTTTTGTTAATAAAATAATATATTCATTTATTTTGTTTATCATATTATTTAACTTTTTATATATTATATTAATTTTGGAAGATGTTACTATTTAAAATTTTCGTGACTATTCCAACTTTTTCTAATACTTCACATCTTGTCTTGTGTCAAAATAATTTTGTTATTTAGTCAATATAATTTTGTCCCATTTTTTTTGTTTTGTAGGATGTTAAGTTAGTGTATAAAGTAGTTTTTCTTTTAATTTAGAATGAGAGAATTTAAAATCATTAAAATGACGTGAAAGATCATTTGATAAATGTTTTCAAAAAAAATTAATTCAATATTTTAAAATTACAAAGTTTTTTTTTTTGTTGACAAAATTACAAAGTTAACATTATTATACTGTACAAAGAAGTGAGGATGAACAAAGTTAAATAGTTGTGTCTTGATATATTATATTAACATTAACTTGATTAACATAAAAGGAGATAGCTATCTTATAATATATAAAACAATAACACGAGGAAATTAACTTATAAAAATGATAGTCTAGCTTGCTGAACACGATAATTAGATTTAGTCAAATAATTGATAGTGGAAATTAATCAAAAATCAACAAAAAGCACATAGATGACTTCTATTCGAGTTTGTTAGATTTCTTTAAAGTGCTTACTGATTGCTTGCAGATTAAACAATTAAACATCTCAAAGTATCTTTGATTAGTTTATTCCATAATGGACAAAAGAATCTTCACAACATGAATCCCACCCACTCTTTCTCTTACTTTTGGAGAGGAAAGTTACTCCTATAAAGAAATTTGTTTTGGAATCTTAACCGTTAAAGAATATTTTTAGGAAATATTAAATCATGCATTTAGTTAATAAAATCGAAGAAGTCAGTTGATTTGGTTTTCTTAGAATTATTCTGAAAAATAATGAAAATGTTAAATTTATCAAATTGTTTGAACATTAACAATGTTACAGAGAGAATACTTCCGTTTTAGAGGATACCTCAGTCCACCTTATAATATTCTTAATTATTTGGTGAAAATTTATTTTTGTCCCTTCGCCTCCGTGAAATATATATATATATATATATATATATTTTTTTACAGAACCATTTAAACAACGTTAAAAAAAAATTCTATAGATACATTTCCGGAACAAATCAACGTAAAAAAAAACGTTTTCGGAGATACACCTCCGAAAATAGAGGGTATTTTTAAAAACGCCCGTGATGCGTGAGAGTTTTTCCCATTTTAATATTTGAATAAATTAGAGTTTCAATGTTATAAAACATAAATTCTATTTATTTTTCTATTATATTTTACAAAAGTTATATTAAGTAATAAATTATTTTACAATAACAATCTATTATAAATATTTTATTATTATTGTATCTTAAAGTATTTATTATTTTCTCTTTTTTATTTCAATTTTTAAAACTTTTTTTATCATTAGTGAAAGAAAACTTTATGAAAAAAATTTATAATATTTTTCATACAACAATTATTATATTTTTTAAATATCTTTAAAAATAACAAAACAATTAACAAAATAAAAAATGAAGATAATAAATACTAGACTACATTATAATTTTGGTCTCTCAATTTCACATGATTTACGAAATTAATCTTCATATTTTAAATTCAAATAATTTTGATTATTTTCTCACATTTTTCATAGAAAATTAATGAAATATTTGTTTTTAAGCTTATATTTGTATCTATAAAATTCTACAATATATTTATAAACGATGATTTGTCATATTTTACAAAAAAATCATCATATAAAAATTATTAACATCGTTAATTTTAAGTGCAAAAATATGAGAGAGGATCAGAATTGTTTAAATTTAAAATAGAGAATTAATTTCGTTAATTAGGTCAACAAAAACATCTAAACTTGTATACTATTACAATAATACCTTTAAATCTTATGGAATATTTGGATGGGCTCCAAGCCATTGCAGCTAGGGGAAGCACAAAAATTACAGAAATGGATGAGTGGTTTGAGGATGTTTGGCACTAGAATTTTGATTTAAATTGGAGGTGGGTCTAATAGCAAATCAAAATGGCTTGCAGAGTTGTCTATGTTTCTGCAGGATGTTGCTCTAGTTCAAAACATGCAAGAATGTTTTGTTTGGTGAAAACACAAAGAGTGGTTTTTTTTTTGTCAAGGCGAGGTATTCGAGAATGCAAAAGCTTTCATATTCGGGTTAGATTCTAAATGAGAGCTTGAAATGTGACCTGGCGAATGTTTGGAAATCAAAGGTGCCTAATAAAATTCAAATTTTTGGATGGAGACTTATTCTTAATAGCTTACAAATGAGGATGAAATTGGTTATACAGAGTGTGATTGGAGGAGTGCACAACTCAATTTGCCCACTTTGTTTTGATGGCGTTGAAGATTGGATTATTTACTTTTTCCTGTAATGTAAGTACTAGATTTTGGAAGAGATTCACAAAGTTACGCGTTTGCTTAGGTACGTTAAAGTTGAAGTTGAAAAAAAATTTGGTGTTGATTTTCATTAGTTGTTTGGATTAGCTTTATGTTGAGCCATTTGATTATGTAGGATTTATATTTTGTTCAATGGAGGGATTTTTTCGAATGTTGATGTCCTGGGAATGATTAAATTTTGTGTGGGAATGAATTATTGAAATTCTGGTGACAGCAGACGCAGATGTCATATAAGGATGTTGTGACATCTGATCTGACATTATAAAAATAGACAAGGTACGAATACAACTAACAGTGCAGAAAAGCAATAAAAACACAACAGAATTGTTCACCCAGTTCGGTTCAACCAACATACTCTGGGGGCTACCAAGCCAGGGATGAAGTCCACTATTAGCAGTATCAATTCAGAGCTAAACTCCCAGTTTACAACTTCTCACTTAATCATTACCCAATGACCCTTCTACCTAGGTCCTCCCTAGATACGAGAAACCCCTCTCACTCCCAATCATTGCAATGATGTATAGCAGTCAACAACTCAGCCACTGCATCGACGACTTAATTTCCAACATTCTAAGCACATAAATAAATACAACTTGAAGTTGCTTCAAAGCTTCCTCCAAGAACAAAACTGCATTCATTGCTTCACAGCTTCTGAGTGAGTAAAATAAACCTCTTGCCTACAGGCTTCGAGGCACAAATCAGTGACCATCCCACAATCCGGATGATTCACTTACATGGCTAACCCTAAAGACTACATCTTTCTAAAACCGGCTAGCTTCTCAAAGTATGATAAGACCAATACTCTGATTTATCTAAAGGCTTCATCCAAGAACAATACTTCTCTTACTTAAAAGCTTCGAGAAGAACAATAACTTAACAAGCTATTAAGTGACAATATGTCAATCTTATGATCACAAACGATACACGGGTGACTTACAATCTGCACAAGAAACTCTCAAAACTGCAATCCTAATTTTAATACAAAACCTACGAATTCAAAAGTCTGCATCTCCCTAGGTCTTGGTCTCTTTTTATAGGCTTCAGCTGTCCGTGGGCTTTTTTAACTCTCTGCACAATATCTTGTAAATCTATAAGCTCATTGTTGTAGAAAATAACTCCTTAAATCTTAGAAACAATATCAAGTTTCCTAAAATATCTCAACAACCAAATTTGGAAGCTTAATATATCGTTGGGAACCAAATCAAAACAAACTGTTGCTAAAAGAGCTCCACGATATTCTCCAAGGCAGCTTGCTAAAAACATTCCAAGATATTCCCCTTAAAGTTAGGACTTCAATCATTAGTTCCTAGAATATCTCCACAATTTAAAACTAATTTCCACAATTCAAGGTGCTAAAAACATAGCTAATTACTTGGCCTCTTACTGATATACAATCAACACATAATTGTTAATTTCCCAAAATATAGCCTGAGATAAATAAGGAAACATAACATAACTTGTAACAGAAAAACATAACAGCCCATGCTGTCAGACACCGATGTCATGACATCCAACGGAAAACCAGTATTAGCAACTCAAACATATTCTGCACAGCACATCAAAGTATGTCATGACATCAGTCAAGACATCCATAAGACACACAATGTTTTACCACAAAATGCATCCAACTTGAAAACATCTACAATTATAACTTCTGATAGTTTCAGACATGATATAGAGTGGTCGACTTGGTGTGTTAATCCATTTATATGTTTTATTTAATTAGGCTCGATTTTCTTCTTGTTGGTTAGAACTTGTATGTTGGGTATCACCCTTGTGCTTTCTTTAGTGAATTTATATTTGTTTACAAATAAAATAAAAGAGGATTTCTTTTTACACCCTGATACCTTTTCCCATATCCGTCTTTACACCCAGACGAACACATCTATTTTCGGAGATACATCTCCGAATGCACCAAATTCCTTTGTGTCAAAATTTAATTCGGAGATGTATCTTCGAAAATACACCTGAACTAGGATGATGCCATAATTGCAGTTTTCGTGTTGAACATTTATCTGAATTATGATTTTTTGGAAGTGTGGCTCATTTTGTAGTTGGCAAATGCGTAAATTGTTAAATCTTTTCAATTCTGTGTGTATTTTTCATATGATACTTGAATGTTGTAGAATTAGGGAGTCAAGATTGTTAGAATAATAATACTAGTGTGAGTAAGTGGTGAAATAGTCCCACATTAAATAGGAATGTGGTGACTTGATCATATTAAGTGGGAGAACTTACTCACATATCACCTTAGATTTTGGGTGAATAAGTGGTGTGTCTCTCACAAAGATGCCTAGTCCTACACTATGTATCAATGATCCTAGTAACTCCCCCCAACAAATGGTATCATGAACTTTTGGTTCGAATGAAGGGACCGACTCACTTGTATCGAAAAATCCAAAAAGTGGAGTCTCGTTGCAAGGTGTCAACGGTGGTACAAGTGTGAGGGAGAGTACTGGGGACTCACACTTGAGAGGGAGTGTTAGAAAAATATAACTCAAATCCGAGTAAGTGGGAAAATAGTCCCACATTATAAAGGAATGTGGTCACTTTAGCATATGGGAGAACTTACTCACCTATCACCTTAAAATTTTGGATGAATAAATGGTGTGTCTCTCACAATGATACCTAAATTTTAATAAAAAAAATATTTTATTAAAAAAAATATCAAGCTCTCCAGCTCCCTCTTCTACGACTATAAATCATACTAAAGAAAATTAAAACCTCTTTATATAATTATACGAAACACAATTGAACAAACCCTACAAGTTTATAGACAAATATAGTTATTCATTCGGTTTGGAAACCTAGTACTATTTAGCATGTATTTTAAGTGTTACCTAACATGGAATTGTTATTTATTAAACAAAAGTGAAGGCTTGATCTGAGGTAGGTGGTGGTAGGTTGGATCATGGTAGCTGGTCATGATTCACATAAATAATTGAGTGGGGAGTTAGGGGTGTTTGAATATAAAGTACTACTAAAGTGAATATATGTTTCACTCTTTTTTGATTAATTAAAAAGCTTAGTATAAGAAAAGTAGTGAAGTGATGATTGTTAGGGAATTAAACTATTTCACCAACCCAATTTCCTTACGTTTTACTAGCAATTAACAATAATTAATTATAAGAACTCAAATTGTATACTTCTTTTTCCATTGACATTTGTTTTATATGAACAGTTTTGCTGTTGGTGTGCTGTCTAATTTGTAATAATGATTCAAACAACCAAAAAACTGATTTATACTTTTATTTAAAAAAAAATTAATGACATGGAACATTTATGACTTTCTATTGGATGACAGTGTAAAATTATTTTACACTGTCAGTGCACTACCTTTTAACTCTTATTCTAAGAGAAAAGGGGTGATGCACTGACAGTGTAAAATATTTTTACACTGTCAACCAATCACCACCCATGTATCTAATTAAACTAATTTTTTATTTAAAAAAAAATTAATGACATGGAACATTTATGACTTTCTATTGGATGACAGTGTAAAATTATTTTACACTGTCAGTGCACTACCTTTTAACTCTTATTCTAAGAGAAAAGGGGTGATGCACAGACAGTGTAAAATATTTTTACACTGTCAACCAATCACCACCCATGTATCTAATTAAACTAATTTTTTATTTAAAAAAAAATTAATGACATGGAACATTTATGACTTTCTATTGGATGACAGTGTAAAATTATTTTACACTGTCAGTGCACTACCTTTTAACTCTTATTCTAATTATTTTTATATAGTATTTAGAGAGGTTGTGGGTCCTCAATTGAAATTTTTCATCATTAATTTATAAAGATAGGTTGAGATTCAAATTCTTCTTATTCTGCTGTCAAAATCTTGACCTAATAACATAGAATTATATGGAATAAAATCATGAGTGATAATACTTATAGTATTATTCCAGATTATTCTTCTATATATTCGGTTTATTTTGTGATGGTTGGATAGAAATTAGATGATTTTATTTTATTAAATAAAAATAAAAATAAAAATAGTTTAATCTAGAACCAATAAATCTAAATGCATTGTATGTAATATGAATATGTCAAAATTGTGAGCATGCAATCATGGTCTTGAGATTGATTCTATAAAGAGATCCATGTTAGGAGGCCCTCCCTGACACATTTATGAAAATTGTTTATTTATTGTTTGATACTCCCAAATAAGCTTAAATTAGCGGCCAATTATTGTGATGCTGAAACGAGAGATGTGCTTATTGTTAGATTAATTATTTAATTAATCAAATATGGATTGAAATAATTAATTATTAATTAATTATATTAAGGTGAAATATTATTAAACACTAATTCTTGATGGATTGTTTGATTGGGCTTTGTGCCTGAATGGACCGTGATGGGTTGGACCATTCAGTTAAGCCCAATGAGAGGTCTCTGCCCTCAGCCGTTTAGCTATTTAAGCGTTTCCCCATTAAACGATTAAGATACTGTGAAAACCCTAAAGGGCAATGAGGGTAGTAATCCTCTCATACTTATTCTCGGTGTCTCAATTCTAAAGGCCTCCCAATTTTAAAAGGTACACCATTCTAATTATTCTTGATTACTCTGTAATATTACAATATGCTATAATTTGTATCTATAGATTCAATTAAGCTTATCAATTGGTATCAGAGCCTAATTAGATACATCTAATAGCTATTGCTAATTATTGTTCTAATTGTTGATATTATCATGCTAAATGCTAAATGACTGAATCATATAATATTATTATGGAATTGTTTCGGCTACTCCTATTTGTACTCATATGATTCAATCAAGTCACTTGTTGAAACTATATGTTATTATCATTTAGAAGGACAAATCAACATGTATGATTAATCTGTATCTTGTGTTGAAAACTCAAAACCAATTTAACAAGTGAATTGAAATATTTGATAGGATTACATATTACTGTGATACCCAACTCTTTCCATATGCTTGAATTTTTTATCAAATTAATTATAATTTTATTCATTCAATTAAAGAGATTTATTATCATTTTGAATGTTGAAAAGTTTATAGAAATATGTTACAAATGACAACATCTTAGATTTTGCTGTCTGAAATTGGAATAATAAAATCAATTTGCGCACGAAAATTATAATTCTACATTACATGGTAAAGTTCATACCGGTATATACATGTACATATAGAAAATTTCAATCCAATTGTTTTATTGCTTTAGATATTTTATTTCCATAAAATCATGGAATATTAAAGATGATACGGAGCAAGGAGGATTGTTCGGTTATTTCTTTTTTTAGCTATTTTGTGCTATTCATTTGCTAATTACATGTGCGGGAGTATTCTTAATCCTAATACTTTATCATAATTTGTTAATTACTGGTCTGATTATTTTGGATTATTGTTAAATTATATATTGCCTAATTATATGCCTTCTTATTAGTAAAATATGATAATTATTCTAAAGGCAATTTAAATAATGTTAACTTTGTATTATGTTAATTTAAAATATCATTTTATATTTTGATATAACCATTTATAAGTTTTTTTTAGAATAATTGTATCATTGTGTAGGTCATTTTGACCAAATTTTATATTAAAGAGCAAATTAAACACAATAAATGTGCATGAACTATTCTATCTGTTGGTAGCTATTTTTTTTTGTGATTCTTAGTGGCAATATTTCTAGTCTTGACATTAATAATATTTTGCCATTATACTAGTTATTTATTACTCCTATTATTTTGGTATACCAAGTTAAGTATACGGTTATTCCAAAATCAATGACTGTGTAATACCATGGATTTGTTTCCATTATAGTTAGCCTTTATGTGGTTATTTGTTACCTAAATTTTTTTGGCTAATAATCAATTTTACAATTATGTATTATTATGAAATTGGATCTTCTGCATAAGCTTTTAAAGTTGACGTTACAACAAATTTTACCAAAATCATATCAAAAGTCTAGATGTAAAGATATTTTTTTCATTAAAATTAATGTTTTGTGAAAATGATATATATAATTGTGTTATTATATATATATTGGATTTCATATTAAAATATTTGAGAATTATACACAATATCAAATGATATAATCACAATTTTGTAAATTTATGCTCACTTTTAAATTTTTTTTTTTTCATATTGTATAGTTATATCAAATTAAAATATCATTTTATAATTTGATATAATAATTTATGATTGATTGATGAGCTACTTGAGATGTTATTGTGAATTCTAAAAGTAACTTATGCTCATGGACTCTATTTGCAAAGATGAACGTGATGCTCTTGAAGGTTAGTCATAATTTATTTCTTATGACTAATTATATATAATTGCATATAAGGAGAAACTGTTTCTAATATTATTTACTCCTTTTGAAAATAATAAAATGTGTATTTATATGAAGTTATTATTTTTCTAGAATATTATGAAAATTAAAACTTTCTATTTATTATCATCAATTGATTTTTTTTCCTGTATATTAAAATAAATAAATAAAAAATCAAGTTTTATGAGTATATTTGAAATCTTATTAGTTTGAGAGTTTTATTCTAGATAACAATGATTAATTTGAATAATTGTAGTCTTACCTATCGTAGACACAATTATACAAATTATCTTATTTTGAGTAAAATATAATATTATCTTATTTGTATGATTGTAACTCACCTATCATGGATACAATTTGTACAAATTTTGTTTAGTAAAATAATTAAATTTATTTTAATTATAATAAATATTATATGGATAATAATTATATCCTATCGGTGTATTATTATTAATATAATTTGTTTGATTTAATGTACTTGTGATTACGTAAATTATGATTCGAGTACCCTATCGGTATTAGAATTTTTTGGTGACGTAATATTTATACATTGTTATATTTCTTATTTAATATTTTTAAAATTATTATTTAATAAATAAGAAATTATTTTAAAGACATGTAATACTTTATGAAATTAAATAATTTATTGTTAATTTTTTTTATTAAAATATATTTCAATTCTCTTTATATTATGTAAGTGATGGACATACCCTATCGGTGTGACATTACTTGACATGATTAGTGTGTGATAGAGAAAATAGTCGAGTATTAGTATAAATATTTTAAACTCCTTGGATTAATAATTCAACTATTTTTCTCTATCAAGTGGGAGAATTTAACATGTCAGTTGTATATAAATGAGAAATAAATATTATTTTTATAATATAATATTATTTTATGGAGACTTATATTGAGGATAATGTAGTCATATGTTATTGATGGAAATTCATGACTACTTGTGTTATATCCTCAATATTAATTGAATTAAAGTCTCATATCCTTTCCGCTGCGTATAACATAATATGTTTCTCAAATGTGTGTAGTTATATTTGTAGCATTTGAGTTTTGAGTGAATTATTAAGATGTTGTATATAATCCTATATTTAAAATTATATGGATTTGATGTCACTCAAATGATGGAAAACCTTTTATATGACCATCATATTGTTTCATGTGAAATTATATCTATAATGATATATTCTGTTTATGTGCAAAATATGTGGTTGAGTTTGTAAAACTCTAGTCATGATATATTATACAACCACTTCTCTGTATAGTTTTGCACTAAAAATAAAATTAGAATCCCATTGAATAATCAGAGTATTTAATATTAGTGGGCTCTGATAAATGTATATCCATTGTTTTATTTTGGATAAGTGGGAGTGCATGTGTACACAAAATAATATAATCTAAAAGAAAAAGGAATAGATTATTATGTTAGAACAAGATTTGTTCTTATCAATTATCTTAGTTTTGATGATAACAATAATATGAATTTTGCTTAAGATAATATGGTACTCTAATCCAATGCAATTTCCCTTTCAGGAAATATATAAAGAGTACGCATAATTCAGCGCTCAGAAGTTGTATCTCAAATGGTTCAGCATGCAACATCAGAACATGGTCTGGCAAGACATCAGAAGATGGTCGAAGCAGAATCAGAACATGGGTCTATGGAAGCATCAGAAGAACATGAGATCAGAAGCACTGAAGATCAGAAGATGGTATCACGCTCAGAAGCACTTCAAGGTCAGAAGATCAGAAGATGCTATGCACCAAGCTGTTTTGACTCTGATGATATTCAAACGTCGTATTCACAAACATCAGATCAGAAGGAAGTACAGGTGGCAGACTACGCTGACTGACAAAAGGAACGTTAAAAGCTACTAAAGGCTACGTCAGTAGACACAGCGTGAACTAGGCTCGAGGTAGTTGACAAAAGCGTATAACATTAAATGCGATGCTGTACGGAACACGCAAAGCATTAAATGCATTCAACGGTCATCTTCTCAACGCCTATAAATATGAAGTTCTGATGAGAAGCAAGGTTACCAATTTTCTACATCTATTCTGTGAATATCAAACTTGCTGAAACGCTGTTCAATCAAAGCTCAGAATCTTCATCAACTCACTACATTGCTGTTGTAATATTTTAGTGAGGTTAAGCTTAAACGTTAAGAGAAATATCACAGTTGTGATTATCGCTTTTAAGAAGCACTTGTAAACTCTTGAATAGATTACATTAAGTTGTAAGGAACTAGAGTGATCGTGTGATCAGTATACTCTAGGAAGTCTTAGCAGTTGGCTGAGCAGTTTGTAACTAGAGTGATCGTGTTGATCAGAATACTCTAGGGAAGTCTTAGGAGTGAACTAAGCCTAGAGTGATCGTGTTGATCAGTAGACTCTAGAAAAGTCTTAGAGGGTATCTAAGCAGTTGTTCCTGGAGTGATCAGTGTGTGATCAGAAGACTCTGGAAGACTTAGTTGCGGACTAAGTGGAAAACCATTGTAATCCGTGCGATTAGTGGATTAAATCCTCAGGTTGAGGTAAATCATCTCTGCGGGGGTGGACTGGAGTAGCTTCGTTAACAGCGAACCAGGATAAAAATAATTGTGCAATTTATTTTTATCGTCCAAGATTTAAAGTCACACTTATTCAATCCCCCCCTTTCTAAGTGTTTTTCTATCCTTCAATTGGCATCAGAGCGCCGGTTCTAAGGTGCAAGCACTTAACCGTGTTTAGAAAAGATTCAGGAAGAGAAAAACGCTTCATTTAAAAGATGGTTGATGAAAGTGAAAAGTCTACATCTACACCTGCATCTACATCTGGCTCTGCTGAGCAATACAACGGTAACAATGGTTATACTAGACCGCCGGTATTTGATGGTGAAAACTTTGAATACTGGAAAGATAAACTGGAAAGTTACTTTCTGGGTCTAGATGGTGATCTATGGGATCTTCTAATGGATGGTTACAAACATCCAGTAAATGCCAGTGGCGTGAAGCTGTCAAGGCAAGAAATGAATGATGATCAAAAGAAGCTTTTCAGGAATCATCATAAATGTAGAACTGTTTTGCTGAATGCTATCTCTCATGCTGAGTATGAGAAGATATCTAACAGGGAAACGGCCTATGACATATATGAGTCCTTGAAAATGACTCATGAAGGAAATGCTCAAGTCAAGGAGACTAAAGCTCTAGCCTTAATCCAGAAGTATGAAGCCTTCAAGATGGAGGATGATGAAGACATTGAAAAGATGTTTTCAAGATTTCAAACTCTTACTGCTGGATTGAGAGTTCTTGACAAGGGATACACCGAGGCTGATCACGTAAAGAAGATCATCAGAAGCTTACCCAGAAGATGGGGTCCTATGGTGATTGCATTCAAGATTGCAAAGAATCTGAATGAAGTTTCTCTGGAAGAGCTTATCAGCGCCTTGAGAAGTCATGAAATAGAGCTGGACGCAAATGAGCCTCAAAAGAAAGGTAAGTCTATTGCATTAAAATCAAATATCAAGAAATGCACTAACGCTTTTCAGGCCAGAGAAGAAGATCCTGAAGAATCAGAATCTGAAGAAGAAGATGAACTGTCCCTGATCTCCAGAAGGCTAAATCAACTCTGGAAGACCAAGCAAAGGAAGTTCAGAGGCTTCAGAAGTTCAAGGAAATTTGAACATGGAGAATCTTCTGATGAAAGAAGATTTGACAAGAAGAAGGTCATGTGCTATGAATGCAATGAGCCTGGACACTACAAGAATGAATGTCCAAATCTTCAGAAGGAAAGTCCCAAGAAAAAGTTTCATAAGAAGAAAGGTCTTATGGCAACCTGGGATGAGTCAGAAGATGATTCAGAAGATGAGCAGGCCAACTGTGCGCTGATGGCGACAGAAGATGACGGATCAGAATCTACATCAGAATCAGATTCTGAAGAGGTATTTTCTGAACTTACTAGAGATGAGTTAGTTTCCGGTCTAACTGAACTTCTGGAACTCAAGTCTCAGATTAGTCTCAAATACAAAAAGCTGAAAAAGCAATTTGAATTTGAAACAAAGAAGCTTGAGTTGGAGAATTCTGAATTAAAAGAAAAACTTTTAAAATTATCCAATAATGTTGGATCTCCTTCTGATTCAGAAAAATTCACTCCTAGTCTAAACCATATTCTGAAAGAATATGATTTAAGTTTCAGGAAGTTCTTATCTAGAAGTATTGGCAGAAGTCAGCTAGCTTCTATGATATATGCCGTATCTGGAAACAAAAGAGTTGGCATTGGTTTTGAGGGTGAAACCCCATACAAACTTGAACCTGTTGATGAAATGAAAATTACATACAAGCCATTGTATGATCAGTTCAAGTATGGCCACTCTCATGATATTAGGCACACTTCACATGCTCAAAGTTTTCACATAACACACACCAAGAAGCATGTGACACAACCTAGGAAATATCATGAAACTCATATTAAAAATTATCATGCTGTTCCTCCTATTGCTTATAATGTTAAACCCAAGTTCAATCAGAACTTGAGAAAATCTAACAAGAAAGGACCCAAGAAAATGTGGGTACCAAAGAAAAGGACTATTTCTTTTGCAGATTCTCTTGGTGACAAAGAAGATAAAAATCAACATGACATGTCTCCTGGACTCAAGTTGGTCTCAACACTTGAAGGGAAGAAAGATTGTCTTCCAAGTTCTGGTTCTTAAATCTGTTGAAGAAACTATGCTTGTAGGAGATCAGAAAAGAAAGTTGTTAGTCTTGGAACCATCTATTTTGCTTGTGTCTATAGCAATGATGTAAAATGCTACAGAATAGACATCGTTGAAACATTGATTGTGGACAAATCAATAAACATCTGTTTTGATGATAAACTTGTTTCTGATAAAACAAAGAGCTTAAGAATTTCTGCAGATACAGTTTTGTCTTATCAGAAGCTGCAGAACAAAGAAGTGAACCTCCAGAAGCTGTGTATATCAGAAGTAATGAATCAGAAGATCATTCAGATTTATATCAGCACACTTCAGAAGAAGTGTTTTCAGAAGAGAAAGTTGATCAGATCAGAAGCAGTGATCTAAATCTGAAGGCGTAAAATCTCTCTGATATTTACAGCTGTCATCTATTATCTGATGATGAACACGTGTCTGTACGGTTTGTACAAAGCGTGCAGTTGAAAAGACGCCGACCTAGGTAACTGTATTAAATCATTTCATTTACTGTGTTCTCTCTCCTAATGTCATTTCTCATTAAATGCATAATGATTTCTTTTTAAATCTTTTAAATAACCCGCTTCATCTTCATTCCCTCTTTTTCTCTCTTTCTCTCTCTTTTGTGCATTCACTTCGTTGCATCTCTCTTCAAACCCTAGTTCTTGATTTGATCTCAAAGCATTATCATAATGAATCCATCTTCTCGTTCATCAATCTCTAAAGATAGAATCACTTCCACACAGAACCGTTTAAGCAAAAATGATGCTCCATTGAAAACATGCTTAATACCCACGAAAGAACTGGAAGTTCTATGTGAATCGGCTGTGGACGTCAACAACCTTAAAGCAAATGGCTTTCAGTGTGATGCAAGAATATTTGAGCAAGGATGGTCTAAATATCTTGATAGATTGGTTGGTCCAATTTATCCTGAACTTGTAAAGGAGTTTTGGGTACATGCAACAGTTACCCCAACTGCCATCATTTCATTCGTGCTAGGGCATGAAGTGACTATCACTGAGAAACTCATCAGAAAGCTGTACAATCTTGATGATGAAGAAGGTTGGTCTGAGTTTCAACCCCATACAGTTGACTGGACTTTAGTTGAAAAACAAATATCTACGGTTGTTGGAACTGATTCTCATTTTACGGGAAACTTAAAGCCTTTTTATAAAGTATGGGCTGAGATTATTCTGGGTTCTCTTCACCATAGAAAAAAGATGCGCTGCTCCTCCTACATCAGTCCGACTCACAAGTATACTCTTTTCTGCATTGGCAAAAAGATAGAGATCAACATCTCTCATATTCTTTTTGAGAATCTGAAAACCTCTATCTTTGAGTCAAGAGAAGATGAAAGGGCGAAGTACCCTCATATTCCAAGAACAACCATTCCTTTCGGAAGGATGATTTCAGACATTCTGATTGAAAGCAAAGTGGTGGACTCCATCAGAAATCGAAATGCCTCGCATTTTCTTGGAGTAACTCAAGGTCCCATCTTCAATGGTGTTGATCTGTTCGGACTGGAAGTCATTAAGAATGTACCTGTTATGTGCACAAGCTTTCCTGACATTCTGTCAAGAAGAATTGCTGTTGAAGGATTCATATCTTTGTATCATAAAGAACTTGATCAAGTTGTCAAGTTTTACTTGGAAGATTGTGTGAGGAAGCAATCAGACGTTGATCCTGCTTGGATCCGTGGCAGAGTACTTCCATCCAAAGATGATATTCTGAAGAAGGATAAAAAGGAACGTCAGGCAAGGCTAAAAAGAAAGGCACGAGAAGATGAGGCTGAGAGAGCCAAGAAGTTAAGGGTCACCTATGATCCTGACAAGGTGGGATCTTCTGAACACAGAAATAAGAGGATCAGAGACTCCCTACACAGAACCAGATCTTCAAGGCAGGTCTATACTCCACCTCCTTCTGTCCCTAAACCTTCTCCCCAATCACCTCATTCTGAACCAAAAGTAAACTTCACTTTACAAAATCCTTCTCCATCATCCTTCTCCTCTCCCATTCTAAACCCCACACCGTTGAGCATTCTTCCTCCAACTCCCTCAGATAAAACTCCCTCACCAATTCCCTTTACAAACACTCCATCCTCGTCTCAATCCATCATTTCTGATATTCCATCCTCATCAATCATTCTCTCAGATATCCCCTCTTCCTCATCCACCGTTCCTCCAACTTCTATATCTCATCCCTTTCCTATCGAAAATTCCGAACCTTACTGTCTTCTCTATCCTGACTACAAATTCACCTTCAATCCGCCTGAACCTGAACCCTATACCTACCTGGAACTTTTCAGACTTGAGGTGATTAGCAGTCTAGACCTTCTGAAGGATGCATTCCTAAATGGTCTGGATGATGTTTCTACAAGAAATCTCTGGAGAAGATTTCGCAAGGATTTTCAAGTAGAAGCAATAGCAGTACAGAAAAGACTAGTGGCTGCTGCCCCTGGTTACCCTGGTTACCTTCTGGAAGGAGATAATGGTATATACTACCATCCTCTCAGAAATTGTGTTGCTACTGAAGAGAAGCCCTTTGTGGATGAGATGGAACAGTTGAGACTGGCTGCTGCAATGGAAGCAAACCCATGCAGGGACATGGTTATCTGGATTCCTGAGTATCCTGTTCTGCTTGGAGACTTCAAGACCTTATTTGACTTTCTGAGGGAAAACCCTTCTATGAAAGACCCTAGCTTGGTCATTCCAGAAGTTGTAGACCCTCCAGAAGTTGAAGGTCCCTCTGCTCCCAGGAATTTAGCTGCCATTCTTCAGGCACTAGAGAATGGAGACTCTGAAATTCCTGCTGCAGAGTATGGAGATGCTTCTATGCAAGAAGCAGATGCTGAAGATCATGTTGCTGAATCAGACCCTGTTGAGGAAATCCCAGCAAATGATACTTCTATGGAAGCTGCAGATCAACATGCCATTCCTGTAGTTGAAAGCGGTGAAGCTTCTTCTGATGAACCTTCTCGTCTTGCAAGGACTCTAGAAGCGATTCAGAGGAGACAGGATGAGCAAAGCTCACTCAATGACAAGTATGATGCTTTCATTGAAAGGCAAGAAGGACACAACAACGATGTTAAAGAGATGCTGGCCAAGATCTTGTCAAGACTAGGGCCATCTTAGATTGAGTCTGTGTTGTTTCTTTCTTTTCTTTGCATCTGTTTTGTTTTCTGTGCATCTGATCTTATCATTTTGTACTTCTGTACCCAATGGTTGAACCTTAATGAAATCATCTTCTTCCTCCATGTGTTCTGTTTTATTCATCTGAATCTTTTCTATTTTTTGATGATATGACAAAAAAGGGGGAGAAATACTGTGATAAATGATTTGATTTAATCAGTTGCATTCACTAACAAGAACTGCAAGTCTATATGGTTTGAGTGTTTTGCAGGTACAGAAGTGAAGTGAATCTTCAGAAGCAAACACTAGAAGCAAAACCATAAGAAGCGTTATTCTGTAAAAGGAATAAGCTCTTGGAAACTGAAGCAAGCTGAGTGCTGTCAAGCTTCAGAAATCAGAAGCAAGAAAGAAGAATGAATCAGAAGCACTGATAATAGAATTTGAATATCTTTGTCTATCCTGTTCTGACAAAATTCTATTTGCTCTGATACATATAATGTTATGGCTCTGATACATTATTTGCTCTGATACATTATTTCAGCCTATATGGCTCTGATACATATAATGTGTTCAAACATACATTTTATGTTCTAACTCGTTCATGCTAACTTTTGTCGTTTAGTTTTTGTTCTGTAACATTTCAGGATGTAGAGATGCTCTGATGATGCTCTGGTACATTCAACAATGTTCTGATACAAATCTAGCATGAAGTGATGTTGGTAGACATTCAAAGTTCTGAAGCTATCCGAGGGAAGCAGAAATCAGAAGATGTGAATGTTCTAAAAGATCCAGAAAATTCAAGTTCTGAAGCTGTCCTGAATGGAAGCAGAAGTCAGAAGCTGTGAATGTTCTGAAGATCAAAGAAATTCAAGTT
The DNA here is from genome assembly GCF_029867415.1 of Vicia villosa. Classification (NCBI taxonomy): domain Eukaryota; kingdom Viridiplantae; phylum Streptophyta; class Magnoliopsida; order Fabales; family Fabaceae; genus Vicia; species Vicia villosa. The sequence goes on along the minus strand of NC_081183.1, from coordinate 177,068,365 downwards.
CTGAAGCTGTCCACGATGGAAGCAGGAATCAGAAGCTGTGAGTGTTCTAAGGATCTAAAGAAATTCAAGTTCTGAAGCTGTCCAATGGAAGCAGAAGTCAGAAGCTATGAATTCTCTGAAGGCAGAAGCTTATATGATCGTCTCTACCGAAATAATCAGGGAAGTCTTTTATCAAAGTTCTTCGAGTATTTATTTCAGGGGGAGATTATTTATCTCAGGGGGAGATTGTTAATCTCAGGGGGAGACATATTCATATGCTTATGCTATAGCTGTGTAATTTGTCTTTTGCTGTCTACTCTTTCTGATCGCAAATTCATATCATTTATATATGTTTTTGTCATCATCAAAAAGGGGGAGATTGTTAGAACAAGATTTGTTCTTATCAATTATCTTAGTTTTGATGATAACAATAATATGAATTTTGCTTAAGATAATATGGTACTCTAATCCAATGCAATTTCCCTTTCAGGAAATATATAAAGAGTACGCATAATTCAGCGCTCAGAAGTTGTATCTCAAATGGTTCAGCATGCAACATCAGAACATGGTCTGGCAAGACATCAGAAGATGGTCGAAGCAGAATCAGAACATGGGTCTATGGAAGCATCAGAAGAACATGAGATCAGAAGCACTGAAGATCAGAAGATGGTATCACGCTCAGAAGCACTTCAAGGTCAGAAGATCAGAAGATGCTATGCACCAAGCTGTTTTGACTCTGATGATATTCAAACGTCGTATTCACAAACATCAGATCAGAAGGAAGTACAGGTGGCAGACTACGCTGACTGACAAAAGGAACGTTAAAAGCTACTAAAGGCTACGTCAGTAGACACAGCGTGAACTAGGCTCGAGGTAGTTGACAAAAGCGTATAACATTAAATGCGATGCTGTACGGAACACGCAAAGCATTAAATGCATTCAACGGTCATCTTCTCAACGCCTATAAATATGAAGTTCTGATGAGAAGCAAGGTTACCAATTTTCTACATCTATTCTGTGAATATCAAACTTGCTGAAACGCTGTTCAATCAAAGCTCAGAATCTTCATCAACTCACTACATTGCTGTTGTAATATTTTAGTGAGGTTAAGCTTAAACGTTAAGAGAAATATCACAGTTGTGATTATCGCTTTTAAGAAGCACTTGTAAACTCTTGAATAGATTACATTAAGTTGTAAGGAACTAGAGTGATCGTGTGATCAGTATACTCTAGGAAGTCTTAGCAGTTGGCTGAGCAGTTTGTAACTAGAGTGATCGTGTTGATCAGAACACTCTAGGGAAGTCTTAGGAGTGAACTAAGCCTAGAGTGATCGTGTTGATCAGTAGACTCTAGAAAAGTCTTAGAGGGTATCTAAGCAGTTGTTCCTGGAGTGATCAGTGTGTGATCAGAAGACTCTGGAAGACTTAGTTGCGGACTAAGTGGAAAACCATTGTAATCCGTGCGATTAGTGGATTAAATCCTCAGGTTGAGGTAAATCATCTCTGCGGGGGTGGACTGGAGTAGCTTCGTTAACAGCGAACCAGGATAAAAATAATTGTGCAATTTATTTTTATCGTCCAAGATTTAAAGTCACACTTATTCAATCCCCCCCTTTCTAAGTGTTTTTCTATCCTTCATATTATTCTCATATTGTCATATATTCTTCTGTACAATATAAAATATGACATATTCTAAAAAGACTTCAAAATGTACAATAACTCTAAGTCTTATTCTAGTATAATGAGATATATATTATTCTCTTAATCTTAAGAAACATCATAATTAGATGTTTGGGTCGATATTGAAAAGACACAATAATTCCTTAGCATGCAATAATATTGTGTAATTCTATCTTCAATAGTCCACTCTTGTCAGGTCTTAATATGAAAGTACAAGTAAATATTCATACTCCTATCGAGTATGATATTGTATTATGAAGGTACTTATGCTTAAATGTAATTACTCTTGTAATAGGATATTCCTATATGTAATTACTATTCGATAGACCTATGTGGATATTCTATGACCTATAATTTAAAACTCATTAGTATAATCACTTCCCAAGACTTATACACATGAGTAAGTCTTATGATATTTTGGGATAGTGGGAGTTTATTAATAGCATTTTCATATGCTTGAGCCATTGTTTATAACATATTACTTTTAACTTAAATATGTTACTCTAAATTCATCGTTGTTGATTTAAGTTGTGAGTTTTAACTTGTATGATTTGTCTTCCCTATCGGATACAATTTCTACAGCGTTGAAATTTACTCCTTTTTGGATTGATTAGTGTTTTGACCCTTATTGGTATTCTAATATTAGAATCAATATTTTTAATAATTAATTATTGTCATCCAAGTGGGAGATTGTTAGATTAATTATTTAATTAATCAAATATGGATTGAAATAATTAATTATTAATTAATTATATTAAGGTGAAATATTATTAAACACTAATTCTTGATGGATTGTTTGATTGGGCTTTGTGCCTGAATGGACCGTGATGGGTTGGACCATTCAGTTAAGCCCAATGAGAGGTCTCTGCCCTCAGCCGTTTAGCTATTTAAGCGTTTTCCCATTAAACGATTAAGATACTGTGAAAACCCTAAACGGCAATGAGGGTAGTAATCCTCTCATACTTATTCTCGGTGTCTCAATTCGAAAGGCCTCCCAATTTTAAAAGGTACACCATTCTAATTATTCTTGATTACTCTGTAATATTACAATATGCTATAATTTGTATCTATAGATTCAATTAAGCTTATCACTTATAATTATTTTTGGGTGCGTTTATTTTAGGATTAAAAGTATAATTTTAAGAATATTATTTTGGGAAATATTTAATCCTGGTTTATTTTAGGGTACATTATTATTGAAAGTTTTATTCTCCTCTATGTATTTGGTATGAATAATTTAATTTTTTAAAAATATTTATAAAATAATCAATCTTAATTGGTCTAGCGGTGAATAATGATGTACTTAGTAGGGAGGCAACTGCGAACGAAAAGAGGCTAGACTCACTTGATGTCAGAACTGACTTCAAACAGGACTATACCGATGATAATAAGTCAAAAAAAATATTTATAAAATATATATAACTTAAAAATAAACAAGTTATAATGTTTGAATGAAAATTTATTGATAATTAATTTTTATTTTTATGACAATATAATATTCTCATCATATATCATGATAATAGAAAGTGACAAACCATATGTAAAAATATTCACGTGAATAAAAAATTCTTAGACATAATTTATAAATATTTAAAATAAATATGAGAATGAAAAAAAACCTACATTTTTAAAAATAGATTTGCAATTAAGAAAAACAAACATCCTCTTATAATTCTTGTTGATAAGCATTTTCTGAAATATTCTTTTTAAGTGTTTTAATAGTATCCATAGAGCATTTGTTAATATTTTTTATTATTTTAAGTTATAATAGAAATTAGGTTATGTTATATGGTGGAACCAGAAATGAGAGAAAAACAAGAGAGAAACAAGGTTTTCTGATGGGGTGGTGAGTGTTTTCGGTAAGAAATGGGGTGAGTCTGCAATGTAAACACTCTAACGTCCAAATAGTGACGTATTCGAAAAGCAACTCAAGAGTGAGAATGCAATGAATAACTATAATTGGTGGTGTGAAGTTTTTATGGTGTGAGCAGTTAAAACCACTCTCATTTAACCCGATCATTGTGCGGATCATTGTTCGATTAGATCTAATGGTATGAGGCAAGCTAGAGATTGGGATTACATGTTTCGTTCTTGGGTGAGATCTCACATTTTCCTTGCTTGTTTCCCGTGTGTTATGTGTAGGGCTTCATGAGTGGGCTTTCGTACAAGGGGCTTGGAATGACCAAGAATAGTTGCCCTCAAGCCATTGTTACTACTTGTTGAAGTGAGGGTTGTGCTTCTCTAGATACTCTGAAAATAGATAGTATTAGGAATATGCGCAACAACATTTCGTAGGATAAGCTCGAAGTGTGACACTAGGTCTGATAGAGATAATGCCTCATTCCATTAGGGTACTCGGGTGTTTGAACATATCGATATGAGATCATGATCGTTTGTGGCATGATTGTGCTTCTCGATGCTCGTTATAGATCGTGTGGATATCGTGTCGAGGGATATATAAGGAGTCCAAGGATAACTTTTTCCTTTTCGCCATTCGTGAGACTTGAGAGCTCATCCTCGGTTTTTCTGCTTCTGTTTCCAGCTTTTGTAAATAGTTTAGACCATGCTTTCACTGAGTTGGGTTCACCCTCAGATTAGGGAGTGCTTCCTATTGAAAGGGACTCATGGGTGTGTAGTAAGTTTGATGGGTGTGTCACCCCTATTCACGAGTACTTTTTTCCTTGATAGGCCTTAGTCTTCTTTCCAATGACTTTGAAGTGGAAATTCTTAACCACTTGAGGGTTACTCTTCATAATTGCACCCAATGAGATAGATATATATCAATTCTTCCTGTATTTGTGTGAGTATAAGAAAAGTGTGTCGACCAAGACACTATTTTCCACCTTTTTAATGTTCAATGTCGGTCGACTCACTTGGCATGAGATCAAGGCTTGCTTTCTCTTAGGCAAGGATAAAAGATGTCCGAGGTATACTCAAATAGTCTGACGAGTTTCAAATATTAGTACTACATGGTTACTCCTCTTACATAGGTTTCTCACGCGAGTATGTGTGACGTCCAATTCGACATATCCTCAAAATGTTTAGATAAATTTCCAAAGTTTTAGCGTCAAAACCATTTTATGGTCGGTGTCGAGATCAATGTTTACCTTCCCAAAAATTTATCTTAAAAAGAGGCTTATTTGAAGAAAAATAGGCGGTTGACTGGAAAAGCTTGAGCTTCATTGAGGAAATAGAAGAGGCGTTGCATAGAGACGTGCTTACTAGTAGAAGTTGCCGCCAAAGAGGAGAGACGTGTTATATTTGGTGAGTCATGTAAGAGGTTTTTTCTTTTATTTTTAGATTCCAAAAAAATGGTTTCCCAACTTATTTGATTTCTATTTGTAGATGAGATGAAATGTCATAAGACAATTATTCATATGAAGAAGATATATAGGGGTTATTCCTTCTTTTCTTGAGGTTGTTGCTTTTACGGCCACGGGTGGCGTCCAAACTCTAGGGTCCCACCTTGATTCGGCCTCTCAAATCTTCATGTTCTGGCTTAAATAAAGGCACAAAGCTTCCTAATCAGTGGGAGGAGGAGAGCTCCTTACATCCATTTCCACGTGCGATTGACGGGAATCCTTCTAGAGGGTTGCCATCAAAATGTCTCCTGCGGGGGGCACCGTCTAACAAAAGATCTCAAAGATTTGTGCCACACTCTAAAATATCGGGTCTTGGAAGGAGCTCATCATCGACCCAGAGCATGTGATCACCAATCATTTTGGCCCGCCATTGTCCTATGACGACTGGGGAACTCTTTTATTTTATTTCTAAAGAATATTTTCTAAATTCTTGAGTATGGTTGAAGGTCTTCTCCTAGAGGAAATGACAAAATGTTGTATCAGGTGCTCAGAGCTTTGATTGTCCTAGCATTTGGTGTCTCCTCAAGGAAGGGCGTCTTCTTGCTTGATTGTCTTTGGAAAGATAAATAAGTGCCCGAGAAGCTCATAAGGACTAGTATACTATTGACAAAGATGGAAAAAAGATACAATCTTTCAGTTACCCTTATTTATTTGTTAAGAGGGTGCACTTATATGCTTAAGCAATAAAGAAAAAGAACGCCAACTTAAATCTGCTCAAACAACATTATCTACTATTGAGGCCATCCTTGATGATGCAACTCAAGCATTAGATTCCTCCCGCAAGACGGTTAAGGAGTTGGAGACGTCTTTGAATGAAGGGCATGAAGGTTGGAAGAAGGCTCAAGATGACCTTCTTGAGATAAGTCTTGAAAATCTTGACATGTCCAAAGAGTACACAAAGTCAGTGGAATATGGTTACTATGTTATACATGTTTACTTTGAAAATATTGTTGAACAAGTGAGTTCAAGTACAAGAGGGTGGGGTGGTGAATTGCGGTATTCAAAATTGATGATTAATTTAAAGGTTTTATTAATTATAAAAAAAATTGTGCTAGTATTTACAAAAATCAGAGAGAAAAGTAACAGAAAGAAAATAAGACAGTAAAGTAAATAATGGAATTTAAAGAGTTAGGTTTAGAGAGATGACATTAGAGAATTATCCAGATTCAGCCGAACGTTGACCTAGTCCTATCCCTAAGATATCTTCTTGAGATTTCACTATAATATGGAGTCTTCACATATTATGCCCATGAACCTTTAATAAAAAAATTTTAAGAGATTTTACACTGGCTAATCCCCTAAACCAAAAGGGAGTTCTATCCACGAGATGAACTCACGAACAAAGTAAAGGTTTTACTGACTAGTCTCAATAAAAAATAGAACTTTTGCATGATGAGTTCTATAATCAAGCAAGGATTTTCCAATTATTTATCTCAATAAACAAACTCAATTCTTCAAGAGTGTCACACTCTTGAAAGTAAAACAACAGTGACACAACACCAGTACAACACATCCTCACAAGTAGTTTTCACTCGAAAGGCACTAAGGCAATTTTGGTGAAATAAAAATATTTAAAGAGAGAGAATACAATAATAAAATGTAAAGAATCATGAAAACTTTGAATTTATGTGTGTAATGAAATGAGGAGAGGCCTCATTTATATAGGACAAGATTTTGCTCAAAAGAAAAATAATGCATGTGCCAAATTAATAGCCTAATTGATTAGATTCCTCGAATAATCAATTGTTGTGGTCCAAAAAGAAAGTTTTTAATAAAGAGTTATTAATAATAAGATACTATCATAATTGATCATTAACTTGACTAGGCGTAGTCTTTTTTACACAGTTCCTCCTTGTATTGAACCTTTATTATTGAATGAAATGAATTAAGTTTTCCTTTGTCAAAAAAAAAAAAAACTTGATTAGGCATAATCTAATATATTACACAAATGATCCAGTCGATTAGAAAGTTTGAAAAAGTTTCTTAGTCAAGTATATTGTCTCCTAATCAACTTCCTAGACCTTAATGATATTTTAGGTGATTTTGTTAAGTAAAAAGAGGCCTTAAAAGCATTTTATGTGTGTGTAAGTTGTCTTAGTATCTTAGGAGTTACTCGCATATTTTCACAAGACTATGGTCACAGATAGACAATATCATACGAGTCTTCACACTTTATCTCTTTCAGAACTCTGAAGCTTTCAAGCTCCTTTGTCAGATACATCGATCATATAAGCACTTCACTGACACCTTGAATCTTTAAATTGATGAGACTTGAGATATCTTCAAGTTAATCTCCATCATCAAAGAGTTGAAAAGATATCATCACCAACTTCAACAATCATTAGTGTTGTTGCCGTCAAAACATCAAAATGGTTGCCAACATCAGGATCATCATCTTCATATCTTCAAGTTAATCTCCATCATCAAAGAGTTGAAAAGATATCATCACCAACTTCAACAATCATTAGTGTTGTTGTCGTCAAAACATCAAGATGGTTGCCAACATCAGGATCATCATCTTCATACCTGCAATAAGAATAAATAAAAAATTGATAAAAAAAATTATTCAATTAACTTTAATTTTGACGTTAAAATTTATTTTAATGACTTAACAACTTTAATATATATATATATATATATATATATATATATATATATATATATATATATATATATATATATATATATATATATATATATATATATATATATATATATATATATATATATATATATATATATATATATATATATATATATATATATATATATATATGAGGACGTATAAATAAATAAAAAATAATGTGTGGTTGGATGGTTACTTAAAAAAGAAATAAAAATATTTAAATATTTAAAAAAGTTAGTGTTGGTTATTTTTTAAAAGTTCGTGGGAGGAAACTTGATTAATAAAATTATTCAATTAATCTTAGTTTTGGTGTCAAATTTATTTCAATGACTTAATAACTTTCATATATATATATATATATATATATATATATATATATATATATATATATATATATATATATATATATATATATATATATATATATATATATATATATATATATATATATAAATATATAAAAGACAATCTTTTAAATTGTAGATTAAATTAAAACAAAAAATCTTAGATGAAATAAAATAAAATATACTACAATTAAAGAAATTAAAATCATATTTAAATATTTGTTAAGAGTCTCACATCGGACAATATATGGTCTAAATATGTGCTTATAAGTGGGGGCAATCCTCACACTACTAGCCGGTTTTGTAGAGTGAGATAGGCCCAATCACATTTTCTTAACATGGTATCAAGAGCCTCGTTTAAGATTCGGTGGGTCATCTTCTATGGTTTCCTCTATCGGACCACCCACTATTTATTTCCACGCTTCAGTTATCTAGTCCTGAGCGTGAGGGGATGTGTTAAGAGTCTCACAAATCCTCACCCTACTAGTCCTGGCCTAAATTTTTGTTTTGTTATTACGATAAGTCTCATAAAATAAGGATAAGTCACTGTAGTTTTTGTAAAACTACACTTTGTAGTTCCAATTAACCTATAAAAATTAAATAATGCATATATACTTTTCTTTGATTTTTTAGTATAGCAATCAAGGTTAAAAAAATTAGAAATTAAAATATTTTCCTCACAAAAAACAATTTAACTTATTTATATAATTTAATACAATTTTTTATATTATCAATCAATTATAATTGTTAAATTTTCAAAATATTTGAGTTTTATTTTTATTCAATAATCATGTACTAATTATACCCCACCATCCCTCCTTTAATATAAGACTTTTATAATATTTGGGAATACAAAAAAAATTATAGATAAATTTGTAAAAATTGTGTGTCGTATTTACATAATTATCCATAGAATTGATAATATAATAGGAGCATAAAAAAATTATTTACCAATTATAAAATTAATTAAATATTGTTGAAATTTTTTATTAAAACATATAAAAGTTTTTAAAAAGAAATTACATGTAAAAAATAAGTTTTATAATCAAGAAAATAATTACTAAACTAAAAAAAAAAAAAATCAGAATGCATGAAGTTGCAAAATGCAAAGATATTTTACCTTGCATTCAAAAAGAAAAAGTAGTGAGTCATCACCATCAACCAACCATTCAGTAGTGTAGTATCCTCTACAGAAATATTAATGATTAATAAATGTGGAAAAAGCAAGAGACAGTAACATAACATAACACCTGATAAGGACTCAACTATTATAGCAACCACTCTAGTGTGCCTATGATAAGCAGGACCATGGTTCAATAAAGACCAGGCAGGGTAAATTCATAATTATGTTTTTGTCCCCCAATTTTCAAATCTTATCAATTGTACAAAATTAGTTTCATTAAAATTTCACAAATCACAATTAAAAAAAGCTTTAAATTTTTATTTTTTATTTTAAAATATTTTTTAAATTGTGATAACAGGAGTCACGGGAACTAGTAAAAAGGAAAAAGAGAGTGATATGCAGGGAATACAAAGCAGAGCCATTATTGTGACATTTCATTTTCAATATGTCTAGATATTTACACTGTCTTATTGTCTCTTTGACTAATCAAAAGCACACAGTTTGTCCAATACAACATTACTGCTCATTTTAATTTACCAGTAACATACGTACACCCTCCGGTCACATTTATAAGCAAAAAAAATTGTTTTCACTATTATTAAGAAATTCAATTAAGTGTAGTTAATTTTTTAGATTTCGGAGAAAACATTGATTAAATTTACTATAATATCCTCTTTATTAAATTTAATGAAGTATTGGAAAATGAAATATAGGGGTATCTTAGGAATTACAGCATTAAATGATTTAGTAATAATTGATTTTTGCTTATAATAGTGACCAAGAATTAGATCATTTTTTTTGCTTATAATAGTGACCGGAGGGTGTACATATTACCAATGCTTCAACTATTCACTTGAAAAATGAAATTTTATTTACATGATTGGTTGAATGTTGAGTCTAGTTTTGAACACACTTATCAAGTTATCATCTACCATTCGCCACTTATCTTCATTTTCATACTACTAGTAGTTTTTCTTGAATGATCTTTTGATTTGACTTGACTTGTATAAAACCTAGTATTGGACTAGTGTTGAAAGGCCATCCTTTGTTGTTGGGTTATTGACTTGTAGAAAATTTGAAACTCTTAAAATAAAAAGCTTATACAGTATGAAGAAAAGATAAGATTTTGTTAAAGATGATGTAGTTTTTTAAAAGAGCATCGCTATATTTACACGGTAAATATATACACCGTACTTAGAATTTTTTTTGAATATCCATATATTTTTTTAAAAATTTCAAAAATAACAAGTTTTTCAAAAAGATTATTAAAATGTTTTTTTTTAAAAAAAAAAATAGCACGTTGTCGCTAGGGGGTGGCGACAACACTCCTTTTTCAAAGCGCCAGTGGGCCTGGCAACTATGTGCATTTGCTTGGTGTTGTCGCCACCCCCCTGGCGACAACACCCCCCTTATTTTTTTTTTTCAATTTTTTTTATATTATGTTTTTAGCTGTTTTATTTTTCTTATTTTTTTTCAATTTTTTTTTATATTATTTTTTTAGCTGTTTTTTTATTTTTTTAGGTTGGAAAAATAATATCAATAAATTAAAAATTACCAAATACATTAGCCATTAATCATAATTAAAAAGGTACATTAAAATTAAAAACAACACAAAATACACTAACGATAATAATAAAATTCCTATTGAGCGCCACATGGACCATGGTACGATCCGCATTCAGGTTGTCTAATAGGTCGTGTAGAAGGGTCACGAGTTGGTAGTGCTCCCCTATTCCTGCGACGCCCCTCTCTATTTGGTTCATCTTGTGTTTGAGTCGACGGCCCCTCAATGCATACCGGGTCTACAAAATCTGTGAGTCGTCCTTGACCTCTAGAATTCCCGCTATAGGAAAGGCGGGTGCCCGCGGCGCCGTCAAAGCTTTGTCTAGGTGGGTTGAAATTTCTCCTAGTGGGTGCGGCCTGGAAGTTTGGATTTTGGAAGTTGGTGGTGGATTCGGTTTAGTTAAAATAGATTGGTTGTGGTGGTGTATTGAAGTTCAATGGTTGGTTGGGGTATTGTGATGTTGGTTGGTCGAATGTGTTGTATGGCGGGTATTCTTCTTGTATGCCTATGTCGGGGGTTAGTGGTGGTGATCTGGAAGAGCTCCCCACATGGAGTTCTTGGAAGTGTGATCTAGAAGAGCTCCCCACATGGAGTTCTTGGAAGTGTAGGTAGTGGGGTTGATTTTGTGGTTGAGTTTGGGATGGTTGTTGGTGGTGGTATTGTTGGGATTGTTGTTGTTGTTGTTGGTAAATAGGTGTTTGTTGGTGGATTGGTTGTTGGTGGTAATTTTGTTGTTGTTGTTGTTGTGGTGGTGGGTAATTTGTTATTGGTAATATGGTGGTGGTTGATGATGTTGGAAATATGGTGGTGGTTGTTCTTGCTGAAAATTTTGTTGTTGTTGTTGGAAAATATGTGGTTGTTGTTGTTGTCCTCCAAAATATGGTTGTTGTTCTCGCGGGTCAGCCAAATAGAAAGGGGAGGACATAATCATTTCAGGATTTGTGACCGATCTGTACCAGTTGACATATTCAACCGTTGGTTTCATTTCTTCCGGCGCCACAGGAAATTGTAAAACAATGGTGGAACGACGAGCCCATATTTTACGCTGCTCTTTAGCAAACGTCTTCCAATTTTCTACGTACCACTATTCGCTAACCTTCGCCAGATGCCAACATCACAAAGAGTCAGGCTCAGGGGGGTCAGGGATACCTTGATGCATGCCGGATTGGAGCTTCACACGGTCACTTGGGTGCATCTCCACAGTGGTGAACCGTATGATGGGTGATTTTGCCGTCCAAACAGCCGCCTCTTTAGGGTCGGATACGTGGTCCAAACCCAAGTAAGGTCTCCAAATAAACTGCAACGAAAAAAATATTAATTTCAAATTATATAAGATAGTTAATTTTACAAATATATTTAGAAGATGGAAATTTTTAGTGGTATTACATCTTGGGGTCTTAATCGATCCAATAGTTGGCGGTAAAAAATGATTTTGTTTACTGGCGTATTGGTGTAGTCCAACCCGGTTGCATTAAACCTAAACACATTCAAAAATAAAAATCAATATAGTTACAATTAATAATAGAAAAAATGCACTAATTAAAATAAGATCATTAAGTTACCTTGACGCGTAAGGGAAGACGTAAATGTGCGGATTTTCAGGGGCTAATACCGGCATTCTCCACCATCCCCATGTTTGTAGCAAGAATGCACATCCATTAAATGTAAAACTATCCCTTTTTGCACATTTGCACAAGGAGCTATAGAGCTATGCCAACACCGCCGAACCCCAACTATACGTCTTAATTGCATCAATGTCCTCAAGTAGACACAAGTACATAAAATTAACACTATTCCCTGTGCCTTCGGGAAATAGAAACCGACCAAATAACAACATAATATACATTCTAGTTTTTTGTAGTTTACTTTCTTCGCTAGAGCCTTGATTCAACTCAAGGCCTTCATAAGCTTGTTGAAGGGCAGCAAGCTTTATACCTTGGCCTCTACCTCTTTGTCGCCCCTCACCCTCTATTAAATCAACACCCAACAATTCGACGCATAGAGTGTTTGGTTGTTGGACATTTCCAAACACAGCTTTTCCATTTGTGTTGAGACCCAATAACATGTACACGTCCTCTAGAGTGACGGTACATTCACCCATTGGAAGGTGAAAAGTATGAGTCCCAGGCCTCCAGCGCTCACACAATGCTAATATAAACTTCATATCGATTGAGGTACGTATTAAGTTCATTACCTTCCCAAACCCCGCACGGTCAAGATAAGGCACAATCCAAGGGTCCGGAGCATTTATCGGTCCCGCACGGATCCTAAATCTCGTGAAATCCTATAAAAAAACGATGAACCATAAGTATTTGAATGTTTGAAATTAGTAAATTTAATTAAAAAATTAAGTGTTTAGACCATAAATAAATTGAATTTACTCAAACTTACATAATCGGCGATGTTTGCAATGGTTCCTCGATGCTCTTGACCCATTGTTAGGAGAGACATTTTTGTTGATGATGAAAACTAGTTGTTCTGATGAAAGTTGCTCTGATGATAGTTGTTTGGTGATGAAGAAAATGAACAAGTTTGGGAGCCTATTTATAGCCAAAACGAAACACAATTAAAACACATAAATAAATGTGACAAGACAAGTGCATGCAACGGTTGAACACTTAAATCGAAGCAAGTCGCCACCCCCGTTGGCGACAACTCTTAAAAATCAACGTTGTCGCCACTCCCATTGGCGACAACTCTTAAAAATCAATGTTGTCGCCACCCCCATTGGCGACAACTCTTAAAAATCAATGTTGTCGCCACCCCCCTTTGGCGACTGCCATAAATGCATAAGTGTGTAAGAGATTCCCTAGCCTGCATGCATTAGTCTTGTCACATTTATTTGTTTCAGACGATTATTCCATGTATTCTTGCATGCATGCTTGTGTAAGAGGTGGGGACGAGATTCCATTGTGGCATGCATTAGTCTTGTCGCATTTATTTGTTTCAGACGATTATTGCATGTATTCTTGCATGCATGCTTGTGTAAGAGGTGGGGACGAGATTCCATTGTGGCATGCATTAGTCTTGTCATGTTTGATTCTTGCATTATCTTTGATTCTTGCATGTATTATATGAACCACTTCACAAATAAACTTCACAACACATTTCTCCCAAACATTTCTTCTTTCACACATAAACTTCACAAACATTCATCCCAGATATTTCTCACAAACACATATCAAAATTATGGCATCCACCTCACAATACAAAGTTCGTGTTCATATGAACGGTGAGACTTACCACTGCGACACAAACGGTTTCCTATTTAGAAACACTAACTCAACACGTTTTTCTCTAAATAGACAAGCGGATTTCTCTTATCTAAAAAGGAAAATCGAATCCAAAATAAGAGAACCAGTCTCTCAAATATTTTACCAACAACCCTTACTTGAACCTAACAACTCGGTCAAGTTTTATCAATCACAGATAACAACTGACATAGAGGTTCAAAACATGTTCCTTACCCATGAGTATTTTGGTTATGATTATCTGGAACTGTACATAGTGGTTGAACAAATTGTTCCTTCACAAAATATTCAGTTACAGGTTATTGATCCTGTTGTTGATGACGAACAACAGCCCGAAGATGTCATTGACGAAGAAACTGAAATAGAAGATGTCGTTGATGAGTTGGTGAACCGTGATTCCGAAAATGACGAACAAGTTCCAGTACCAGATCTAGTACCGGATACACATGCATATTCACCTCCATCACATTTCACAACACTTAATTTGGGAGAGGACGAGCCATCGTTTGATATGTTCTACAATCCATATATGAGGTCAGACGAGGAGTTAAAAGAGGGTGACACGTTTCGTTCGAAGGATGAGTGTATGTTAGCTATAAAAAACTAGCACTTAGATTTTAAAGCTGATCGCTCAAATCCAGAGAGAGTCACTATTGTGTGCAGAAACCCGGAGTGTGGATACATGTTGAAGGCATCATTCATAAAGAAATTTAATGCGTGGGTGATACGTTCGATATCTCAAGGCCACACTTGCGTCAACACAAATATGGCGCAAGATCATTGAAAACTCAGTCATGACATGATATGTCATAGCATCATTCCTCTCGTCGAAACTGACCCATCATTGAAGGTGAAGACAATTATTTCCCATTGCGTTTCTGTGTTCAAGTACAGACCTTCGTACAGAAAGGCTTGGTTAGCGAAGCAGAAAGCAATTGAAAAAGTCTACGGCAACTGGGAGGAATCATACCAACAACTTCCTCGCTACCTGGCTGCACTGCAATTGTATTCACCTGGGACTGTTACTATATTGGAGACACTGCCGGCACAATCCCAAGACGGAACCCCTCTCGAAGGTAATGGAATCTTCCATAGACTGTTCTGGGCGTTTCGACCATGCATCATCGGTTTTGGTTTTTGCAAGCCGATTATTCAAATTGATGGAACCTGGTTGTATGGGAAATACAAGGGAACATTGCTGATGGCGGTCGCGCAGGATGGAAACAGCAACATTTTTCCAATAGCCTTTGCTCTGGTAGAAGGAGAAACAGCTGCTGCTTGGAGTTTCTTTCTGAAGAATCTCCGAGCTAGAGTTACTCCACAACCTAATCTTTGTTTGATTTCGGACATGCACGCTTCTATTGACAGCGCATACAACAATCCAGCAAATGGTTGGCACAACCCCCCGTCTAAGCATGTCTACTGTATTAGGCATATAGCACAAAATTTTATGAGAGAGATCAAAGATAAATTTTTGAAGAACCATTTGGTGAACGCGGGGTATGCCTTAAACCAACCTGGATTTCAATACTACCGCCGAGAAATAGCGTTGACAAATCCAGATGCAGGGAGGTGGATTGACAGCATTGACAGAGCGATATGGACTAGGTCATACAACGATGGGGCTAGGTGGGGCCACATGACTACAAATCTTGTGGAATCAATGAACGGGGTTTTCAAAGGCATACGAAACCTACCTATAACTGCTTTGGTTAGTGCTACGTATTTTCGGATGGCAACTTTGTTCGTCACAAGAGGTAAGCGGTGGAATTCAGTGTTGCAAAAACAACAGGTATACAGCGATGTCGACATGAAATATATACAACAAGAATCTGCTAAGGGTAATACTCATCGAGTGGCAGAGTTCGACCGTCACGGCCACACCTTTAGTGTAAAAGAAACAATTGACCACAACCAGGGGCTACCACGACAACAGTATCGCGTCTCAATCCCAGATCGTTGGTGCGACTGTGGCCAATTTCAAGCATATCGCATGCCTTGCTCCCATGTCATTGCAGCATGTTCACATACTCACTTTGATGCATTATCTTTGGTATCAGAAATTTACAAGGTATCAACGTTGCTCAACGTATATGACAATTACTTTCCGGTGGTAGCAATTGAGGCATATTGGTCTGTGTACGAGGGGGAAACAGTTTGGCATAACGATTTAATGCGTCGGAATAAAAGCGGTCGACCAAACAGCAGGCATATTAGAACCGAGATGGATGCCACAGAAAAAATGCAGAGAAAGTGTAGTATATGTCGGGAGGTAGGACATAATAGGAACAAATGTCCCAATCGTGGATCTAGCTCCACAACATAGTTTTTAGTTGCAATGATATTTGTGATTTACTTTTTCAATGAAATTGACTTTTTTTCATTAATTAGATGGATTACAACAACACAACAAACAACAAACATTAGGCCTAGAAATAAATTTTTACCTAATAACACAACAACACAATAAACAACACAACAAACAATTAAAATCTATGAAATTATAGCGGTTAAAACAATGTCGTTTGTTCCGTCCATTATTTGTTCAGTATCATGGTCGGTTTTCACATCAACCCACCAACGGATCGTCTCTCCGGTCCTAAGCGACACCCTTGTTCTAAGCCTCTGAATCCTTTTTATTTCTTCCCCGAGACTGTACTCCCCTTCTAACTGTGCCATAAGAGTCCGCTTCAGGCTGTTGAAGTCGCGGATGTTCCAAAACGTCACCGCCATAGGAGGTTTGACCGGGGAAAAAATTACATGACCATAACATCTCTTGTATTCCGGCGCCGGCACAGGATGGCTGGATGATGTTCGTTCCCATGACTGCGGCCTTATGCGAGATATGATCAATAGTGAATATGGAAAAATTGAAGGAGAAAATAATGAAGATTGATTTCATGATGAGCTGCTATATATAGGCCAAAATATTAAGTGTTGTCGCCACCCAAGGAGGCGACCGAGACAGCTGGATGCAACTAAAAAAATAATAGAAAAAAATAGTTAAACAAAATAATATAAAAAAATAATGGAAAATAAATAGTAAATAAAATACTAATGGAAAAAAATAATAGAAAAAAAAACAAGTAAAAAAATAATATCAAAAAATATGAAAAAAAATAGGGGGGGTGTTGTCGCCGGGGGGTGGCGACAACACCTGTTTTTTGAACGTGTTCGCCAGGCCCACTGGCGACTGCATTGTGGGCTTAGTGTTGTCGCCACCCCCCTGGCGACAACGTGTTATTTTTAAAAAAAAAAAACATTTTGGTAACTTTTTTGAAAAACTTGTTATATTTGAATTTTTTTAAAAAAATATGGATATTCAAAAAAAAAATCTCGTACTTACACCATCACTATTTCAAATTATTTCTAATGCTTTATACAAAATTTAATACAAAAAAAATTATTAAAAAAAACAAAGGTATGTGAAACCGTATATTAATGGTGTGAGTGTATCATTGTGGTGTACACTTAGCATTTCTATTTTTAAAATAACAAAAACAATCTTTAAAAATATATTATCTCACTTTTTATAAAGTAAAGTTGACAACAATTTTAAACATAGAAAATAAACAATAATTTTAAAAAATAAGCAGAATTATATTAGGGAGGTCTAGCACGTGTTGAGGCCTACGACGAAATTTAAAAGTAATTTTTTTTTAATTTAATAATCATATTTTACTCAAAATAATATATTATAATTATAAGTTTTTAGGATATAAAATCATTTATTAGATCATCATAATTGATTTTGTTTACCTTTTTCTTTAATTGATGATAAAATTAATTTATATAAGCACTTTGTTAATGCCTTTTTGAAAATATTATAATAGCAAAAGTATTTCCAATATTCTTTAAAAAAAATACTTGATACTAACAAATCTTCTATTAAATACGGATTTTTTTTTTAAAAATTGTTGTATGTGAGTGTGATTTTTAAAATAACTAATCATATGAAATACAATCGAGAGGGATGTTATTAATATACACATTTTAAATATATTTTATTATTTAATTGTAATAAAAATAATTTAAAAATAATTATTTGTTATTTTAACAAATTTTCTGCATAACATTCTCCAAAACATAGCAGCCTATCATGTTGAACAATGACCCAGATGTCGTACCACATGCTGAGACATCATGTCCAGCATGTGTCTATTTTGCAGTTCCATACAACTTAAAAAAGCTAAATCAACTTGAACACTTTGAACACTTCTCCATACAAAATATTTGAAAACTCGATTTTGACATCTAGAAAATTCACTGGACTGCATCAAAGCATTCAATCACCAACAAACATAGTACCAACAGAGTTAAGTACCAACAACAGCAGAAGTCAGTAGCATTAAGATCAGAAGCTTACACACAGTCCATTCATTTACTCCAAACCAAACATGTAGTCACTCATGTAATCATTCAGATACTTAATCATGCATGAACTTGGTTAGCACATAGTTATTAGCATAAAATCCTACTAACTAATAATCATTAGCATGCAATCTTTAATAACTTAATCATGCATAACAAAAACAATTAGTAATTAATACTTAGTATATGCAAAATCTACTAACACAAGTATATTAACACTCAAATTTTTTCACACAGATACAAGGCCCAAATGTCTTTCCCGATGCTCCAGCATGAAGCACAACATTAGTACTTCCCAAACAGTCAGCATTAAATAATTACCAGGTCTACATGTACGCAACAAATACATCACTTCTTACCATTACTCCATTTTTTCCATAACTTGGCAAAGGGTTAGTTTTTCAAAGAAGTTAGCATGCATAGAAGACAACGTGCACAAGGTCAGTCATGCAAGGTCAGTATATTAGTAGATACACAACCAGAACATGAGAAAATTCACCAGAATCAGCATGAAAAGATGCACAACAATATTACATAACTCAGTCTCAAGAGATCTGCCACATCAATCTCTATCTTTTTTATCTTCTTAGGATTCAAGTATGTGATCAAAATCTTCTTGGAGTCGGATGTTTCATTACCATGTTCAACAACGATGATGTTATTCATAACATCTCTAGATCCCTTGGCCTTATTTATCCAAGACTTCAGCATATTTCCAACATCCTTAGGAACCTCAATTTCTTTGGCAGGGATGCACCCACTTGATTGTTTAGATGAATCTTCAGAATTTTCATTCATATTTAACAGCTGAGCTTGAAGGATCAGAGAGAGATCTATAATTTGAAAGCAGGATCCATTTTTCTTACTTGTAACGCCAACCCAGTTATACCACACCTGATATAACCAAGGAAACTTTCTTATTTTATTTGCCAAAGTTTTCTTAGGGGAGAGAAACACTTTTTCTCTTTTGACACAACTCCCTAACATTTATTGCTATGGACTCTGAAAGATGCAAATACCAAGGACACACCTTAGTATTTTAAATTGATTTACATCCAAAGCTTTAGTGACAATGTCCCATATCAATGTCATGACAACCTGCAGGTAACAAGCAAAACCATTGAATCCAAAAAGGGAAATAAGAAAAGACGGATTTCAAAGCCAACCCGCAATCACCGACGCAACACTTCTGACCGACCCGCCATCTACGATCGTACCTCCGCCGTGAAGCGCCACGACACCCGCATCACTGTTAACCACCGTCCGCCATAATCTCTGGGTTCGATTCATGATTTCACTTTGTCTCTTTTAATTTTGTGCGTTACTGTAGTTGTTGTTTGTTTACTATTTTCACAGTGAAAAGAAAATTGAGAAGAAAAAGGATTTAAAGAAGTGAGAGGGGAAAGATTCCAACCAGCCATTCATTAAAACTTCTTGATCGTTGCTTGATAGTGAGAGGGGAAAGATTCCAACCAGCCATTCTCCCTTGCTTATAAGGCCTCTGAACATGAGTTTATCAAACTGAATATTCTTGTCCACGCCATTGAAAGTAGCATTCAAAGTCTTGAAATTTCCAAGAGCTTCAACATCTTCAACATCAATCCAATCACCTTCTAGTTTCAAACTGGTTGTACTATCTGCAGAAGTAACCACTCGAAGTTTCTATTCTTTTATCACACCTTTTCATGCTTTGTTGTCCATTGATTTGAGAAAGACAATCATCATTGACTTCCACTAATCATAGTTGGTGCCATTCAAAACAAGTGGTTTATTGACTGATCCTCCATTTTTCACAATGTCCATTTGAGCATAATGTATATCCCCCCAGAGCTCACCCAACAGATGTATCACGCAATGTCCTAGCAACTGGTTCCGCGAGTTAAACCAGAGCCACCATAATTAACTAGTATAAAAAGATGGAGTAGAAAAGAAATAAATAACACAAATAATTGGTAACCTAGTTTGATGCAACCTGCACCTACATCTAGAGGGTTGGATTTCAAGCCAAGAAAGGATATTCACTATTAGTAGCTTAGTACAATCAGTATTACAAGCAACAACAAATCCTATGATACCTATGTCTTTCCTAACACTACCAAATGACTTTCTATTTAGGTTTTCCCATAAATATGAGAATCTCTCTCACTTTATCTCAAATGCTAACCTAAGTATTTGGACTTTCAATCTCTAGACCCTAGTGATCAACCTCACACTACTACAAATAACGCATCTAACATCGGATGCGAAATGTGTTTTATCTCGACAATAGAAGCAAAGAATTTTAACTTGTTTACAAAGAATATTAAAATAACAGCAAGTATTTACAACAAATTCTGAATACTCTTTAAAATAACAAAGAATATTTAAATAACAAGTTGATACAACGAATTCCCACTTCTGAATTAATGTTGTGAGAAAAATCTTCAAGCTGCATTAGGCTTAAAGAAATTAACAAAAGCATCATAGCCTTTATTCATCCTAGTTCTTTTGAATGAATATCTTCGCTGAAGGGAGCTTCCTTCATTGTTTCTTTGAAGGACGAATGAATAAATAGTTTACAACAAAAAGAGAAGGGAGCTTCCTTCAATGTCTCCTTGAAGGAAGAATGATTTTTCTACACTTCTAATCTATCAAATGAGCAAAAATATAACAATAACAACAACAACAACATTATGTGAGATAGATTGCAAGGGGAGAAAAAACTTCTTGTTCTATAAGAAGATTGAATGTTTTTTCCGTCTTGCAATCCATCCCGAAAAATGATGCTTACGAGTTTGGGGCGGCTACAAATAAGTAAGGATTATGGTAAAATATGTTGCTTTTATAGTGAAATCTCAATATTTGATCCCTCAATTATATTGAATTTGATCCCTCGGTTATATCGAGAAACTGAAGGGTTAATTATTTTAGTTTACAATTATAATCAAATAAAAACATAAACTGTAAAAGTTGGGATTTGAAGCGTGTCCTGATTAATTTTACCCGTCGGATATATTAGAAACTGAGGTAAGTTGTTACTTTTATTATTATAAAAAAATAAAAACATGACGCGTCTAGGCTTAGCACCTCGTTTTTTTCCGGTTGACGAGAAAACTTCATCATGAAAAGCGTTATTTGTTGTAGTGTCAATCACAATTATGAGTGGTGTTGAATCTTACAAACTTACTATGAAAAGTTGCTGAAACATAGTGGTATACATAAAAACAGTGAATCTTTTGAACCTTAAACTCTATAGATCTTCAATATACGATTCGTGTCTTCCAAGCTCGGAAAGAGCTCCTTGTATAGTATAACTCTTCTAGGTTTTTTTCATGGATATTTGATTTGATTTCGTCTAGAATTGATGCAGATTTTGTTGAATATTATTGTTCTTTAAATCTCCCCAACAAGATATGATTTGTTTAAATTTAAATCTGAATTAATTTTCATCCAACTGTCAAACAAATCATTTAATCGTATGGTTAAATCAATAACAATAAACTCTTTAACAAATCTTCTGCAGAACATTCTCCAAAATGCTGCAGTCTGACTTGTTGAGGAAACACTACGCCAAATTTAAGTTTTAGCAGCACACCTACTAAAGCGCTTCTAGTAAAAAGCGCTGTTATAGGTTGCACTAAAAACAAAATAAAAAAACACGCTAAAAAAGCGCTCTTAAAGGGGGGGTAATGAAAGCGCTTTTCAAAAGCGCTCTTATAGGGGGGGCTATGAAAGCGCTTTCTAAAAGCGCTCTTAAAGGGGGGGGTATGACAGCGCTTTTCAAAAGCGCTCTTATAGGGGTCTTATAGTGGGGGATATGAAAGCGCTTTTGAAAGCGCTCTTAAAGGGGGGGGGTTACAAAAGCGCTTTTTAAGAGAAAGCGCTGGCATAGGTGGCCCTTCTAAAGCGCTTTTCAGAAGCGCCCTCGTAGGTGTTTTAAAATAAAACAAATTAAACTTGCCCCAATTAATTTCAGAAGCGCTTCTCAGTATCTTTCTCCTTCGCGACATAACACAGAATCCCTAAATCAATTTCTTCCCTAAATCAATTTCAATCCTCCGCCACGACCTCCGCCACGACCTGCCACGACCTTCAGCCGTCTCCGCCGCTTCAGTGCATTGCCGTCTCCGCCGCTTCAGTGTCGTTCTCCGTTCTCCCTCCGCCTCTGGTTTGCTGCATCCCTTTAGGTAATTTCTATGTTATCTCTTCTGCTTCTTATTCATATTGAATCATCTGGTTCATATCATTCTGTATTCTAGTGTTCTCTTCTGCTTCTTATTCATACTGCATAGGTTTTTGAATATGCTGAGAGAGGATTCTGTATTCTAGTGTTCTCTTCATACTTCTTATTCATACTGCTTAGGTTTTAATCATTTTCAATTAAGCTGAAACATTATAGTTATTTTTACTAGTGTCGATTGAGTGGTGAAGTTGAGATATCATGCCGAAATATGACAATCGGATCGGTTATGCCGAAACATGCATCTATGGTGAATGAACCGGACGCTTACTTACTAATTTTCTTGTTACACTTGATGATATTATAACATGTCCAGGTGCATTTAGGGAAGAGAAATAGTAATTGATAGGATTGCATTTTAATGACTCTTTTTTGAAAATTCCCGGATTATATTTGGTTTGGAAATTGGATTCTTGTTGAAATATATTCATAAAAGAGTGAAGATAATTTGAGTGATTGTAGGTTATGTTGTGTGTAAATACAACACGACACCGACAAATTAGTGAAGATATTTTGAGTGCTATCTTATTGATTATTAAGATTTAATAGTATCCTTTGAAATTAACGATAGAATAACATTCTTATTAATTCAAAGCATGCATGCATGGAAAAGATATGTTAATTCTCGTTACTTTCGTGATTTAGTGACTATTAAAAAATCACTTATTTGATAAAATAAAAATCACTTATTTGAGTTAATAAATTTTGGTCAGTCATCTTCCTGTACGTGTTTAAGTTATTCCACCTAGTGGTATTTGATAATTAAACTTCTTATAAAATATTATTGACTGAACCGTGGCCATCCTTATCCTATCTATGCTTAGCCACTCTTACTTTTTGAAATTGAAAGTGAGATTTGTCTACTTCTATTATATTTTATGGTACTATTTATAGGGTTTTTTTAATGAGAATTGCACACTGTTTCATTATAGATAAGTCTCAGTTTGAGGCTTAGCAGTACTAGTATTATCTCTTTTTATTAATACTTGAAGACATTGAGACACAACAACCATATATTTTGAAGGCAGTTCATAAATGCTTTCACAAATGCAACCACTAACTAATGTTTTGTAGAACTAGAATCCTAATATATTCTTATTCCTCTGTAGAGGGTAGTTTTTGGTCTTAATAATGGTATTGAATAAATAGTTGAATATGCTACAGTTTGCATATACTTCCTTCACTTTTATAATATTTGTATTTAACTGCATCGTGTGTGTGTGTGTTTAATTTTACAGTTACTTTGAAGTCTCTGGTTTCTACTTGTACAACGCCGATTCAAACCTACCATCTCCCACATCAAGTCTAATTCAGGTTACTATCCCTTTCTTCTTGCTTATAGTTTGTTATTTTCTGCTTATAGTTTATTGTTTATGGTTCTATTTAATATCAATTTAGTGTCTCTCAACCAATTTTTTGGTTTGTGGACTTATATTACCTTGAAATAAGGTAATGTCTTCTTTAAGAAATCGGGTATTCTGATTAGGTATTCTATTATGATGATAGCTATTTATTATCTTGACAGAATTCCTTAGTACCTGATAGAGAAACCAAGAAGCATTTGTTTAGCTTAATTAAGTCATGGATAAGACATGGATGAGATCAAACCGATTGTCGAAAGAGTACGAGAAAGGGGTATGGGAATTCGTTGAGTTTGCGGTTAAGCACTCCGAAGACCCGCTTCGAATGCCGTGTCCTTGCTTGGGTTGCTGTTATGGGGATAAGGTTGACGGGAAACAGTTGGGATCCCATTTACTACGGTTTGGAATTGATAGAAGTTATACATGTTGGACAATGCATGGTGAGAAAAGTAACGGGAATGCTGGGTCGAGTTGTAATAGGAAGTATGCTTCAAACGACGATTGCACAGACACATACGATTGCGATCGAGTCGAAGAGATTGCAGAAGCGCTTGAAGAAGATCTTGCGGATTGTCCCAAAATGTTTGAGAGGTTGGTAAGCGATGCAGAGAAACCGTTGTATGATGGTTGTTCAAAATTCACAAGATTGTCTGCGGTGTTAAAGTTGTACAACTTAAAGGCGGACAATGGATGGTCGGATAAAAGTTTCACAGAGTTATTAGCCCTTATGAAAGATATGCTACCAGAGGATAATGTTCTTCCCAATCGAACGTATGAAGCCAAAAAGATGTTGTCCTCTATTGGCATGAGCTATGATAAGATACATGCATGTCCAAACGATTGCGTTTTGTTTCGAAACGAGTATGCAGCGTTGAATGAGTGTCCTAAATGTGGTGCCCCTCGATATAAGAAAAAGTTGTCTCCTGCTAAAGTCTTATGGTATTTTCCTATAATTCCGAGATTTAGACGCATGTATCGTAGTGAGACCGATTCAAGACACTTGACTTGGCATGCAGATGAAAGAATTATTGATGGAAAGTTGCGACATCCGGCAGACTCACCACAATGGATGAAAGTTGATACTGAATATCCTGAATTTGGAAAAGAAGCAAGAAACCTTCGGTTGTCATTGTCTACTGATGGAATGAACCCGCATGGTACTCAAAGTATCTCGCATAGCACATGGCCTGTGATTCTTATGATCTATAACCTACCTCCGTGGCTATGTATGAAGCGTAAGTACATGATGTTATCTATGCTAATTTCTGGGCCTAAACAACCAGGGAATGACATAGATGTATACTTGGCACCCTTAATCGAAGATTTAAAGTTTTTGTGGGAGAACGGTGTGGAGGTTTACGATGGGTATAGGAAGGAAAGTTTCAACTTGAGGGCGATGTTGTTTGGAACAATTAATGATTTTCCAGCATACGGAAATCTATCCGGGTACAGCAATAAAGGTCAAAAGGCGTGTCCCGTTTGTGAAGATGAAACCGATACGACACGATTGGAGCTTTGTCAGAAGAATGTCTTTCTCGGCCATCGTAGATTCTTAAATTCTAATCATCACTACCGTGGGTGGAGAAAAGCATTCAACGGAAAGGCCGAACACGGTACAGCCCCGCCTTTTTTGTCAGGTGATCAAATTTTTGAAAAGGTGAAAGATGTGAGCACTCAGTTTGGCAAGCCTTTTGCACATTCACTTGTCAAGGGTGGGTGGAAGAAGAAGTCAATTTTTTTTGAACTTCCATATTGGAAGTCGTTGTACGTAAGACATTTCCTGGATGTTATGCATATTGAAAAAAATGTATTTGACAGCGTCATAGGTACGTTACTCAATATACAAGGAAAGTCTAAGGATGACCTTAACATAAGGAAGGACATGGTAAACATGGGAATGAGAACTGAATTGGGACCCATGACGAAAGGAAGACGAACATATCTGCCACCTGCTGTTTACACTCTATCTAGAAAGGAGAAGAAAACATTGTGTAAGTTTCTCAGTGAAGTTAAAGTTCCAGAAGGCTACTCTTCAGATATTAGAAGACTTGTGTCCATGAAAGACCTCAAGTTAAAGAGTTTGAAGACGCATGATTGTCATGTTATAATGGAACATTTTTTACCAATAGGTATACGTTCTATTCTTCCAGAAAAAGTAAGAAGCGCAATAACTAAGCTGTGTTTCTTCTTCAGGTCAATTTGCAGTAAGGTGGTCGATCCCGCGATCTTACCAACATTGCAAAAAGAGATAGTTGTTACTTTATGTGATCTTGAAATGTATTTTCCTCCCTCGTTTTTTGACATAATGGTTCATCTAGTCGTGCATCTTGTGAAAGAGACACAATTGTGCGGACCAGCTTATATGAGATGGATGTACCCTGCTGAACGTTATATGAAAATATTAAAAGGGTACGTGAAAAACAGAAGTCGACCGGAGGGCTGTATTGCGGAACGATACGTTGTTGAAGAAGCGGTTGAGTTTTGTACTGAATATCTGTCAAATGTTCAATCTATTGGACTCCCTAAGTCTCATATTGTCGAAAAAAAAGAAGGAAAAAGGCTAATTGGAAATAAAGTTGTGACAATATCAATGGTCGAACGGGATCAAGCGCACTTGTATGTTCTGCACAATGAGATTGAGGTTGAGCCGTATGTTGAAATGCACAAGATTGTTCTCCGAGATTTAAATCCAAATAGAAATGAGAACTGGATAGTACGAGAGCACAATCGAAGTTTCATACCGTGGTTTAGGGATCATATTTATTCAAAGTATCGTTCAGATCCTGCTTCAATAACAGAAAGGTTGAGATGCTTAGCCTATGGTCCAACTGTAATTGTGCTTTCTTATAGCGCATACGCAATTAATGGATACACATTTTATACCAAAGAACAGGATGATAAAAGTACTATGCAAAATAGTGGTGTTACCTTGGTGGCTGAAGCAATGCACATATCAAGTGCGAATGACTTAAATCCGAAATTTGCAAATTTGTCATATTTTGGGGTTATCGAGCGCATTTTGGTGTTTGATTACGCGAAGTTTCAGATTCCTGTATTTGGTTGCAAGTGGGTTGAAAATAATAGTGGCATACGAATGGATAAGTCAGGATTTTTGCAAGTGGATCTCAATAGGGTAGGGTACAAAGATGAGCCTTTCATTCTAGCCTCTCAAGCTAAACAAGTGTTCTATGTCAATGATCCTTCAAGTACGAAATGGTCTATAGTGCTTTTATCTAACAAAATAGTTGATGAAAACATTGAAGATCAAGGTGATATTGGTGTTGGCATTGATTCTTGTACAAGAAGCGATCAAAATGAGAATGAATCTTGTACTAGAAATGATCATAATGAGGGTATTTGGATTAATCCAACCGTCCGCGTTGTTAAGAGACGCGTTGAACACAATCCTACCAAGAAAAGAAAGAGACGTTAGTGATAAAGGTAATAGTTTTATTCACTTTGTACCGATTGTTTTATTCAATAGTATAGTACTTATTCAATTTGTTTTATTCAATTTGTACCGATTGTTTTATTCAATTTGTACCGATTATTTTATTCAATTTTTACCGACTAATTTGTTTTGAACCATGTATCCGTTTGTCGACTTCTTTACATGTAAATATACTATTTTGACGATTCCGGAGCTGCTTATGCACTTATCTTTACATTTCGGGACTGTTTTTTTTATCGGTTTTGCTTCTGCCCGTAATCAAAAGTCGGGCTTAGGGTCTGAATTTCGGAAAACCGACTTTATTTTTGAGTCCGTGGGGACGTTTTACCATAGCCATGTAAATTTCGTTCAATTCCGACAACTTTCTTTTTTGACGCTCATTTTGATTTGTACCGATTTCGTTTCCGATACACTTGTTCATGCATGGTTTGACTTGTATAGATTGTAAGCTTATTAATAGTGTACTAATGTGCTTTACTTTGTTTGATACATGTTCAATGGCTTCAGATAAAGATGCTCCACCTGCAAACTCACAAGAAAACTCACAAGAAAGAGATGCTCCGGATACAAATGCTCCACCTGATACTGAAGCAAAAGAAGTTGCACGAGGCATCACGATTATGAAGGGAATCATACGACATAGAGACCAAGGATTAGTATACCCTTTGGAATGGAATTCTGAAAACCAACCAATTGGTCCTAATTCTGCAAAGTTGACAAGTTACATTGGTACACTTGTTCGTATGCATATTCCAATCTCCGTAGCTAAATGGAATATGAAGAGTGACGACTTGGATAATAAAAAAAAGGCGATTTGGGAAGAGCTTCAGGTATATACCATATATGGTTGTTGTTATTATATTGACGATAAATTGTTTACATTACTTATACTAACACACTATGCGTATGTTTTTTTGCAGAGGACCTTTGACATACCAGATGAGCGTAAAAAGTACATACTTAGTTTGGCCGGAAAAAGATATAGAGGGTGGAAAGCTTTTTTGACAAATAACTATCTTAAGGATAAAGATGGAAACTTTCTTGAAGAGGCGCCGGGAAGACCACTAAAGTATAAGATCTTCATTGATGAAGAAGATTGGGTTAAGTTTGTAAATCAAAGAGATGAAGCTTTTCGGAAAAGGAGTGTCACAAATAGCTCGAGAGCATCAAAACCCGCATATCCATACAAAAAAGGGCGTATGGGATATGCACGCTTGGAGGATAAAATTGTAAGTAAATAGAAATGCGTTTTAATTAATTGTCTAAATGTGTTTTATTTGACGATTTTGCGATTTGTGTCAATGCATAGTTGGAGGAGTCTAAAAGTGAGGAAACCTCACTTCCTGTACATGTGTTGTGGAGGGAAGCTCGGGTGGGCAAGAATCAAGCCGTCGATCTCGAAGTTCAGAGAGTGTATACTGAATGTGTAAGTATAATACTGTGTCTTTATTTAAATCAAATGTTTTTTAATATATAAATGATTTTTTATCTCCACTAATAATTATTGAAATATAAATGAATTACAGGAGACCTTGTCGCAATCGGTGTCCACCGGTGAGGATCATGATGATAGGAGCGTACTTAGTAGAGCCCTACATGCTCCTGAGTATCCCGGTCGGGTGAGGGGTAAGGGTCATGGTGTGACTCCAACCTCTTATTACAAGAATCCTAGGAGAAGAAATCCTTCAAATGAAGAAGTGTTGCAAAAGTTGGCGGAATTGCAAGCACAAGTCTCTGCATTGCAAAAAGATAAAGATTTGTATATGAGAGAAAAGTGCAATACTGCATCGGTGAGAGAAACTAGTGATAAAGCTAGTTTCAACGGTCAAAGAAAATTTCCCGAGGTATTTCTTACAAATTGTTCTATTTCCTTACAAATTGTTCTATTTTGTTAACGATAATGACTTTATATTTACTATTGGTTTAGGGCATTTCTTCTTGCCAACTATTCTTATCGGAACCGTGTTATCGCCTAGTTGGCAAGGGAAAAGTGCACAACACTGTGGGAGATTTACTTCACCATAGACCGCTCCCGGATGGACACCTGAAAGTATCGGTGGATGTTGTAGTAGATCATGATGCGATGCTACCGGTACCTGACTTGGTCTCAGAGACGACATTGCTGCGAGATGCAATAGGATCATTTGTTGCATGGCCCTCGGAGCTCATTGTCATTAGTGATGAGGTAT
Source organism: Vicia villosa (assembly GCF_029867415.1). Lineage (NCBI taxonomy): Eukaryota > Viridiplantae > Streptophyta > Magnoliopsida > Fabales > Fabaceae > Vicia > Vicia villosa. The sequence goes on along the minus strand of NC_081183.1, from coordinate 177,038,846 downwards.
ATTGAAAACGATTAAGAAATCATTTAGTTTTCGAATGTCAATTCTAAACCGTTTATTAACTATTTTTTACATTTTAATTTTAGATTGCTCCTATAAAACCCGCAAATAAGGGTAAAGGGATTTTACAGGAGGAGGAGTCTGTTGCATCACTAAAAGAGGTACATTTAAAGTGTTAATAATTAATCTAAATCTAAATCTGCATGATTTTATATTTTACCTAACTTATATGATTTTTAGGCATCCGCTCGGGAGTCACAACAAGTGACGCAGCATGTTCGTACCGTACCACCCACTGGTCCTCCGAAGCCAGCGGGAAAAAAAGGCGGTGCTTTTGTGCCTCGGTACCGGTCGACGCTCGCAAAAATGGTTGATATGTCCGATTTGAAGGACGGTGCTTTACGTGAAATCGTTATGGATGAGAGTGTCTTCGGTATTGAATTCAAGTCACTTATTGAACTTGATGACTTGGAGGAGATTTTTAAGCATGATCAACTAGGCGTCAATAACATGCACTCATACATCCGGTAATATTCCCTCATCCGATATATTATTTAATTAGTCTCACAATATAATTTATTTACACATTTCAATGAAAATAATCTAATGTTTGTTATGTTTTTATTTAAGGTTGTTGTATGACAGAGTGTTGCGCGGGACTCCGTTGTCTAACAGATTCCGTTTCGTGTCTTCCGCCCACTGCAGCGGAATGGAAATTGCTTCGGAACGGGAATCAGTTAGACAGCGATTAGTCGATAGATTCATGTCCACCGGCAACACAGAATGTCTGCATCTTTGGGCGTATAATACCCGACCAGTAGGGTTAGTTTCTCATTCTTTGTTCATCTAATCTCTGTTTCTTTTGTGTATAGCAAAATTTTCATATAACCTATTGTTTTTATTTATAGAGCACACTGGTTGCTGCTTGCTATCAACCCTATAAGGGAAGTCGTGTATTATCTGAATTCGGTAAACGGTGAATGGACCAATTATCAGGCCATGAAGGACATCGTTGATTTGTAAGTGGGATCGTTCTAAATATATATTCGTGTATATTTATATATATATTTACTTATTTGTGGGATTGATCTAAACATATGCTTTTATATATTTGTTAATTAGATCAATACAAGTGTTCCGAAGTCAACGGGACGCACAGGTATCCCGAACTAAATCTAGCAACATTACTTGGATCCAAGTGCAGGTACATTATTTTTCACAATGTTGCTTATAATATATTTATGCTACTTGATAAAACAATGCACAACTATAGAATCTTATTTGTTTTTCCATGTAGTGTCCGCAACAGCGAAACAGTTACGATTGCGGATACTTTGTATTGAGGTATATAAAAGAAATCCTTCAGGCAAATCAATTAGAGATTCCGCTCACGGTATGAATTTATAACTTAAGATAATTTCATATAACTTATTACATTTAACTAAATGTATCATTCATATTTTTTTTTTTGTTTTGTAGTACCTTGACGAATTCCGTGCCGCTACATACCCGAAACTTAAGTTGGAAGAAATAAAAGAGGATTTGAGTCATTTTTACATTAAGCACTTTTTCATGTAGGATTTGTGTCGATTTACTTACAATTTTATATAACATTATTGATGTTGTAATATATGATGTATATATATAATTTTGGATATTATTTTGGTATATATATTGTCTTACTGATGGCTGAAATAATATCGTCGAGAATAAATTACAGGTCGAAAATAAATTACAGGTCGAAAATATTACAGGTCGACTGGGAGGATTAAATTACAGGCTGCACATTAAAAAACCTCACAAACCTACTAAAGCGCTTCTAAGTAAAAGCGCTGCCAAAGATTAATAAAAAAGAATTAAAAAAAAAAAACGCAACATACGAAAGCGCTTCTGTAAAAGCGCTCTTATAGGGTGGGCTTTAAGAGCGCTTTTTCCTAAAAAAGCGCTCTTAAAGGCCACCCTATAAGAGCGCTTTTCCAAAAGCGCTTTCGTATGTTGCTTTTTTTTTTTTTTAACTCTCACAGGGGGGGCTATAACAACGCTTTTCTGGAAAAAGGGCTCTTAAAGGGGGGCCTACGAGAGCGCTTTTTCCAGGAAAACGCTCTTATAGGGGGACCTACGAGAGCGCTTTTTCCAGAAAAGCGCTCTTATAGGGGGGGCCTACCAGAGCGCTTTTAGAAGCGCTTTTGTAGGCTACGCCAGCGCAGCCTTTAACAGCGTTTTTAAGCGCTCTTAAAGCCCAAAAAAAGCGCTCTTGTAGGGCTTCCTTGTTGTAGTGAAAATCTCAGATGTCGTACCATATGCTGAGACATCATGTCCAACATGTGTCCCTTCTACAATTTCTTACAACTTAAAAAAAGTTATATCAACTTGAGCACTTTGAAAATTTCTCCATATTATTATTTTGCAAAATGTAGCCTATCCAAATTATCAATTAAAAAAAAAAAACTTCACACGTGAATAGAAAAAATGATCTACATAAGTTTTATTTAAAACCAATTAATATATATATATATATATATATATATATATATATATATATATATATATATATATATATATATATAAGATTTTTAACTTTGACATTATTTCTTCCTTTAGTTTTATCATAGTCCCTTTAAAATGTTTATTTTATTTTATTTTACCATTTTCAGTAACATTTTATTTTGAAAGAGTACTTTTAGATTGATAGGAATATGGTTGTCAAACTAGTTGGTATGTGTGTTTGTCTTTTGCTCATTAATTTTAACTTCTAGAAATTGCACAATTGATAGTATTAGTAGGGTAGGCGACCACAAGAGTCATGGGGAGTAGCAAACTTAGAAAAAAGAGGGGAAGATGCAATGAATATAAAATGTGGACATTTTATTTTCAATCTATCCACCTTGAAATCTTCCAAGTTTTATTTTCAATCTATCCACCTTGAAATTTTCCCACTTTTAATGGCGGTTTTGACGAACCAAAAGAAAATGGTGAATAAAAATAACTAGAAAATTTATATATATATATATATATATATATATATATATATATATATATATATATATATATATATATATATATATATATATATATATATATATATATAATTTATTTGATGTATGATTTATTTTATTTTTTAATAAAATATAATAAGTGTATAATTTTCTCATATCATTTTTTTAATTTTTACTATATAAAGTATATTTAAATAAATTTTTTCATATTTTTATTAAAAAATAATATAAATCATACTTAACGAATTGTATCTAAATTTTTTCTTAAAAAATTTATCTAAACTGTTTATTTGTCTTTATAATAAATGTCATATTATATATATATATATATATATATATATATATATATATATATATATATATATATATATATATATATATATATATATATATATATATATATATATATATATATATATATATATATATAAGTAAAAATTAAATTAATGTCGTTTTTACCTTTTAAAGTGAAATTAAGTTTTTTTTATCAATTTTGCCATCTTTCAAAATATTATTTTATTCTGCATTTATAAATGGATAAAAATACCAATAAATAATAAAATTAGTTTGATAATTTTTTATTATTTTAACTGCTTTATTACATTTTTTTAATCTGAATAATTATTTTAAATAACATTCATATTAAAATGTAAGTTGTACAATACTTGAGTTATCCACTTATCGTCATTTTCATTTTTTTTTTCTTCAAACTTTTTGGGTTAATATTCAGAGGCCATCATCCTCTCCTTGTTGGGCTATTGCTTCATACACCATGATATTTTGACATCTTTTAAAATATTCAAAATATTTGTTAATTTATATTGTGAAACTATATTTTGTTATTTATTTCTTAAAAATACGTGTTCATTTTAATTTTATAATAAAAAGATATGAACCTCTTAAAATGAAAAATTATTACAAAAAAAAAGAAGATAAGACTATGTTAAAGATGATGCATTAATTACATATCTATAGAATTTTTATAAAAGAAATATTTTTCACATTATAATAAAAATCTGGAATAACCATACTGTTCTTATCAATGACAAATTTAATATGATTTGTAAACTACTAATTTACAACAATATAATACATATTTCAATTGTTCTAATCTAATAAAATATATAATAATCATAAAAAATTACATATAAATAAATAAGACAACATTTTCCTTCTAATAAATAAAATGATATAAGACATAAAATATATTTTATTGAAAAAATTAATAACTAAATAAATAAAATTATTATGTGAAATTTTAATAATAACTTTTAGAATGTTTTTCAAATAGTACTTTGTTGCATGAGAAGTTATTACAAAGAAGAAGAAAATTGTTCACTATTATAAGCATTTGAAGATTTCACAAATTCAAATAGACTCGTATAAATTTGACATAGAAAATATGACTTTCATGTTAAATGTGCTTAGATCTCATTTCAAAAGATATGAAACTCTAATGCCTAAAAATAATATGTAATTAAATATGGAGAGAAAAAAATAATACTCATTATTTTTAACTATTAGATTGAAAAGAATGAACGTTTAAGATATGTAGTCAGTCTTAATAATTTACTCTTGGAGTAAGAATATCCCTCTTTAATATAACCGTTTGAACAATTATTTTAACGGTTAAAATTTGGTATCAAATTAAACTTTGGTACATTTGTGTCATTTGATCCTGTCCCATATATATAGGATCAAATGACACCAAGGTGTCAAAGTTTAATTTGACACCAAATCTCAATCGTTAAAAGAATTGATCTAACAGTAATATAAATAGCCTATTTTTTATACGGAAAAATAGGATATATATATATATATATATATATATATATATATATATATATATATATATATATATATATATATATATATATATATATAGATAGATAGATAGATAGATAGATAGATAGAGAGAGAGAGAGAGAGAGAGAGAGAGAGAGAGAGAGGGAGAGAGAGAGAGAGAGAGAGAGAGATGCAGGATCCGTTGATACTAGGTGTAAGTCTAAATAACTTACAAAATCTCAATCGTTGATAAGAATAAATCAAACGGTTGCCAAGAATCGACCTTTTTATACGGAAAAATTATATTCAGGATTCCCGACTTTTAGTTATCACAAAATCCAAGAATCGAACTTTTTGGACTTGTGGTAGAAATGCTTCATTGCTACTTGTTGATGTTCATCAACTTAACAATCTTTCTTTTCGTTGTACTTTTGAAAGGGTTTCAAACCCCTGGATTGTCTCGTGTTATGGAAGCGATATGTTAGTGCTTCCCCATTTTCCATCCATCTTCTTCAGTACTCACCTCTTTGCCATTGTCCCCAGCCATGGCTTCAAAAATCTTCTTAGGGGGTTGTTTCTTCTTTGGAGAGTCCTCTCAGCCCCTCTAGTAATCCATGGTATTCTCGAAAAAGTAACCCTTTTATTAGCCCTTTGATTGCCTCCTTTAGCTAGAGGCAATTATTGGTGTTGTGGTGACGAATCTTTTAAAATAGAAGTATTTGGACTCATCACTCCGTGTAACCTTCAAGAACAGATATGGGTTCCTTATCTAGGCCACTTTGTACTCCGTATTAGCACACTCCTTCAAGATCCTCTCTCGTGAAGTGTTCAAGGGAGTGTATATGTCAAACCTTGAACGGGGTCTACGTTTATTTTCCAGTTTGGATCACTCAAAGTCTTTTTCTAATGGTCGGCTAGGTCCAACATTTCTCGGTACCCGACTACATTCGTCAGCCAACAATTTTTCTTCATATTTTATGTACGGTTTCACCCTACTCAACAAATACTTTGGAATATGGGCATCCCTGCGCCCTAACATCTTTCAGGGAATACACAATTTGATATAAGGCCCTTCTACAAAATCCAGCATTTTAGGCTTTCATTTGAGCCTCTAACACTTGCTACAACCTTGGCAAAATGGTCAATATACTTGTAAAAGGTTTCCTTTTTACCCTGCTTGACCCCACTAACTATGGCCGTGGTGGTTGGTTATATCTTCTTGCCAGTGAAATGGATGGTGAAAGCCTCGCACAGATCAGACCAAGAACTTATGCTTTCTTATGGGAGGGACATGTACCATGCTAGGGTTGTCTCGATTAGGTTTAATGTAAAGATCGTGCATTTAACATATTTTTCATCATGGTAGTAGTATAGACGATCATTCACATGCTCGACGTGCTCATCTGGATCTCTTGTTATGTTGTAAATTTGGATCTTTAGAGCTTTCTCTAATCACTTAGGGATTCTACTTTCTAATATATGAGTGGACACATGTATTGTTTTTTGCAAAAAGTTGGGAACATCTTCTTCATACTTTTCTCTCCTCTCAGGATGGAAAATTTCAGGAGGAGTTTGTCTACCTCTCATTCCTTTATTTTTGGAATGTCATCGAGAGCTTGGATATTTTTGGACCAGTTTTGGATCCATCCTTGGCACAAGAATGTAAATTTTGTATTAAGTCGCCTCTTGAATAATGTTGTTCTTCAGATTGGCCTTGTGTTTGCTTTCTTCAATCTAAGTTGGCCTTTCCGCCAAGGCCAAAGATTTCTGTTGTTGAACCATTTGATAGACGTTGTCTCCATGCAAGCTAAGATTATCCTAAAAGAGTTGGAATCTAGGGAGCGTTTCTCATCGGGACAGTGTAGGCGGTAACAAAGTTCTAAATGAAGGTTCGCCTAGGTGAAATTGATGTGTATATCCAAGGAATTTGATAGAGGTGATGCATTACATTTGATGGATATTTCTTGTTTTTATGCAAGGTTTCTTATCTTTTAATTATCCAGAAATGAGTGATAGTTTTTGTACTAAACTTGAATGTAAAGGACAAAAAACTAAAAGCAAAAATATAAAAGACACACAAGATTTATACCCCTTATCAACCAAGGGTGCATCTAGACCTAGTCCCTCTACTCCTTAGAGAATGTTCCACTATGTTTAGATCTTTATAAGCGAATTCAATGAGAACTCCTTATAATCTTCTAATGCACAAACAAACACTAAACCATATGGGGGACTTTAAAGTACCCCAATTCAAAGAATATTTTTCACAATCACCTAACCTAACGCTATGTTGATCTTCACCAAACACTATGGTAAAACAACAATACACACAATTTGTAGTCAATTTGAATAGTATTTGTCTTAATTTGAATTTCAAGTTGAATGAATTAATACACTTACATGTGGCATAAGAACATCATATAATATTTAATATTAATTATTATCTAATAATAAATTATTTTAAAAATTTTTTTTTTAATATTAAATTCAAATTTTCTATATGTTTCCTATGAATGTATACACATTTATAAACAATATTTTAATTTATTTGTCAAGCAATTATTTATTTATTTAAAAAACAGCTATTGATAATAAAATTTGCAAAATTAAACAAATATGTTTAGGGGACTAGATCTAAATCCTACGAAAGTAGAAAAATGATATCTACAAATAAATAATCATATGATAATTTTAAATATAATTTGGAATATTTGTTACAGGGGCCAAAATATGATAAAATTTATTTTTTTTTGTAATTTTTTTTCTATGCAAAGATGAATCACTATTTATGTGTAACATTTCAAATTCAAAACAAGATTTATAATTGACAAAATTATACTTTAATCGTACTTGTTTAATGTTGCAAAACTATTTTTTGTATGGATTCTAAAATGTGGTGATGTGTTAATGCACGTGGTGCAACATTAATATTACTGAAAATAGCCCGTCAGCATGGATACTTACAAAAAACAATTTTACAATGAAAATTGCATGACGATCATGACACTAGGTACAACTTTATCTAGTTGGAAAGTCTATAAATAACTCTATAAAGAATACAATCATATATGTTATCTGTAACATTTGTAACTGCTTTTGAAAAATAGTAATTATCATCTTACAAGTTGTCATGCACGTAGAAATATAGTATAAATTTGTTTTCCTCTTCCTTATGAATAATTGTGATTTATTATCAACCTCAATAATTATATTTTGATACAAAGAATATATATAATGCCATCTTTAAGAATTTCTAAATATGTTTTTGCAGTCTTGTCGTTTGTTTGGATTTCCAACATTTTCACCCATGCACAAGTTCTATTTCCCTTGGAGAGCAAATTTAAACTTAGTTACTCACTTTCTTCCCAAAATGGAGAACGGACTACAACTAATACATATCACGCTATATTGAAATTCATAAATTCATCGAGTTTTCCGAGTCGAGGATCATTTCCAACTGGCTTTTTGTTTGGTGCTGGATCTTCTGCCCTTCAGATTGAAGGAGCTTCTAATGAAGGAGGAAGAGGACTTGGTATATGGGATGATATAATTGAACATAAAAAAGGTGTGTATTTAGATGTCGATAAGTTTTCCAAAAAGATTGAACATTATAAGCGCTATAAGGAGGACGTACAACTTTTAAAGAAGCTTGGAGTAAATTCTTATAGAATGTCCATATCTTGGAATAGAATAATGCCAAATGGAACCTTGAAAGGAGGTATAAATCAAGAAGGTATCAACTTCTACAACAATTTAATCAATGAGTTGCTAAAAAATGGTATTGAACCTTTTGTGACTATCATGCACTTTGACTATCCGTTAGCTCTTCAACAAAAACTTGGTGGCTTCTTAAATCGCTCCATTGTGAGACATTTCAAGGATTTTAGTGAACTCTTATTCAAAACATATGGAGATCGGGTGAAATATTGGACTACAATCAACGAGGGAGAGGTCACAGCTATATTTCAATACATGCACAATATTGATAATATGTCTGTTGAGGCATGTCCAACTACGGGTAAAATATGTACAGAAGCATATCTTATACTTCATAATTTCCTAATTGCCCATGCTACAACATCAAATTTATACAAAACAAAATTTCAAGCACTTCAAGGGGGAGAAATTGGAATTGCTCTTTCATCAGGAAGTTATTATCCCTACAGCTCTAAACCACAGGATGTGGCTGCTGCTAAAAGACTAATGGATTTCTATTGGGGATGGGTTTTAAAGCCAATTTTCCATGGAAATTATCCAAAAATAATGAGAAAGCTAGTGGGGAATAGGCTACCCAAATTTACAAAAAAAGATAAACAAATGTTAAAAGGAAGCACAGATTTTATTGGGCTCAATTATTATACTTCTCACTTTGCTAGACATGAATTAAATAAAACCAAGGTTTTTGGTGACAATTTTGATGCCTTAGCTATGTCAGAAGTTTATAACGTTGAAGGAAAAACTCTTGGCTACATGGATCAATACGGTTTGAACTTTGTCTATCCTGAAGGATTATATGACTTCTTACTCTATATTAAGAAAAAGTACCAAAACCCCAAAATCTACATCACTGAAAATGGTATTGCTTCTTTCAAAACACCAAATCCATTGAAGGATGAACATCGAGTTGCTTACATTGCATCACATATTAACGCAACCAAAGCGGCCATTGATGCTGGTGTAAATGTTCGTGGTTACTTTTCCTGGGCAGCTTTTGATACATTTGAATTTCAAGCGGGCTATTCTAGAAATTGGGGGCTTTATCATGTCGATTTTAATGATAGTCTCAAACGTATACCAACTGACTCAGCTAATTGGTATAGGAAATATTTGACAAATGATTTGATTGAACTAAACTAAAAAGTAAATTATATCAATACAGAAGGATAAAAGGGAAAACAACACCCCATGAAAAATTATTATTTACAATATGATGATTATTTCATTTTTTAGAAATTAATTTAAAGATTCACATTTGTAATTTATATTAGTGTATATATTAATACAATATAATTATTATTAAACTTGACACCCGTTACCGGAAATGCTTTTTTGAATATTTAATCCGAAAATGCCTTTCTGAATTCATTTCATACTCATTTACTAAATTCATGCGTAAATGAGTCACCCTGTCGTTTTATAAAAAAAAATTAATCCTAAGTATACTTCTGTAAATTGAAAAAAAAATATTTGTTTTTGTAAAAAGAGAAAATCCTTGATATACTATAAATTTGTATAGGCCCAGAACTTTTTTTTTTCAAGTATCTCTATTTTTTAGGAAACTTCGGAACTTTTGTAAATTTCCACATACTGGTGAATTAGTAATGTTGTAGTATCCATTGTTTGCATATAGACGATAACAGTCATAATAGTCACCAGACCTTCTTAAATGAAGCACCCATGAATTATTGGATTTGACCAGGACATTCAGAGAATTTATCTTATCACCCTCAAGTTATACATGCCACATACGATCTCTCATTTTTAGCAACACCCCTTACCGGAGTAATTCTCAAAAATACATGATCATCATATTCAAACTCAAGTGCTTTCCTCCTCTTATCAAGGTAACTTTTCTGACGACTTTGAGAAGCCTTCATCTTCTCTCTGATTAACTTAATATTATCAGTAGTATGTTGAACGATCTCAGGTCCAACCACAACACTCTCTCCAGATTCATACGAACATAAAAGAGTCATACACCTTTGACCATACAAAGCTTCAAAAGGTGTCATTCTAACACTAGAATGGAAACTGTTATTATACGTGAACTCAATCAACGACAAATAACTATCCCAAGCTCCTCCTTGTTCCAAAACACAAGCCCTCAAAATATAGATTATGTATTAGAAATTCAAGTTCCCAAAATGTCTTTAATACTAGTTACTCAAAATTTTTATGTTTTTTGAAGAAAAAAAATCACTGTTGCCAAAATCATCAAAAAGCAAATTTCTAGTACCGCAGAGCAAATTTCCAGTACCGCAGAGCAAATTTTTAATTCTGGAAATTCTTTGTTTTTTACAAAATTCTGGTATCCATTTACCGGAGATTTTAAAAATTCTGGTAATTTTACAAAATTCATTACCCCGTCCCGAAAATTTCACGAACTTCCGGTAGAAAACCAATACCAGAAATTTCAAATTTTCGGTGTGTACTAGAAATTTCTTTAAAATCTGAAATTTTCATATATTGGATATTTCAAATTTCCGGTATTAATTTTAGCTGCTGCTACATAATATAAATTTGAAATATCCAATACAGAAAATTTTAAATTTTCGGTATGTAACATTAGGCACGGTAAATTGGTAAATCCAACAAAATTTTTGATATTTATATGAAATTTTCGGTACGGTGCCAAAATTTTTTAAAAAATCTAATATTTTACAAGAATAATTTGATAAAAATGTTCTACTTGAGGGAATGGTGTGTATAAAATTGGGGGTGGCAAGATAAATTCTCAGACATTCATTATTGATTCAGTTAAGTACTACTTTTGATATCACTTTTGTTCCATGAGTAGTAATAAACCTCTACCAGAATTAGACTTTTTTTTCAATTTACAGTTCTATGTGTTTTCAGAATTTATACTTCCGTAGAAAGTGTATTTTTGGATTTTTTTTAATTAATAAAATGATGGTGTAACTCAATTTCTCAAGAATTTGATGTATTTGTGGTGCATTTGAATATACATCTCCAAAATTTAAGAAGATGGTTGTATTTTTAAAAAGTGTGATAGTAATGCATAGGGTGCATTAAAAATTCCCTTGCTTAAATGCAATATGATAATCTGGGCTACAAAATATGTCACAAGCAAGATAATTTATCTTGTCACCCCACATTTTATACATGCTACCTTTCAAGTAGGGTGTTTTTACCAAATTATCTTTGTAAAATAGCGAATTTTTTGAAATTTTCGGCACCGTACTAGAAAATTTCATATAAATGCCAGAAATTTTGTTGGGATTTACCAATTTATCGTGCATGATGCTAAATACCAGAAATTTAAAATTTCCGGTACCAGATATTTCAAATTTCCGGTATGTAGCAGCAGTTAAAATTAATACCGTAAATTTGAAATATCCGGTATATGAAGATTTCAGGCTTTTAAACAAATTTCCAGTACACCCGGAAATTTGGAATTTCTAATATTGGTTTTCTACCGGAAGTTCGTGAAATTTCCGAGACAGGGTAATGAATTTTGTAAAATTATCGAAATTTTAAAAATCTCCGGTAAATCACACCGGAAATTTGGTAAATAGATACCAGAATTTGGTACAAAAACAAAGAATTTTCGGTATCGAACAAAAAGAAATGGGATGACATGTATAACTTGGGATGGCAAGATAAATTCTCCAATCAAAAATTTTTCTTCGATTGAAGATGCAAGCTAGATTTGAGGATTTAACATGTCATCCTCTGAATGATACCTGACACCCCTATTTTTGTTTAATTTTCAAATTATACAACACAAATTTAGAGGCGGCAAGAACGAAATTTTTTTATATGAATTTTTTCAAAAAACAAAATATATACTATCAGAAATTTCCAATAGTGTAAACTTTTATTTTTTAGAAAATGAACTATCGGATTTTTAGAAAAATTCTATAATAGCACCCATCATCCATCATTAAAGGTGCCAAATATAATTTTTTAGAGGAGGCGTGTTAAATTCCAGCAAGACTTACTTGGTCACAATTAAGGGTGTACATGGGCCGTTTGAATTGGATTTGACCAAACCTAATACCTAATCCATGTTGGACACCATGATTTGAGTGACATAAATTAATCACTCGTTATATCAATGGGTCGGTTTGGATAAACTCACTAATTTTTGGGATGGGTTGGATGAATAGTAGGTTGTTCAAATATATTTTTTTTTTTTGCTTATTAACATTAAAGGACTAAATGATGAGTCATCATTTTTTTTTTCATAAAAATTACTCAAAATTTATATCTTCTTAAAAAAATTCGATAATATATTTTTACTATCTTTTAACATTATATAATAATTAGTTTTTTGTTGTGCATCGTAAAAATATATGCGATATTTTTTTTTAAATTCAATTTTAGAAAAACGTAGAATAGAGAAGATATCAGAAGGAAGTTATGTGGAAGTTAAAAGTGGTTTCAATGAAAATTATTTATAAATTACATAATATTGTAAGGGTAAAAATGTTAGAAAAATAGGTTACACCAAAATAAAATTTTCCCTTTATATATATTATAGATAAGTGAGAATATCAACTAATAAAAATTATCATAAAATATTAGCAACAAATTAGAGTTGCATGACATAAAATTATATTAGCATTAAAATAACCAAAAAATGAAACATTCAAAATCAGTTAATGTCATGGTTCACTAAAATGTTAAGAAATTAAAATTACAACATCTAATTTAATATTCATCAAAAATATGAAAACTATAATAATAAATATTTGATTAGTGGATCAATGGGTCTTTTAGGTTTGGATTGGATTTTACCCGAAACCCAATTTTTTAATGATTTTTTTTTGTTTTGAAACCCATATCCACCCAATTTCCCGATCTAACCTACTTTTTTTAAACTTTTGAGTGAATTTGACCGGATTTTATGGATCGACTCAATCCATAACCCATGTACACTCCTAATCACAATCACAAATCCAATTTATTTAGGCAACATACTCATAAATGGAACAAAGGCAACATACTCATAGATGGAACAAAGTAAGGAAAAGGACATCTAAAATTTGATTACTAATTTTTAAATAATTAAATAATGTGTACTATTGTGAGTGTGTGTGCCCAAATAATTTTGATTTGTATCGGCTCTAAGAGACTCATTATTTAAATATAAATATGTCATATTTTTTTAGTACGAAAATGTGAGAAAAAAACCAAATATGACTTTGAATTAAGGAACTGGATCCATGAATGAGACAAAATTGAGAGATAAAACTATAATAAAACTTTAACAATAGGAGCAAATACCAAAGGACTCCACCAGATATGCTAAATCTATAATTTTCTTAACAAAAGCACCATTACAAAAAAATGAAAAAACAAACTTCTCTGTATCCTTTACAACAAAGCAACTTTATGCAAACAAATTTTCAACCCATTGTTTTTTTGATGTGAAAGGAAAAGAATAGTGGCATGGAAGATGAATTCCAAATAAAGGCCAACAAGAAGCTTCATGAGCACCAAATCAGTACATAAAATCCAAATGCCGAGCAACCATGTCTACTATCGACCACACGAGACATCTTTGGTTTTATTTTCATGGTTTAGAACTCTGTATCACATAATTTGATCATCAAATTGGAAACCATTCTTCGAGCAAAAGGGATATAACTTAGGCTGTACCTGTAATGTAACAACTTCCAACTATTATTGATCTACATAATTGTACAAATATGTGGTTATCATATCGCATGTCAGAAATTTAAGTCGGGAATCAAGGATGTTGAAGGCAAAATTACCAAATAAGTGCGCCGATCTCAACGATGATTGCAAGTAACGTCAACACCTTGCTATGGATCTACAAAACATGAAAAATGGTATTTGGTTCCTCCAAAAGTCGGTAAAGTTTAAAACAAATAAGAAAATCAAGAGTTGACATGCTCGTGATTTTGTATGCATATTATCTAATATCAACCAATGATTTTGTTAAGAGTTACACATCGAATGAGATATGGTCTGAAAATATGTGTTTATAAAGTGGAGGCAATTCTCACCTTACAAGTTATTTAAAGTTGTGTTAAGCCCAACCACATTTCTAACTTAATATAATATGTTTATGGAGTTCAAAGGAGTAGGGTTTACCAAAAGGGCACAAATAAGTGCTACAACCACAGATCCAAGGTAGATGGCAGTTGCAAAAACACGAACACGGTCAAACATCATTTGCATTTGTTGTGCCGGTCCAAGAAGAAAGGCTGTACTGCCAGATATACAAAACAAAGTTGGATGATCTATTAATTAATTGAACTAAATACAGGAATTTAGAAGCATAAAAATGAACTGATCTGCTGTAATAGCATATTCACAATTAACTCAATGGTAAGCTTACGTATATATTTCCAATATCCTCAACTAAAACATTATATTGTCTCTGTATATAGCTCGACAAAGTTATTTCTAAAAAAATCACGCGTCAATAAGGGGAAAACTATTCTACCTTCCAACTGCTAATAGGTTGCCAAAGGTGAACAATATGGCAAATTTGATGGGTTTGGCAAAAACAATCATAGACTGCAAAATAGAAAGAAAGAAAAAACAGTTATAGAAAGTATTTGCAAGTTATCAACATTCAACTCAATTTGGTTGAGGTTGCTAAACTTTCAAATTAACGAGAAAGTATTTGTAAATCATCAACTCAATTTGGTTGAGGTTGCTAAACTTGCACATTAAAAGAGGGAAAAAAATATAATATTTTTCGCACCAGGTACCATAAGTTACACAAGAAATAATATTCAACATCTTTTTTGACCACTATTACATTTATGAGCCAAGATATCATGGTTTCGGGGAGAAAAATAGTCGGAAAAGTTTCAAAGAAAAGGTAAGTTACTGCAAAAGAGTGAAAGTACTTCCTGATAGCATTAGAGAGAAACTTCTTTTAACAGTCTTACTTAGACATAGTTACCAATATCACCCGGGTTTTTAAAGATAACGGATGTACAAGCAGACATCAAAGTATTAAGGCTTTTTAACCAAAACCAGGCTAGAAAGTCAAATCATTATGTCCCAAAAATCACATTGCTTTTAAAATTGATCTGAGAGAAGTTTTCTAAAACTCACTGTGAGCATGATTTTGCATTGACCGAAATAAATCTAGGGAAAATAAGTTCTTAGAATAATTGAAAGAATGGTAAAAAGAACAAATTTTTAACAGCAAGTCAAGAAAAGGAAATTTTAGGTAACAACTTGCGGAGTAAAGTGAGAACAAGAGCATAAGCTAGGTGTTGAATGAATGTACTAGAGGAAAGATAATAGTGGCACATAGTCGAGTAAAGATGATAAGATAAATAAATCACATACATAGTATAAAATACACATAAAAAAAGGGCACGCATTTCTCTTACCAGAAACATTAAAACGAGACCAGCAATCGAACAAGCAGCAAATGCATAAAGTCTCTGTTCAATCAACAGTCAAAAGTAGCATAACTTAGAACTGAATAGACTAGAGTAAAATCCCAAACAGCTAAATCTTATGTAGAAAGGTTTAACAGCACCTGTGTTGTAGAGAGGCTACTTGATTCCTCACCCAACAAGGTCTCCTCTTGTTCTTCATTATCGCCTGATAAAGACTCGCCGAATTTTTTCCACATTATTAGTATGAAGAGTGTATCTAACTATCTCTCACCCGTGCCACTATAGAATTCAGAGAGAATAAAATCACAAACATTTAATGAGATGACGAGAGAAAATTAAAGAGATTAAACGGTTAAAGTTAAATAATTCAAAATAAACAAATCCAAACATATTTTGAAAGATATCTCAGAAGGCAATTTTAAATCTCAATATCATCATGATATGCAATTTGTTTACTTTTTGAGGGGAAGGGGAAGCTTCATCATTGATTCTTGAGGGAGGGGGAAGCTTCATCCTAGGCATCTCAGTACATTTTCAAAAGACTCTCTAGAAAAACATCCCGTTTCTATGAAAACAGATGCGACAAAACACTATCGAAGGTGCCAATACCGCTACCGTTATTCACCGTTTTTATAATAAAGAACAAATTTTGGTTACCGCGACAATCGCAATTAGTGTCACAACACCTGTATCAACTGAAATCACGAAAGCCTTTACGCTATGGCAACAAGACCGCGACCGTCATTTAAAAGCTTGCCTACTATCAACTTTCTTAATTCTTGTAATTCAGTAAACTAATATTTAACTATGTTGATAAATGCCAGTCTTAGCATGGCGGATTTTTCGACAAATGCCAGATGCAATTTGAGAAGGATGCCTGCCATGGCAGCACCTTAGGCCACACTGGTGTCTTTATATGGCCGATTTTTGGCATTCTACCATGGAATGAGACTTAGTATTCCCTCCGTCTCATAAAAGTGTCTCATTTGCAGTCCGTCTCATAAAAATGTCTCATTTGCAGTTTTTCTCTGTCTCGAAATATATGTCTCTGTATGATACTGATATAACATTTATTATTTTTTCTCATCAACCCATCTAATCATATAGTTCAAATAATTCAAATAACACATTTCTGAGAAAGAGGGAGTAACATATAAGGCTTAGAATAATTTCAAGTCCTCAATTCAACTAAAAAGCCACTAATCTATTCCTCTAGAATTTCAACAATCCAACAACTAATTGAGGCACTATCTATAGGAACCTAAATTGTGATTTCAAGCATTTACATATTCCAAAATGAATAAATCTTATCATATAGGAATATCAATATAAATTCGAACAAATCTTGAACCCCATTTTGGGTATCATGTTTTCGTGCTTCGATCAAAAATAGGAAAACAGATTAAAAAGTTAAAAGTGGTAAATTGAATATTTTAATGAATCAGAAACAGAACGAATTGGAGAGAATCTTACAGAAATGAGGAACCGAATCTAGAGCATTGTCATGAGAACTAACTATATCGCAACTGAATCAGTCAGTGGAGAAGTTGCAACAAAAGCATGTGAGAAAATTTGGAGATGTGGATGGAGAGGTGTGAATAGTAATTGGTCGAAAGTTGATGTGAGCACGTACGGTCCAATATAAACCGAAAGGAAGAAGAAAAAACCTGTTTTTTTTTTTTTTATTTGAAAAATAAGCTTTCAATTTAGTTTTGAAAGTATTAATTTAGCTATGACTAGTTACTTTCTAAACTATAAAATAATATTCATACTATGGTAAATACATCAATTCTAGTGGGTATATAAAATTGGTTGTACAATTAAAAGGAACTAGCAGGTAGGTAGGAGTGGAGAAAAAGATGTTATCAATGAAGTATGATATTAAGAAATTCATCGGTGATTTTGGTTTGTGGCACTTGAAGATGCAAGTCCTTCTTGTTTAATGGGGTTTTTTAGAAGCGTTGAAGGGAGGCGCGACCATGGATATTGTGCCAACAGAGAAGGATAAAACGACTATGGTAGAGAAAGCCCACAATGCCATCGTATTGAGCCTTGGTGATTAGGTTCTTCGACATATATCGAAGGAGAAGACAGTGGCGGGTGTTTGGTCGAAACTTAAAAGTTTATACATGAACAAATCGTTGGTCAATCACCTTTACCTGAAGCAAGCTCTGTATTCATTCAAGATGAGTGAAGACAAAGTCTTGACTGAATACACTACAACGCGCAGGGCTTTTAAAAGCGCTTTTTTTGGCCTTTAACAGCGCTGCCAAAGCCAGCGCTGGCGTAGCCTACAAAAGCGCTTCTAAAAGCGCTCTGGTAGGCCCCCCTTTAAGAGCGCTTTTTCCAGAAAAAGCGCTCTCATAGGCCCCCCTTTAAGAGCGCTTTTTCCAGAAAAGCGCTCTTATAGCCCCCCCTGTGAGAGTTAAAAAAAAAAAAAACAACATACGAAAGCGCTTTTGGAAAAGCGCTCTTATAGGGTGGCCTTTAAGAGCGCTTTTTTAGGAAAAAGCGCTCTTAAAGGCCACCCTATAAGAGCGTTTTTCCAGAAGCGCTTTCGTATGTTGCGTTTTTTTTTTTTTAATTCTTTTTTATTAATCTTTGGCAGCGCTTTTACTAAGAAGCGCTTTAGTAGGTTTGTGAGGTTTTTTAATGTGCAACCTGTAATTTAATCCTCCCAGTCGACCTGTAATATTTTCGACCTGTAATATTTTCGACCTGTAATTTATTTTCGACCTGTAATTTATTTTCGACGATATTATTTCAGCCATCAGTAAGACAATATATATACCAAAATAATATCCAAAATTATATATACATCATATATTACAACATCAATAATGTTATATAAAATTGTAAGTAAATCGACACAAATCCTACATGAAAAAGTGCTTAATATAAAAATGACTCAAATCCTCTTTTATTTCTTCCAACTTAAGTTTCGGGTATGTAGCGGCACGGAATTCGTCAAGGTACTACAAAACAAAAAAAAATATGAATGATACATTTAGTTAAATGTAATAAGTTATATGAAATTATCTTAAGTTATAAATTCATACCGTAAGCGGAATCTCTAATTGATTTGCCTGAAGGATTTCTTTTATATACCTCAATACAAAGTATCCGCAATCGTAACTGTTTCGCTGTTGCGGACACTACATAGAAAAACAAATAAGATTCTATAGTTGTGCATTGTTTTATCAAGTAGCATAAATATATTATAAGCAACATTGTGAAAAATAATTTACCTGCACTTGGATCCAAGTAATGTTGCTAGATTTAGTTCGGGATACCTGTGCGTCCCGTTGACTTCGGAACACTTGTATTGATCTAATTAACAAATATATAAAAGCATATGTTTAGATCAATCCCACAAATAAGTAAATATATATATAAATATACACGAGTATATATTTAGAACGATCCCACTTACAAATCAACGATGTCCTTCATGGCCTGATAATTGGTCCATTCACCATTTACCGAATTCAGATAATACACGACTTCCCTTATAGGGTTGATAGCAAGCAGCAACCAGTGTGCTCTATAAATAAAAGCAATAGGTTATATGAAAATTTGGCTATACACAAAAGAAACAGAAATTAGATGAACAAAGAATGAGAAACTAACCCCACTGGTCGGGTATTATACGCCCAAAGATGCAGACATTCTGTGTTGCCGGTGGACATGAATCTATCGACTAATCGTTGTCTAACTGATTCCCGTTCCGAAGCAATTGTCATTCCGCTGCAGTGGGCGGAAGACACGAAACGGAATCTGTTAGACAACGGAGTCCCGCGCAACACTCTGTCATACAACAACCTTAAATAAAAACATAATAAACATTAGATTATTTTCATTGAAATGTGTAAATAAATTATATTGTGGGACTAATTAAATAATATATCGGATGAGGGAATATTACCGGATGTATGAGTGCATGTTATTGACGCCTAGTTGATCATGCTTAAAAATCTCCTCCAAGTCACCAAGTTCAATAAATGACTTGAATTCAATACCGAAGACACTCTCATCCATAACGATTTCACGTAACGCACCGTCCTTCAAATCGGACATATCAACCATTGTTGCGAGCGTCGACCGGTACCGAGGCACAAAAGAACCGCCTTTTTTTCCCGCTGGCTTCGGAGGACCAGTGGGTGGTACGATACGAACTTGCTGCGTCACTTGTTGTGACTCCCGAGCGGATGCCTAAAAATCATATAAGTTAGGTAAAATATAAAATCATGCAGATTTAGATTCAGATTAATTATTAACACTTTAAATGTACCTCTTTTAGTGATGCAACAGACTCCTCCTGTAAAATCCCTTTACCCTTATTTGCGGGTTTTATAGGAGCAATCTAAAATTAAAATGTAAAAAATAGTTAATAAACGGTTTAGAATTGACATTCGAAAACTAAATGATTTCTTAATCGTTTTCAATATACCTCATCACTAATGACAATGAGCTCCGAGGGCCATGCAACAAATGATCCTATTGCATCTCGCAGCAATGTCGTCTCTGAGACCAAGTCAGGTACCGGTAGCATCGCATCATGATCTACTACAACATCCACCGATACTTTCAGGTGTCCATCCGGGAGCGGTCTATGGTGAAGTAAATCTCCCACAGTGTTGTGCACTTTTCCCTTGCCAACTAGTCGATAACTCGGTTCCGATAAGTATAGTTGGCAAGATGAAATGCCCTAAACCAATAGTAAATATAAAGTCATTATCGTTAACAAAATAGAACAATTTGTAAGGAAATAGAACAATTTGTAAGAAATACCTCGGGAAATTTTCTTTGACCGTTGAAACTAGCTTTATCACTAGTTTCTCTCACCGATGCAGTATTGCACTTTTCTTTCATATACAAATCATTATCTCTTTGCAATGCAGAGACTTGTGCATGCAATTCCGCCAACTTTTGCAACACTTCTTCATTTGAAGGATTTCTTCTCCTAGGATTCTTGTAATAAGAGGTTGGAGTCACACCATGACCCTTACCCCTCACCCGACCGGGATACTCAGGAGCATGTAGGGCTCTACTAAGTACGCTCCTATCATCATGATCCTCACCGGTGGACACCGATTGTGACAAGGTCTCCTGTAATTCATTTATATTTCAATAATTATTAGTGGAGATAAAAAATCATTTATATATTAAAAAACATTTGATTTAAATAAAGACACAGTATTATACTTACACATTCAGTATACACTCTCTGAACTTCGGGATCGACGGCTTGATTCTTGCCCACCCGAGCTTCCCTCCACAACACATGCACAGGAAGTGAGGTTTCCTCACTTTTAGACTCCTCTAACTATGCATTGACACAAATCGCAAAATCGTCAAATAAAACACATTTAGACAATTAATTAAAACGCATTTCTATTTACTTACAATTTTATCCTCCAAGCGTGCATATCCCATACGCCCTTTTTTGTATGGATATGCGGGTTTTGATGCTCTCGCGCTATTTGTGACACTCCTTTTCCGGAAATCTTCATCTCTTTGATTTACAAACTTAACCCAATCTTCTTCATCAATGAAGGTCTTATACTTTAGTGGTCTTCCCGGCGCCTCTTCAAGAAAGTTTCCATCTTTATCCTTAAGATAGTTATTTGTCAAAAAAGCTTTCCACCCTCTATATCTTTTTCCGGCCAAACTAAGCATGTACCGTCTACGCTCATCTGGTATGTCAAAGGTCCTCTGCAAAAAAACATACGCATAGTGTGTTAGTATAAGTAATGTAAACAATTTATCGTCAATATAATAACAACAACCATATATGGTATATACCTGAAGCTCTTCCCAAATCGCCTTTTTTCTATTATCCAAGTCGTCACTCTTCATATTCCATTTAGCTACGGAGATTGGAATATGCATACGAACAAGTGTACCAATGTAACTTGTCAACTTTGCAGAATTAGGACCAATTGGTTGGTTTTCAGAATTCCATTCCAAAGGGTATACTAATCCTTGGTCTCTATGTCGTATGATTCCCTTCATAATCGTGATGCCTCGTGCAACTTCTTTTGCTTCAGTATCAGGTGGAGCATTTGTATCCGGAGCATCTCTTTCTTGTGAGTTTTCTTGTGAGTTTGCAGGTGGAGCATCTTTATCTGAAGCCATTGAACCTGTATCAAACAAAGTAAAGCACATTAGTACACTATTAATAAGCTTACAATCTATACAAGTCAAACCATGCATGAACAAGTGTATCGGAAACGAAATCGGTACAAATCAAAATGAGCGTCAAAAAAGAAAGTTGTCGGAATTGAACGAAATTTACATGGCTATGGTAAAACGTCCCCACGGACTCAAAAATAAAGTCGGTTTTCCGAAATTCAGACCCTAAGCCCGACTTTTGATTACGGGCAGAAGCAAAACCGATAAAAAAACAGTCCCGAAATGTAAAGATAAGTGCATGAGCAGCTCCGGAATCGTCAAAATAGTATATTTACATGTAAAGAAGTCGACAAACGGATACATGGTTCAAAACAAACACACACGATGCAGTTAAATAATATGATTAAAATTATAAAGTCCAAGACCATTTTATAATTAACCTACTTCTACAATACAAAACTCTAGAAATAAGAAAAAGGATAATATAACCAGTAAACCAAGAAATAAGAAAACTCAACATCACTGAACCAATCTGAACAGCATGTTAGAGATATTAACCAACAAGGAGTTCCACTGAACAATTTAATTTAAGCATTTAATTGAATATCTTATTGACAATGCATAGCACTGTCATTGTATCGGAGCTTGACAAGAGGTAATAAGTTCAAATTGTTCCACCCAAAAGCTTCTACTTAAATTATATTTGATAAACTACAAAACAATGTGATAAAAATAAGGCAGGTACCGTGAAAGAAGACGGCGGCGTTTGAAACGGCGAGGGGAGTGCAGGAAGAAGACGGTGGCTTCAGCTTCGTGAATGAAATCGGATTCTTCAAAGTAACTGTAAAATTAAATAAAAATATACCAAAACAAATCAATAGACCTCCAGTAGAATAATAATATGATTAAAATCATAAAGTCCAAGACATAAATATGCTACAAATAATACTTCCTTGTTTGCCTTTTGACCGTTAAGGTCATTTACATTCCTTTTACATGAAATTCTGAAGTTCGTGTTACTAGTTTTCTCCTTTTGAAACATAAAATTAAGCATAGTTGCATAGTAAAATAATAATGATAATGCAAAATTCTTATCACCAAACTATTTCTTAATTTAACATAACCTTGATAATAACGAAGATATGGGCAAGGTAAAATACAAATACCATAATCATATAGCTTACAGGTGGCGAAAAAAAGAGGAAAAATTACTATATATTGCACCATTTGAAAGAAATCCTTTTTATAGAAATCCAAAACATCAGCAGAAACAGAATTCACAGTCCAACTATTAAAGAAAAACCTGAACACGTAGTTAACCGGTGCTAAAAATCCTAAAGTGCAATCGATCCGGTCCCAAGATTCAAACCTCTAAACTTAATAAAGAACACACAGTACAGGGGCTGATTTAAACAATCTCTAAACTTAATAAAGATCACACAGGATGAGAGAACCTTAATAGAACTTCAAAGAACATTGCAAATGAAACAAGAATGCACTGCACAAATTCTAACCAACCAAATATCCCTAAACCCCTTTCCATCATACTATCAGTTAAAGGAAGCACTTTTTCCTGCTCAACAGAATCAGAATTTGTTAAAACCGGAACTGAATCTTCAATTGCCATAGCTATTTAAATTAAACTAAACTCAAAATCAAAATCAAAACCGGAACTGAATCTTCAATTCCCTTTTACATCAACCAAATTAAACCGGTTAAGTGTCTAACTATGTTTAGAATATTCTAATACATGATGAATCTTTAAGACACAAAGATTTAAGAGAGAACAATAAAAACTTAATAAAACTTCAAAATATATAACACTCTAAAGACATTTAATCAAACATGTAATATGCTTCATTCTCAAATTGCAATGCAACCCTTAGTTGAAACCCTTAAAACTAAACCCATAAATCATATTACCTTGCACAGTCAGACGGAGGAGAGAACGACGGTGGTGGCTGGCGACGGAGGGACGAACGTGGTGGCTGGCGACGGAGGGACGAACGGTGGTGGCTGGCGACGGAGGGACGAACGGTGGTGGCTGTGGCTGGCGACGGAGGGAGGGTTTTTCGCTTGCAGAGAAAGTGAGAAACAGTAATAAAAAGAAAACGAAAGAGAGAAAGTGAGAAAGTGAAAGCGTGTTTTTGTTTTTAATTTTTACTAATAAAGGCTACTAAAGCGCTTCAGAAAAGCGCTCTCATAGCCTGGTCTATACCAGCGCTTTTTAGCAAAAAGCGCTCTCATTAAACCCCCCTATAGCAGCGCTTTGAAAAGCGCTCTCATACCCCCCATTACCAAAGCGCTTTTCAAAAGCGCTCTCATACCCCCCCCCCCCCTTACCAAAGCGCTTTTCAAAAGCGCTCTCATACACCCCCCCTACCACAGCGCTTTTCAGAAGCGCTCCCATACCCCCCCCCTCCTTTAAGAGCGCTTTTTTAGCGTGTTTTTTTATTTTGTTTTTAGTGCAACCTATAAGAGCGCTTTTTACCAGAAGCGCTTTAGTAGGGGTGCTGTTAAAAATTAAATTTGGCGTAGTGATAGTTGGATATATTCAACAAGCTGATTCTTGATCTTGAAAATATCGATGTTAAGATCAATGATAAAGATCAAGAGTTGTTGTTGTTGTGTGCTTTACCACGTTCTCTTGCTCACTTCAAAGAAACTCTCTTGTATGGAAGAGATTCCTTAACCTTTGAAGAAGTTCAACCCGCCTTGTACTCAAAGGACTTGAATGAGAGGAAGAAGCATACATCATCATGAGTTGGTGAAGGTTTGTCCGTTAAGGGAAAATTCTCGAAGAAAGATGGTAAGTTTGAACAAAAGAATGGTAATGGTCATCAAAATCTTATGGTGTTGATACTTCTGCAATTAGGTGTTATCACTGTAAGATTGAAGGTCACACACGAAAGGTATGCCTTGATCGACAGAACAATCATGGTGGTAAGGACAATAGTAATGCATCCATTGTGCAAGATGATTTTGAATCATCTGATGTTCTTGTAGTTGAGGCGGAAATTCTTGCAAGGAATGGATCTAAGATTCAGGTTGCAATTGGCACATGACTCCAAATAAAGATGTGTTGGAGGAATTTTATTATCAAGATGGTCGATCGGTGCTGCTATAAAAGAACAAAACCTACAAAATTATAGGAATTGGATCTATAAGATTCAAGCTGCATGACGAGTTAATAAAGATATTAACTAGTGTTGGGTATGTACCTGATCTGAAAAGAAATTTAATATTTCTTGGTGAAGTTGACAAGAAAGGATATGTTTTCAAAGAAAATCAAGGTATCCTAAGGGTAATGAAGGGGTCGAAGAAATTCATGAGAGGCATCAAAAGGCAAGGCATGTATACTCGTGAGGCTGAGGTTGTAAGTGGTTCAGCAGATATGGTGTCCATAAAACATGTGTAGCTGACTGAGTTATGGCACCAGAGACTTGGCCATGTCAGTGAAAGAGGCTTGGTCGAATTATCGAAATAAAATTTGTTATGTGGTGACAAGGTCGATAAGCTGGAGTTTTGTGAACCTTGTGTATTTGGTAAATCCTGTAGGGTGAAGTTTAACAAGGGTAAACAAATAACACATGGATCCCTTGATTATATCCATGTTGATCTTTGGGGCCCGCAAGGAATCCCTCACACTCAGGTGCAAGATACTTTCTATCCATAGTTCATGATTACTCATGAAAGTTATGGGTATTAATTCAGAAAGCTAAGGATGAAACTTTTGAAAATTTCAAAAGTTAAAAGACTCTGGTCGAAAACCAAACTGGCAAGAAAGTCAAGAGGATGAGAACAGACAATGGTCTTAAATTTTGCAATGAGACATTCGACAGCTATTGTGTTGTGTCTGGTATTACAAGGCACAAAACTGTGCAGGTACTTCCTAGCAAAATGATTTAGCTGAAAGGTTTAATCAAACTATTTTGGAAAGAGTTAGATGCTTGTTAGTTAGTGTTGGAATGAAGAAGGTGTTTTGGATTAAGTCTATTTTGACAGTAGTGTGTCTAATAAATAGATGTCCCTCGAATGCCTTAGGATGAAGCGGTTAGGCAGTAGATTAACCGTATCGTCCGTAGTGGATCTTGGTGTTGGCCTCTTTGCACTACTCGGTTTTGAGATCTGAAGGAGTAGTGAGCAATGAAACCGAAAAGCGAATGTGATTTGCAATGATCGTTGGAGTCGACAACCAAACACTTTCTTAATGGGGTAACTTGAGAAGGTTACAAAATTGTGCATCAGGAACAATATTTTGAACTGTCAGAATTTGGATCTGGAACTTTTACATTTGTTTGACCATGCTTTCAAAATGAACATGAATTTTATGGAAGTCATAGGAATCGAGAGTCAATTCCCATAGACGATGGCTCTGATCTCGTTTATGACGGCGCATGGCGGACCTGCATGGTTAGCGCTTCGATGCCCAAGTTAGTTCAAGATTCAATAAGAGTATAGTGATAGCGAAGATCAGAGATTGTGTACCTGGAACCCTTTTGTAACTGTATTTATACTTTGGACTCAATGGAGCGGATGATATAAATGCCCTTCATCTTATTGAGCCTTTTGCCGGCCTAGAACACCTTACTTGAAAGAAAGTAACCTTGTAGGATGGTTAGGTCAACAAAAACCATCAAAACATGGAATAAATGAAAGAACAATGTCAATGTAGGACCACTGCTCTTATATTCACATTAGTGGGGAAATACCTTTATTTAGGCCCAACTCATATGATGCAAATGTGAGGTTGTGACACCTATTTGGTTCATAACCCCGACCTCCAAATTGTTGAAAGGAATTGTGAACCTCATCCTCGAAAATAAGTACTCATGAAGTGGAACCACACTTAAAATCAACAACGCAATTATTTGTCGTTCCCGAGATGACACATGACAATCTAAAAAGAACCCATGTCCTAGTAAGTATACTTCATCATTCTCTATTCATAATCCACGATGGACTCTCCAAAATATCTTCATTCATCCATGAATATTGTTCACCATCTTCAAGGAAATCAAGAGTCGAAGACCTCTTTCTCCCCATATTTGCTTCTCTATAAACAAACAAAAAGTTACAACCATAAGTATTACAGTGGAATTATTTCTCTAACCACTACTCAATTTCACTGTCAGTAGGTTACCAATCAAATGAACTCCAATAACCTCTAGTATAATTTTGGGATTTCCGCTCCTCCATGGGAATTATGACAGTCTCTGGGTCAATCATCAAAATTTCACCAAAAGCAAACTCGCGACCAACCTCCCTTATGTCCAACTTAGTAGGATCGGACTCTTTAATATCAACATTGTTTACTTATAGGTTCCTCTTTTCTAATGGCGACACCTATGGGTTTATCACCTCTACTTCGATTTTCTATGTTGGCCATCACTCAAAAAAGTTAATCTAAATTAGAGAAAGCAAAGGGTATTAAACAAACACTACTACAATAACCCCAATTCACCTCAGACGCGAATGAGATATAACATCAGTTACACATGCGAGGTAATGAAGGGTGACATGAAAACTTGCCACTTTACCCTTCGGTTTTTTAATAACCAAGGGGAAAAGTGGAACGAGTCATGGGCTCGATCCTCAACAACTGAATTTTTTGAATTTTTAAAACCACGCTACTTTTTACGACAAAGTCCTATTTAAAAATTTAGTTTTAACCTATTTTTTCATTTTAAACTGCAAAACATCAAATTTGATGACATATTATAAATCTTCCTCATCATCAGCAACAACAACCACAACAATAACAACAACAAAAATAAAATCAATAGAATCCTTAAACATTAAATTTCAACAAAGAAACAACAACAACAACAACAACAACAAAATCCACTGAATCTTTAAACATTAAACCTCAACAACAACAGCAACAACAACAAAATCCACTAAATCTTTAAACTTTAAACCTCAACAACAACAACAACAAATAAACAAAATCAATAGAATCGTTAAATACTAAATTTCAACAAAAACAACAACAATATTAAATATTTTACTTGATACAACTATAATTAACATTAAATTTTTTTAACAAGGAATTATTAGAGAAAAGATTATATTAAGAAACCAAACTTGAAATATTTTCATGTTTTTGCTTTCATTATCATTGTTTTCAATATGTTAAGTTTAAATTTAAGCTTTTTGCAACCAAGATGGATAGTTGTGGCATTCACGTTTTGATTGGCTAGTGAGAGTTTCACGTGGATCACTAATGTTTCATGTGGATTGATGAGCTGACAATGTCTTGACCATTGTTACTTTATAAATGGACGACAAAGATTCGTTAATTAATTTTTTTCAAAAAATTGGTCATAAATAAAATAATAATAATAATAAAATACGCTACTTTACCCCTCGGTTTCCAGTAAAACTGAGGTAATAGGTCATAAAAAAAATTTAAAAAATTAAAAGGTAATAAAATGTAGTTGTTGGGATTTGAAGACGTGTCCTCTAAATACTTCACCCCTCGGTTTTCAGCAAAATCGAGGTAATAAGTCATAAAAAAAATAAAAAGTTAAAAGGTGTTAAAATGTAGTTGTTGGGACTCAAAGGTGTGTCCTCTAAATACTTTATCCCTCGGTTGCTAGCTCAACCGGAGGAATATATGGTATTTTAAATTTAAAAAATTAAAACATCACGCGTCTATGGTTTACACATCGATTTTTTGTTGAGTGAGGTGAAAGTTCTGTCATAAAATATATTATTTGTTTATGCAGGTTGCATCAACAATCAGTGGAATCACAATGAGAGGGAGAGAATCGATAACACTAAAAAAAGTTGAAAAAGAGGAAACAATGTTATTTTTGCAATTTATCGGTATAAGAAAGCGAAAAGTTCAACGACGGGGAATCAATGGCAAATCAAAAGCCACGTCCAACTGTCAAGATGAATCATCGATTTTGTAGTGACACTCAAGTGTACTCTAATTCTCTAAGTGTGCCACCTTCCTACCTTAGGTGCGTGAGGATACATCGTGAACTTCCCCCAAGCAACATTTTAGTGGCACAATGGATATTAAATTTACATGTTCTCAATGTCAACTACTTTTATTCAGCATCACAACATACCTTCTTTCTCTTCTCGGGGTTATCCTCTCAACATGACTCATGCTTCGACCACTATGAATCCTCACTACATTACTAATATCAAGAACTTAGGGGTCAATTGTTTCGGAATGGTCAAAGGTCCAAAAAGATCGGCCCAATCCAAAAGTTACTTTGTATAAAGCTCTCTAATGACTGACAAACAGATGTACCTCCACTAGACCACACTTGAGCATAACCCACTCTCATCTCCGTCGTTGAAATACATCCAACGACTCTCCATAATCTAAGACGGGTCATCCAAAGCGGCTTTAATTGTCATCCCTATATAAATGTGACTCTAAGTCGCACTTACATGTTCTTCTCATTCACACTTGAATAGTTTGACCTCTCTCAAACACTTACTTAAAAAGTGTTAATTTTACAAATACATTTTCCTCTCTGATCACAAAAACCTTAGCCACCATGTTAAAAATCTTTTTACGGTAAGCACCTCCTACACCTCCCTTATTCTCTATTCCAACACACAATAAACATAATTTGAATGCATGACTCAAGTGAGAGGAAGCTACACAAACAACCAACTATGCTACATAATTTTCTTGTTAACTTAGACCTAAATATATTATTAATTCTCATTCAATATAATTTTTATTTTGAGACCTATGTATATTTGAAAAAGTTGTGGCCAGGCTTAGACCACCTTACATTTGAGTCGGCCCTACTAATAATAACGATACCTTCGGCTTTTCCACCAAATCGGACTAAATTCTAACACCATTTGTTTTTGATATTGTGGTCTCTTTTGAATTATTGACTTGGTGTTGTCCTGATCCTCCTCCAGGGGCGGATTCACATTGAGGAGAGTGGGGGCTCATGACCCCACAAAGAAAAAAAATTCTTTTAATAATTAGTATTAATTATTTGTTCAGCCCCCATATAACTCCAACAAACCCACGAACGTGTACTATGTAACTACCTAATCCTATTTTAACTCTTCAAATTGTTTTTCTTAATTATTACCATTTACTATTTCTATTTTTTTTAATTGTTTTAACTTCTCAAATTCAATTAATGTGTACTATGTAACTACCCAATCCTACTTTAACTCTTCAAATTCTTTTTCTTAATTATTACCATTTACTATTTCTATTTTTTTAAATTGTTTTAACTTTTCAAATTCAATTACAATCTCCATTCATTCTCTCTCTTAACTTTATTCACATTCTCTCACAATTCTTACGGTTTACTCTCACATTTTGACATAACACTTTTTTTTGTTTCTTCCTTTTCCATTATTTCATTCAAGAGTTCAAGTTCAACATCAATTTAATTTTGTGAGTCTGTGACTTTATCTAATTGGGTCATTTGCAACTGATATATAGAGGTATGCTTTTTCTTTAATAAATTTATTTTTGTCATTTATTTATGTTTAACATAACATTGTAAAATTATAGAAATAGTTTTTTTATTAGGTGTTTATTATAAGAAGAACAACAAAGAGTATTTGAATTAAGATAAATCGTATGGGAGATGAGTGGTTGAATGATTGTTTAGTTACATATATAGAGAGTGACATATTTGATGAAGTGGACAATGAAAAAATCATTGAACATTTTCAAAATATGAAAACTCGTAGAGGACAATTGTAATCTTTTTTGTATTTTAACTTTTTTTTGTCGTTATATTATGTATTTTGGAACAATTTGAAATATTTTTCTTTAGTCAAAATATATCCATTATTTTTAAACCCCCACTATAGAAAAGTTCTGGATCCGCCACTGTCCTCCTCAGTCTCTCCGATAATAAGCAACAACATCCTTTTATCTTTAATTACACATAATAGTAGCTCCCTAGCCATGCAAACTCTAATTCCATTACTTAAGAAAAAGGTTAAACTCTCTCGTGTGAATTCATTTTTTTTTTTTAGATAAGCTGTGTGAATTTTTTTTTTTTTTTTTTTAGATAAGCTGTGTGAATTCATATTAGCCACTAAATGGAAATAGCGACATAATTTTTATTTTTTAATGTGCAAACTCTTACTGTGAGCAAGAAGAAGAAATCTTGAGACTTAGCCTAGCAAAAGTATGTATGCTATAGAACATTTTCCATTATAGAGAACTAATCAAGAGCTTTGATTTGCAATAAGAACATATGACCAGACAGAAAGTTCTTGTTATTCTCTAACACTTTTCATTTTTGAGAATTAAAAATAAAACAAAAATTTGAAACTCATGTCATACGATTAATAATTAGATAATAATGAAGTGGTATGAGGAAAACCTACTAGCTATAACTTTAGTGGACCCTTTCATTTACAATAATTGATTGGAAAAAGATAAGATCAGACAGGAAAACAAGAATAGCTACTTTTCAATTAATTATTATGTTCATCCAAAATAATTGTATTAAATAAAATACATACTTGACACATATATATTTTTGTGTATATAATATTTTGGGCCGGTCAAAGGTAATAAATAAATAAAAATTCAAATCTCTTTTATATCTTGAACAATTTATCTAAATTTTATATATAAGTGATCTTATGTGAAGTATTACTATATAGTTTCACTTTCACCAACCAATTCTAGTTTTGAACAAAATATTGGCGCCATTTATTAGAATTGACTTCTGACTCTTGCGGATTTTCATAATCAGATCCATCTGGTTCAAGTCACGGTTATGTAACAGTCATGTTAAGATGAAAAAAGCAATTCTCGATCATGCTTCTCAAAGCACCTTAAATCCTTCTAACTTTAGATCATCTATGATATTTGTCGTCGATTCAATGAACCAGAAATTTCCTAGCAAAAGAGAGCCTTCATCACAAAGAAGTATTCATATCAAGAAGCGACAAAAGGATATGATAGAGCATATGGTTTTGAGACCATGAGAAAGTAGACGAAATTCCTAACACAATGCTTCTGTTGGTCGTAACTACCATAGTTAATCATTCGGTATTAAGGATCCTCATTGATGGCAGAAGTTCATATATATTCTGGGTCGGACAAAGGTAAATAAAAAAAGTTCACATCTCTTTCAAATCTTGAACAATTTAACTAAATTTCATATATAAGTGATCTTATGGGAAGCATTACCATATCGTTTCACCAACCAATTCTAGTTTTGAACAAAACATTGGCGCCATCTATGAGAATCGACTTCTAACTCTTGCAGATTTCCATAATCAGATCCATATGGTTCAAGTCACGGTTATGTAACAGTCATGTTAAGATGAAAAAAGCAATTCTCGGGTATGCTTCTCAAAGCACCTTAAATCCTTCCAACTTTAGATCATCTATGATATTTGTCGTCGATTCAATGAACCAGAAGCTTCCTAGCAAAAGAGAGCCTTCATCACAAAGGAGTATTCATATTAAGAAGCGACAAAAGGATATGACAGAGCATATGGTTTCGAGACCATGAGAAAGTAAACGAAACTCCTAACACAATGCTTTTGTTGGTCGTAACTACCATAGTTAATCATTCGGTATTAAGAATCCTTATTGATGGCAGAAGTTCATGCGACATAATGTTTCTTAGAATCATTAGAAATTTAGGATTATGCATGCAAGGCCTGAAGTCATTTGAAGGCAAAAGCCTCTTGTTGTTCAACGACTCCTCAATTCGACCCTGCGAAGCAGTGGATCTATCGATCTCCTTTGCATAGGAAAGAACAGAAGAATTGTGAACATGATTTTCTTTGTGGTCCCTTGTGAAAACATGTACAACGACATTCTTGGAAGATCATTCTTAGAAACGTTTGAAATCGTAGCCTCTTTGAAGATGAAATACCATAATGATGTAGGTCAACCAGTCCTTGTTAAGTGGATATGTGTGAAGCTAATCTTATATACAAGGCAACACTAAAGAATTCTCTAAAATTCGTCGTCGCCCTTGTGGAAAGAAGGCAAAAAGTCGACAAAATAACCAACATACTTGATTTTGATGTACGGGAGGAAGAAATCATGTAAGATGAAAAGTTAAGCATATTGACCCGGGGCAAGATGAAGACCTTGAGAGAGATCTCGAATTGAGAATTCGAAGTCGTTCAGCTTGATGATAACTTGGTGCGATCGAATATGTAATGCTTTATCAACTAGCATAAAGAGTGGTCTCATTGAGTTCCAGAGAGCTAGTGTGGATTGGTTACATGGATCTTAGTCGATCATGCCCCAAAGACTCGTACCCATGGGCGGATCCACCTTAAGGCATATTGTGGCTATAGCCATGCTAATTTTTTTTCTTGTGTGTGTGTATTGTGAAAAGGATGCCTTGAAGAACAAAGAATAAACTATTTCTTTGTGATCAAGAAACACACAAGGGTACAAAAAGATGATAAACACGAAGAACAACAAGGATTTGGTTATAACTGTTATTCTTTCCTTTCTTTGTAAAATAAGATTACAAGTCACAAGAATAACAAATAAT
Organism: Vicia villosa; assembly: GCF_029867415.1. Lineage (NCBI taxonomy): Eukaryota > Viridiplantae > Streptophyta > Magnoliopsida > Fabales > Fabaceae > Vicia > Vicia villosa. The sequence continues at coordinate 177,005,363 of NC_081183.1, read as the reverse complement.
CCTCTCACCCTTAATTAGAATTTGCAGTATGCAATGATGAGAGGCTAGTATGCTATTTATAATAAAACCTAACATACTAAACTAATGGGCTTTTCACAAATACCCATTACAAGCCAACTCAGGGTACAAGTTAACTTAAACAATTGGACATAACAAACAGGCCCAATTCTAAATACTAACAACCATAGCATTTCAACACCCACATACTAGAACACACTTCGACTACAGTATATAGGTCTTTGTTGAAGCGGTAAAGGGGAAAGTAAAAAGTAATAGGTATATTTATTACTAGGTGATATAGGTTATACCGTATCGTAGTCCATAGAGATTGGTAGAGAAAAACTGTTGTTCAACTATTTCACATTCTAAGTTTCATGATTGGGTTTGCGGAAGGTAAATGCAGGAAAAGTAAATAAAAGCAAATAAACAATCTATTGTAGCTTAAGAGACATCATTATGGAATCGTATTTCTACTCAACCCGTCAAATACTTAAATTTGAAGATCTTATCACAATACACTCACAATATGCATCAAAATCACTAGGCATCATTCAAGACGTCACATCAATGTCCATTTCTGCAACACCGACAAAAGCTCAACCATACTATTCACATCAGCGATTTCCCAACCGACACAAACAACACAGAGGCATTAAACTCGATACCCATTACAATTATTAGCCCCAAATCTATTTCTACAATTTAGAAACTAATAGCTATCATTCCTAATCAAGATCTTTGATGTCTATTTCTACAACAACACAAATCCAGAGCATTTAAGCAAAAAGATCAAGAACTACAACAATGATGATTTATAAAGCAAGTATATAAACAATCCCAAGATCAACAAATATACATACAAGAGAGGAAAAATATACATACAAACCCCACAATTGGAATGAGTCACAGGGAAGAAGAAGAACAAATGGAAACTTCTCATGCTGTCGGCACAATCGGAGACCACCCGCGTTCAATCGACATGATGAACCACCCAATAGTGTTGCTTGAACCTCTAAACTACAAAGAATAGATTAGAGCTCAACTTTGTCAAAGAAGAGATGATAAAACCTACAAAGAATGAAAAACAAAAATATGCAGAGTGTGCATAGCGCGCCTTCACTAAAAACTTAAACCGCCCTAGAGCGCTACACCAGAACAGCAAACTTTATTTCTTCAAAACGCGTTTACAGCTGTGTCTTCGACACTTTATTCCTCGAAGCTCCGAATACGCAAAAATACCTACAAAAAGATACACAGACTATAAAACGGTATAAAAGTAAACGTATTTACATAAATTCACAATGTATACAAAATTACACAAAAACGAAAAATTATTCAAATGGTATAAATAAAAAGTATCGATAAGTGCCACTATTAACATACACAAAATAACTACATTTTGGCACTGATTAGTCGTCGGCACAATCTCTATCAAACCAGAAGTTACCCTTCCACACACTAGAATTTGATCCAATTCTCGGAAATCTCCACCTTGGAACATACTCTATAACATCAAAGAATAAACTAGCTTTATTCATGCAGTTTTATCAACTGTATACAATGGAAAAACTTGAAACTTAGCAATGTCTTGGTGATCATATCAGCAACATTGTGATCAGTCAAAACCTTCAGCATTTGAACTTCTTCACGCGAGATTACTCCTCTAACGAAATGAAACCTCACATCAACGTGCTTAGTTGGCTCATGATATGTTGAGTTCTTCGACAAGTGTATTGCACTTTGACTATCACATTTAACAGTGATACCTCAACCTTGAAGTTTCAGCTCCTTCGCAAAACCTTCAAGCCATAGTGCTTCTTTCACAACTTCAGTTAGGGCAATATACTCCGCTTCAATGGTTGATAGAGCATTAACCTTCTGAAATGTTGCTTTCTAACTAATTGTTGTGCCAAACATAGTGAAAACATATCCAGAAATAGATTTTCTAGAATCCGTACAACTTGCATAATCATAGTCGACATGTCCTTCGATTACTACTTTACTATCTTCACCCAAGGCTCCACCATAAATTAGGACCCTGTTCAGAGACCCATTTATGTATCTTAAAATCCACTTCAATGCTTGTCAAAGAGCCTTTCTAGGATTTTCCATGTACCTGCTAATAAGACTTACTGCATATGCTATGTCGGGTCTGGTACATACCATAGCATACATCAAAGAACCTATTATATTAGTATATGAGATGCTATTCATATAAGCTCTTTCGACATCAGTGTTAGGACACTGATCGATACTCAACTTGAATCGAGGGTTTGTTGGAGTCACAACAAGCTTTGAATTCAACATATCAAACTTGTCGAGAATCTTCCGTAGGTATGCCTCTTGAGATTAGCATAATTTCAACTGCTTTCTATCTCTTCGAATATCAATCCCAAGAACCTTGGAAGCAGCTCCCAGATCCTTCATATCGAACTCCTTATTAAGTTCAGTCTTCACCCTTATTACATCTTCGACATTGTTGCTTGCTATGAGAATATCATCCACATAAAGCAACAAAATAACAAATGAATTACCAGGTCAAAATCGAAAGTAAACACAGTGGTCAAACTGGCTTCTAACGAAACTTATGCGTGCCATGAACTTGTCAAATCTCCTATTCCACTGTCGAGGAGATTGTTTCAGTCCATATAAGGATCTATTCAGCTTGCACACATAATTTTCCTTCCCATTTTTGACATACCCTTTAGGTTTCCTCATCAGGATCATTTTATCTAGATCACCATATAAGAACGCAGTCTTCACATCCATTTGTTCCAGTTCAAGATCGAACTGTGCCACCGTGGCAAGCAACATTTGAATGGAACTATGTTTCACAACAGGAGAAAACACATCATTGAAGTCCGCACCTTCTTTCTGAGTTAAACCCCTTGCGACCAACCTTGCCATGTATCTTTTCGACGTAACTCCTTCGATTCCTTCCTTAACTTTGAAAATCCATTTACAGCTGACTAACCTTGCTCCAACAGGTTTTTTGATCAGTTACCGGGTTGATTATCATGAAGAGATATCATCTCATCATTCATGGCCTTCAGTCATTCAGTCTTATTTTGACTCCTCATGACTTCCTTATAGTCTCTAGGTTTTTCGTCTAGAACCTCAATTGCAGAGATTAAGGCATAAGTTATAAGATCTGCATATCCAAGTCTCTGAGGTGGCTTGATGACTCTTTTGACCTATCTCTTGACAATAGATAATCGTCGACAATTTCCTCAACTTCCTTAGCATCTTCTGCTTCTTCTCCGACTTCATCAAGGATATGAAATTCAGCATCAACATGCTCCACCTCAACAGGAATCTTTACCTATTCCAGCTCTTCGTCATGTGTTTATGCATTTTGACAGATATCATCAGTTTTCTTAAAAGCCACTTCAGCTTCCTTGAAATTACATCTCGACTGGTGATACTCTTCTTGTCACCTGGGTCTAGGCACCATAACTTATAAGCTTTGACTCCTTCTGGGTATCCTATGAACATGCATTTCAGAGCTCTAGGTTCGAGATCTGGTGGATGTCCCAACCAAACTTCTTTAGGTGTCTTCATATCTAACATTGTTGAATGACATCTTTTTATCAGATATGTTGCTATCAAAACTGCCTTAGCCCAAAACACCTTCTTTAACCCAACACTAGTCAACATGCATCTAAATCTCTCCAAAATAGTTCGCTTAAAACCATTTTGCTATGGAATACCTGCAGTAGTTATGTGTCTTGCAATACCAGAGGCAACACCAAAACCGTCGAACGCCTCATTGCAAAATTCAAAGTCATTATAGGTTCTCAACATTTGACCTTTCTGCCAGTTTGATTTTCGACCAGAGTCTTCCAACTTTTGAAATTCTCAAAAGTTTCATCCTTAGTCTTCTGGATGAATATCCATAATTTTTTGGAATAATCATCTACTATGGATAGAAAATACCTCGCTCCTGAATGTGATGGACACCTTGCAGGCCCTCAAAGTTCAACATGGATATAATCAATAGATCCATGTGTTCTTTGTTTGCCTTTGTTGAACTTCACTTTGCAAGATTTTCCAAGTGCACAGGGTTCACAAAACTTCAGCTATTCGAATTTGTCTCCACCAAGCAGATTTTGTTTCCCTAATTCGACCAGACCCCTTTCATTGACACGACCCAAATCTCATATGTCAAATTTCCATCTTCGACAAAGGTTTCGTGGATGCAATATTTTTTGAACCACTTACATCATCAGCCTCAAGGGTATACAATCCTTGTTTCTTCACGCCTCTCAAGACTTTCTTCGAAAGCATATTCTTTCTTGTCGAATTCACCAAGAGAAATAAAATTTCTCTTCAAATCAAGAACATACCTGACTTCAGTCAACAACCTTATTGACTCATCATGGAGCTTAAATCTCACAGATCCAACACCTGCAATCTTGCAAGCTTTGTTGTTTCCGAGCAATACAGATCCACCATCTTGATCACATAATTTCTCGAACAAGTCTTTATTTGGAATCGTGCCAAGTGCAACCTGAATCCATAATCCACTCCCTACTAGAGTCACCACTTGAAACCACAAGAACATCAGATGATTCGAAATCATTTTGAATAATGGTTGCATTGCCATTATCCTTACCTCCATGATCTTTCAGGAGTTCAGGGCACACCTTTCTTGTGTGACCCTTCTTCTTATAATGATAGCAACGAATACCAGATGCTTCGCTACTGTAAGACTTCAACTGACTTTTTCCCTTCTTCTTGTCGAACTTACCATCCTTTCGCAAGAATTTTCCCTTAACGGTCAAACCTTCACAACCAGTCGAAAGTTTATGCTCCTTTCGTTAGTTCAAGTCCTTAGAATACAGGGCTGATTGAACTTCTTCAAAGGTTAAAGACCCCCTTCCATACAAGAGAGTTTCTTTGAAGTGAGCATGTAATCGAGGCAAAGCACACGACAATAACAGCGCTTGATCCTCATCATCAAACTTCACATCAATATTTTCAAAATCAAGAATCAGCTTGTTGAAAAGGATGCCTTGAAGAACAAAGGATAAGTTGTTTCTTTGTGATCAAGAAACACGCAAGGGTAGAAAAGATGATAAACACGAAGAACAACAAGAATTTTTTATAACTTCTATTCATTCCCTTCTCTTTAAAACAAGATTACAAGTCACAAGAATAGCAAATAACCATCTCACCCTAAATTAGAATTTGTAGTATGCAATTTAAAGAGACTAGTATGTTATTTATAATAAAACCTAACATACTAAATTAATGGGTTTTTTTCACAAATAATCATTACAAGTCAATTTATGGTACAAGTTAACTTAAACAATTCAACATAACAAATAGGTCCAATGCGAAATACTAACATCCATAACATTTCAACACCCGCATACTAGAACACACTTCAACTACAGTATGTAGGTTTTTGACACAATCTCTGTCGAACCAGAAGCTACCCTTCGACACACTAGAGTTCGATCCAATTCTATATATATATATATATATATATATATATATATATATATATATATATATATATATATATATATATATATATATATATATATATATATATATATATATATATATATATATATATATATATACTATTTTTTACAAAAGTATGTATGTGTCAAGTATGACTAAATTGGAGAACTAATATTCAAAAGTATATATAGAACCTTTGCATGGACACGACCCTAAATCCACTTTCTTAGGGTGTGTTTGTTTCATGGATTAATATTATATTCCTTGGAATACTATTCCAAGGATTATTATTCCCAGGAATATTATTCCAACCTATGTGTTTGGTAGAAATTTAGATTCCTAGGCATAATAATAAAATTTGTTTAATTTTAAATTATAAAAAAATAAAAATAAAAATAGTTATGAGTAATAGTTGGAAGTTAGAGTTAGTTTAACTTATTCCCATGGGAATATTTTATTCCCACCCTTTATGCCTTGGAATAAGAATTCAAAAACTATGTGTAAATAAGATTCCTTGGAATAAAAAATTCCTTGGAACAACTTTTTAAAACTTGAATCAAACATGGGAATATTGCATTCCCATGCTCATATTCCCAGAAATAATTTTGGTAACCTTGAAACAAACACACCCTTAGGCACAACCAATAAGAAAAAGTTTTTTTTTAAAATTTATTTTAATTTTAATTTTATTTTTAATTGGATTCATGGGGTGGTTGAGATTATGAAGGAGAGAGAAAAATTAATATTTATTTTTTTAATTAATTAAAATTTTGTGATTGGTTGTGTGTAAAACAATTTCTTAAGTATGCGTCCACCTAAGAATTTTCCGGAGAACTAATCAAGAGCTTTAATTTGCAACAATAAATTCAGGGATTAAACAAACAAGAATGTATGACGAGACAGAAAGTTGTTGTTATTCTCTTACACTATTCATTTTTGAAAATTAAGAAATAAAACAAAAATTTGAAACACATGTTACCCGACCAATAATTAGAGAACAATGTTGTGATATGAGGAAAATCTACTAGCCAGCTCTTTGGAATAAAGATAAGATCCGACAGGAAAACCATAATAGTTATTTTTTAAAATAAATTATTTTGTTCATCTAAAAATAATTGCTATTTAAATAAATACATACTAACTTGATACATACATGTACAATAGTATATATAATTTTTTTTTAAAAAACTAATAAACCTTATACTATTAATTTCAGAATATATTAATGAGCAACCCTACAAAAAGTATGGACCATTTCAAATTACTTTTGAAGAACAAATATAGTTTGAAATTTGTGTTAACTTTTGTATGTTACTTTTTTCCTCAAATGCATTTAATTTAATGTGGGTGCAACATACTTTTGACAAAAAAAAATTATTATTACTATTTTAATGATAAAACATACACATGCATATTATAAAAACCATCAAAAATTAATTTTACTAAGTTTAATTCAAACACACGCTATATTAGTATAATCTAAACACAATCTACTAGTCAATTTAAGTGATCAATATGAAGTTAATTCACATGAAAATGAAATCACATTTAGTCTTATAATAATCCAAAACAAACAAAAAAATCTCTCCATAATCTATAAACTTAGTCAAGTATATATCTTCCATTTCTCCTCTCATATTTTTCAACCAAAAGTTTACTTCTTTCCAGGCTGGATAGTTTTCTCTCATTGAAGGAACATGAAAAATGTGGCCTTGTTTTCATTCATTCTTTTGTTTGTTCTTCTCATCTTTTGTGCTAATAGAACCATCAAATATGAAGAATCATCATCATTACAATCTCTATATCATCATGTCAAAGTTAATAGTCATTCAGGCTATGAACATATTTGGCCAGTAAGTATTTTTTTTTGTTGCATCCATTATTATTTATTTTTTATGATTGAATTAATTTGATTGATTTGAATGATGAATAGAATATAGAATTTGGATGGGAAATCATTGTTGGTAGTTTGATTGGAGTTTTTGGAGCTTCATTTGGAAGTGTTGGTGGAGTTGGTGGTGGTGGCATCTTTGTGCCAATGCTAATATTAATCATTGGATTTGATGCAAAATCAGCTACTGCTATTTCTAAATGTAAGATCTATATACTTATTCATCACAAAAATCAATAGATCTTTGAATTTATTTTGTACTTTTCAGGTATGGTTACTGGTGCTGCAATATCAACAGTATTCTTCAATCTAAAACTGAGACATCCAACACTTGATATACCAATGATTGATTATGATTTGGTGGTTTTAAACCAACCTGTAATAATTCTTGGTATTAGTATTGGAGTTGTTTTAAGTGTAGTTTTTGCAGATTGGATGATCACAGTTCTACTAATTCTCATCTTCATTGGTAATTAATTAATTAACTAATTAATTAATTAATTAATTAATTAATTAAACAAGTTTTTATTTCATATTCAAATTTTGTCACTTAATTAGTAACAAACATGATTGATTGGCATGTGCAGTTACATCAGTGAAGGCTTTCATCAAGGGTCTTGACACCTGGAAAAAGGAATCCATAGTTAAAGAGGTTAATAGTACACTCTCTGGTCATTATTATAAGCAAATTTCACTCATTATTATAAGCAAATTTCACTTTTTGTAGTACATAAGTAAATTTCACCTTTTGTGGTACATTTGACTGTTAATGTATATAGGGTGTCCGGCATATTTTAATACTTTAGGTGATTTTCATGTGCAAGCATATAGTTACATGAAAAATAATCTCTAACTTTTTTTCTTCAATCTTTTGGAATATCAGGAGTTTGTGAAGCATTTAGAGTCAACTGGTGAGTGATTAGGTTAATTGGATTTCAATTAAACCACTCCACATGGTTATCACAAGAGACAAAATTAGTAGATATATCTGAAAATCAATTATTTATATGAAAATGACTTATTTTCTTTCAGCCACTAGCAGTGATGATGTTGAATACAAGTATCTTCCAAGTTGTCCTGATGATGAGCCTCAGAAGAAAATTAATCAAGTAAGTATATTTTAATAGTTTTTGTCGTCTTTATGTAATCTAACCACTTCTTAGTTGGAATATTTAAATTCAATTATGTATGTAGGGTACCATTCTTAGCAACATTCGTTGGAAGGAATTTGGACTTCTTTGTTTTGTTTGGATTGCGGTCCTTATCTTGCAGATCGCCAAGGTAAATTTCTAATCAAGATTTTTTACAATCGAAATACTACGCGTTCACATTTAATAAAAGGTAAATTTGTAACAGAATTATACAGCTACATGTTCAATCACATACTGGATACTTACTTTGTTACAGGTGAGATTTTGTACCGGAAATTTCAAATTGACAGTTAGTTACAAGATTTTGTACTCGGAGATTTTGTTACACGATTAATTTTGTTTTTGTTTTTATAGATACCGGTTACTTTAGGGGTTTCTATGTATCAAGCAAAAGGTCTATATCAAGGGAAAAAGATCACAGTTTCTAAGCAAGATCATGGCACACATTGGCCTTTGCATCTTCTAATTGTATCACTTTCATGTGCTTTGTTAGCTGGAATTTTGGGTGGACTTCTTGGTGTAGGTAGTGGATTTGTTATGGGTCCTTTGTTTATCGAATTTGGAATTGCGCCTCAGGTAAGTTCTACTATATTCATTCTATCATTACATGAATTGATCAAAAACTATAGTTATCTTATATAGAGTTTGATGATCTTGCAGGTGGCAAGTGCGACGGCTACATTAGGAATGACATTCACAGCATCTATATCAGTTGCGCAATATTTTCTCTTGAATCGTTTTCCGGTTCCTTATGGTAAAATCAAATTTCATGTTTCACATCTTTATCATAAAATTCAACTATATATTTTTCAAGTAGTTATACTAATATGTATCTTTAATGGTGATTTGCAGCTCTGTATCTTACCCTTGTGGCTACAATTGCAGCATACCTAGGACAGAAAGTGATTGATAGGCTTGTGAATATGTTTCAAAGAGCTTCTTTGATTATATTTGTTTTATCCTTCACAATTCTTGTTAGTGCAATTGCACTAGGTGGAGTAGGAATATCACACATGATTGAGAAGATTCAGAAGAATGAATATATGGGATTTGAAGATCTTTGCTACTAGTAGTACTAGCTTATATAGAGGTTCATCTATTTATCTAAGTTTTGGAGTTATTGTTTGCCTTGAAGAGAATTATGTGTATGTTGTTTTATTCAATTTACATTGGTTGAGGAAATTTTATTGCTGAAAGCTATCAATGATTTAGATGTATATGTTCTGTCTTGATCTCAATAGAATTAAATCTATTTTTATGATTTAACCCTCTTGTTTAGTTTTATATATCAAACATTGAACTTTACATTTTTTTTACTTATTTTTATTAATATCTAGGATCATGTAATTGTATATTTATAAGAATGAAAATCGCTAAAGTTAAATTAAGAGACTAATATTGATAACAATTAAAAAGAGGTTAGAGTTTATAGGGGGCATATCATTGGAGTCATCATATTTCCAATTTAAAGAAGACTACTTTAGACATAAATCTAAATCTAAATATAACGGAGAAAGTGAAAGACTCTAAATAAGAAAAAAGAAATAAAAATAATAAATTATTATTATTATTATTATTATTATTATTATTATTATTATTATTATTATTATTATTATTATTATTATTGATGAAAACTATTTATAAAAACTAACAAATTGATTACAGTAGTTTTCTAAGTAGGCGTCCTTTTCCAAACAAATTTATGTCATATTCATAATTGAAACAATCCTTAATCGCAATAAATTATATAAGGTCAAATAAATTCATCAAACGAAACTAAAACTTACATAATGTCTATTGTGAGATTTTGTATCGAATTTTAGTCTCGACAAGGGTAGTTTTTTGGTTCGATAGAGATTAAGCATGATGTCGAAGTTTGTTCGCATGCTGATATTGAAGTCCTACATGTTGTAGTTGAAGTACACTCAAGCATGCAATAGTTGAAATGCTTGATTGTTAGCATATTGAATTTGGCATGTTTTTATTAACTCAAATTGTTTAAGTAGCTTGTAGCTTAAGTTAGTTTAGTAATTTATAAATAGATTAGTTCTCTCGTGTTGTTGATAGAGGTTGGTTGTTGTTATTCACTTATAATCTTTAAACCCTTATTGAGTAAGTGAATAGTAAAATATTTATAACAAATCATGATTTTCTTCTTCTTCCCTTTTCTCTCTCCTTCATGAAAACCTAATATGTTTTCTTGTGTTTGTTCAAGAAACTTAATCTTTATCATAGTTTTGGTTTGTTGTTTACGTCACTCCGTTACAACAAACGGGTGCGGTGAGCATGGAGAAGAATATGTCGTCCACAAAGTATGAGATTGAGAAATTCACCGGTATGGATGATTTCAGTTTGTGGCGCTTGAAGATGCAAGTCCTACTGGTTCAACAGGGTTTGCTAGAAGCGTTGAAGGGAGCCGTAACTATGTTGCACTAACGGAGAAGGAGAAAATGATGAACGTAGAGAAAGCCCACATCACCATCGTATTGAGCCTTGGTGATAAGGTTCTCCGATAGGTTTTGAAGGAGAAGACGACGAAAGGTGTATGGATGAAACTCGAAAGTTTGTAACAACCAAATCGTCGGTCAACTGAATCTACCTGAAGCAAGCTCTGTATTCATTCAAGGTGAGTGAAGACAAAGTCTTGACTAAGCGGTTAGATATGTTCAACAAGCTGATTCTTGATATTTAAAATATCGATGTCAAGATCGATGATGAAGATCAAGCATTGTTGTTGTGTGCTTTACCACATTCTAATGCTCACTTCAAAAAAGTTCTCTTATATGGAAGAGATTCCTTGACCTTTGAAGAAGTTCCACCCGCCTTGTACTCAAAGGATTTGAACGAGAGGAAGGAGCATAAACCATCGTCTATTGGTGAAGGTTTATCCGTTAAGGAGAAATTTTCGAAGAAACATGGTAAATTTGAAAATAAGAAGGGTAAAGGTCAGCAGAAATCTTATGGTGGTGATATTTATGCAATTAGTTGTTATTAGTGTAAGAATGAGGGTCACACTCGAAAGGTGTGCCATGATCGATAGATCAATCATGAAGCTAAGGATAATGGAAACACGTCTATTATACAAGATAATTTTGAATCATCTGATGTCTTTGTGGTTTCAAGCAGCGACTCTAGAAAGGAGTGGATTATGGAATCTGGTTGTATTTGGCATATGACTCCAAACAAAGATGTATTTGAGAAATTTTATGATCAAGATGGTGGCTCAATGCTGCTAGGAAATAACAAAGCCTTCAAAATTGAAGGAATTAGATCTGTAAGATTCAAGCTCCATGACGAGTCAATAAAGCTATTGACTGGTGTCAGGTATGTACATGATCTGAAGAGAAATTTGATTTCTTTTGATGAATTCGACAAGAAAGGATATGTTTTCAAAGAAGAGAAATGTATCTTGAAAGTCATGAAGGGGTAAAAAGAAGTCTTGAGAGGCATCAAGAAACTAGACTTGTATACCCTTAAGGACGAGGTTGTAAGTGGTTTAGCAGATGTAGCATCCATAAAACATGTGTCGAAGACTGAGTTATGGCACAAGAGAATTGACCATGTCGGTGAAAGAGGCCTGGTAGAATTGTTGAAACAAAGTCTACTATGTGGTGACAAGGTCGAAAAGCTGGAGTTTTGCGAACCTTATGTATTTGGTAAATCCTGTAGGGTGAAGTTTAACAAAGGTAAACAAAAAAACACATGGATCCCTTGATTATATCTGTGCCGATCTTTGGGGCCTGCAAGATGTCCTTCACACTCAGGTGCAAGGTATTTTCTATCCATAACTAATGATTATTCCAAAAATTTATGGGAATTCACTCAGAAAGCTAAGGATGAAACTTTTGAAATTTTCAAAAGTTGGAAAACTCTAGCCGAATACCAAACTTGGAAGAAAGTCAAAAGGCTGAGAACAGACAATGGTCTTGAATTTTGCAATGAGGTATTCTATAACAATTGTGTTGTGTCGGGTATTGCAAGGCACATGACTATTACAGGTACTCTCCAGCAAAATGATTTATCTGAAAGGTTTAATCGAACCATTTTGGAAAGAGTTAGATGCATGTTGGTGAGTGTTGGATTGAAGAAGGGGTTTTGGGATGAGGTTGTTTCGACGATAATATATATGATAAATAGATGTCGCTCGATTGTCTTGGGGAAGAAGACACCTGAAGAAGTTTGGTCGAGACATCCACCTAATATTGACAGACTTAGAGTATTTGGTTAAAGACGAGGAGACTAATAATGACTACCTGCTGGCTAAAGATAGACCGAGAAGAGTCATCAAGTCACCTCACTTGATTATGCATATCTCATTGTCTTTGCCTTAATATCTACAACTGAGATTCCTGATGAAGAACCTAGAGATTACAAGAAAGCTGTGAGTCAAAATAAAACTAATTTCTAAAAGCCATGGATTATAAAACTAATATCTTCATAATAATAACATGTGGGAGTTGATTGAGAAACCTGCATGGATCAGATTAGTTAGCTCTTAGTATTTTGTAATCAAATATTGGTATGGCAACCATCGCCGTCTCTCGAACAATCAAGCATGTATTAAATTATAGAAAAAAACTCGGATGGTAGAAAAAATTTAAACATTATCCGAATTAAAATTACATCCAATTTTGGCACCGAAGTAATATTGTATTTTTTTGAAAATAAGATGCATGTGATGATATAAAGAAGAATACGACGATCCATGTACATCGGTCCAAAAATGATAGGGGTTATATTTCATAGGTAGTATCAACCAGGAACATGTGAGTACTAGTGGTAACACGTCATTTAGGTCCCTGTCATGACCATCAATAGACATAATTAACTATGCCTTCATATGGTAGTTTCGCAGGATCACCAAAATCCACTAGAAAAAGAGATATGGAAGTACAACATACCTCAAAATCTAGAATTACACATTTTTTTAGTGGTCACATTTACCGAATCCAAAATGTGTACGAAATCAAAATCTACTATTCACTATTTATCCATTATTATTTAATTGACAAATCTACTTAATTTATTTTTTCATTCAAAAAAAAATTACACTACAAATTCCGTAACCTACTAATTAAACCATCTTTTCATTACAAATTATCCATAAAATTCTTTGGTCAACTACAATATTTTATTTTTCCCACTTCTCTACTGCCATTTGTTCTCATTTTATTGACTTGTTAATTTAAAAATCATTTTAATTATGTTAAAATGATTTTTTTATGTTAAAATGATTTTTTAAAATAATTGGTAAATTTTTTATTTTTAAACTAATTAAAAAGAGTTGTGATTATATATATTTATATTAATTATGTTGAAATGTATTTTTAACTCTTACTTTTAAAATAATAAAGTTTTGATCATCTATTTAAATAATACCGTATTTAATTATTTGTATTCTCCATTTTCACTTTTCTTCTTAATTTTTGAATCTCTTCATATTTATTCTCATTTTTATAGTGAGCACAAATATTTCATAATTTTTTTATATATGAGATCTAAAATATTAAATTTATTAATCATATTTAAATTTATTTTCAATTATTTATATATAATATTTAAATAATTTTTCCTTTATTTTACAAATGTAACTGAAATACTTCGTGAAATAACACGGGACACTACCAATTGGATTCAAGTAAAAAAATATACATATATTACTTTAAAATAAGAACAGTATGATTTTCAAGCATTACTAGAGTTTAATTTTCAAGCACTACAAGTGTATAAAGTTTTACTGTGTTAGTTTATAACTATCAATTATGTGTGTGCCCATAGAAGTATAAAATTCAAATGTTTCTAATGATAGAAGTGTTTTTAGAATTGTATTTTATCTCATTGAATAATACTATATAGTCATTCACACAACTTTTTTATGTTACGGGTCACTATCAAATTATTATCTTTATTTAAAGACAAAATTACTATTTTCAAATACACTTAAATCTATATGATTATTGTTCAACTTACTATATGATTATTTTTAAACTTTGCACTTACATTTCTTATAATTTTATGAAGTTAATATTCTATCAAAATTTATATTTTTTTCATGTAGAATTAATAAAATTACTCATAGTGACATTTAATATTAACTTTCATTTCATTCAAAATATACTACATCAAATAGACATTTACCCGTGCGACAGCACGAATCTCTTACTAGTTCTCTTTTCAAATGTATTCTTCATGCATAGATTTTGGCTTTAGCATGATTCCATTCCAGGAGTATTTATTGAAGGTATTTTCTTGAGCAAAACTAGGAAAGTATGTAGAATCAAGGTTGGATGATGAAGATGATGATGGACAGTCTCTCTTTGGTGCCATTGTTGTGATTTTGAGAGGTTGAGTAAAGATGAGTGAAGATGGTGAAGAACATACATAATGGCCCCCACGAGTTGGCAAACTCAAACCTGATATCTGAATCAAAATTATACAGGTTGTTGCATGTTGGATCAAATATACACCTAAACTAATGAGTTTAGATAATTTATGATTTGGTTTAGTTTGAATCGGGGGATTCACGAGTCATCCTACACTCTTGAACATCCATATCTCCATCGCATCGAAAGTTCAAATCTACTACTGTAACAAACAATACATCATCATTCCGCAGAGAACCATATTTCACCACAAAACATATAGTATATTTAATTTGAAGTGTTTGATAATATAATCGGCCAAACATAATATATATATATATATATATATATATATATATATATATATATATATATTAAATTAGTAAAAAAATTCAACTAAAATAATAATATGTTAAAAATGATAGGAAGTATGAAACATTTTGTGAGTTTTTTTCAAAATAACCATTTTTCCAACAAAATTCCCCAAATAATCATGTTTTTCAATTAATTTTCAAACTAATCATGTTGCAAACAAAAAAAATTGCAATGCACACCACATCGCACAACATTAGCGAAGTATTTCCAATCGTCAAAGTTCCATTGTTCCGCGACTTTACACTAATGCCATTGTCAGAGGCACCTTGGAAGATTTGTGATATCTCGATGGATGTTGAACAACAGTTTCACACAATCACTATGATGCATCTTCACAGTGGTGAACCTGATGCATTAAGGTGGGTCGATAACATTCAAGTTGAGAAGTGGACTGGGGCATTTGACGAGGGTCGACAACTTATTTAGGTTGGGATCACTGCAATTAGAGCAAGAATTGGAGTTTAGAGTTACAATCGGGACAATTGTTCGGTGAAAGTTCCATGAAAGTTATGGAGGAGGAAATTATCAAAGCTAGCACACATATGGTTATAATATTTAACCATTATAGAAAGAGTTTTAGTGTAAAGGAGACCTTGGACCACAAAGAGGGGAGAAAATGGATAATATTGGGTTGAACTATGTCAAGGTTGGTGCAACTGTGAAAAGTTTCAAGCTTTCCGCATGCCTTACTCCCATGATATTGCGGCATGTTCAAGTGTTTGCTAGGATGCTTCCTTGCATCTTTTAGCTGTTTACAAAGTCGTAAATATATTCAATGTATACAATAATAACTTCTCAGTGGTAATAAAATAGGAATATTGGCCTACGTACCGCAGGGATGTAATTTGACACAACGAAAATATGAGAAGGAAGAAAAAAAGGTCGCCCAAAAAACACGCGTATCATAACTGAAATGGATACAACTAACAAATTGGAAAGAATGTATGGTATATGGTGTCAGCCCAGACACACACAAAAATGTTGCCCCAATATTGGAACAAGCTCTAGATGATAATGATTTATCTTGTTAAATTCTTGGCAACCTTAAAATTTAATATGGATAACGACTTTTGGTTATAACAAAGCAAACATAAACACGCCTAAAACAACAACACATGAACATAAATACGCCTAAGTCAATAACACATGAGCATAAATACGACTAAAACAACAACGCACGAACATAAATACGCCTAAATGGCTAAAACAATAACACTGTCATACCCCAAAATTTGCCCTCCTATATTCAATCAAAGGTTCCTCATTTCATCTCCAATAACTCAAGGTTCTAAGGTTTTCTCAAGTCACTCTCTCCTATCCAAAACTAGGATTTTGCACTTTATCAAAGGAATTGGAATTTCTAAGGTCTCAAATGGATCCCAAGGTGTCTCACATGTATCAAAGCATCTCCATGTCAAAAGTCAAGCTTATATTCCAAGGATTGCTCATTCAATGGCTCAGATGATTAATAATCGACTATGTTGACCTAAAAGTCAACTATAGTCAAAGTACAGTCAAACTTCAAGACTTTTGGTCAACATCAAGTATGTGAGGTTATATCCATCATTTGATCAAAGGTTGATCATGATCCATCAATAAAAACTCAGAAATGAACAAATACAAAGGTTCAAATTAGGGTTTTTTATAGGAGAAAGTCAACTCAACTTTGACTGGTCATAACTTTCACATGGAACATCAGAAATTCCTCACTCAAAGCCTATTTGGAAGGAAATTGGATTCTCTACAACTTTGTCTCTCACAAGCCAAGGTCAGAAATGCTTTATTTGGAAGATACAATACAAAAGATTATAGGTCCTTTTCAAAGGTCAACCAAAAGCAGTTTTTTCTCAAAGGGCATATCATCAAGATAAAATCCCCAAATGGAAAATATGTTCCAAAGTGGGTTATAGAGGACACTTTGAGGTTTCCAGAAAGTCCTAGAGCTCTCCCATACCTCAAAAATTGAGGGAGATACGCCTCATCAAAGTTGGGCGATTCTGAAGAAAATATGTGAAACAAAAGTGGTTCAAAATGATTATTTTTGCAAATGGGCCTATCTTATTATGACCAAAACTTGTCATTAAGGTTATTAGGAACCTACAAATCCAAGGCCACGACCATATTGATTTTATTATAATTTTGGTGAATTTTTATTCATTTTAAAACTTAGTTTAATCAAATAATTGATAGAAAATATAAGAGATTTGATTCTAAGTTGTTTCCAATCAATTCCAATCATCAAAAGGTCATATAATCAGTCCAAATTCGTGCACACCATAAGTGGAAATATTGGATGGAATGTGAATCAATTTAGAAAGCTTTGATAACTAATTTTCAATCAAAATCTTCATCATCAAAGAACAATATTAGACTGGATTTCTTACAAGTTTGTTACCCTAATTCAGTCCCATATATATACTAAGCAATTGCAGATGCCAAGGGAGGTTTTTTTCTGGCCTCCAAATACCGAAACCGAGTCCCACAAATTCAAAAAAATTTGAGAACTAAATTCGATATTGGAGGATGATTCGAGGAGTTTGAAGGATTATAACATGTTGCTGGAAGAGTTCTGAAGCAAACCACATCATTACCTTCGATTGCCACGTCCAGAATCATGCCTATGGTGCCCACGGTTTGGGGTAATTTTGTTGGCGTCGATTTCGTTAATATATGATTATTTG
This sequence comes from Vicia villosa, assembly GCF_029867415.1. Classification (NCBI taxonomy): domain Eukaryota; kingdom Viridiplantae; phylum Streptophyta; class Magnoliopsida; order Fabales; family Fabaceae; genus Vicia; species Vicia villosa. Next base: position 176,987,431 of record NC_081183.1, on the reverse strand, counting down.
ATGCGATTCGGTTATATATGTGAGTTCATGATGATGTTCTGAAGCTTTTGGTATAGGTTAATTGAAGATTGGTTGCATATATAACATTCCACCATTGTTAGGGTTTAGAAGTTGTAAATTGGGATTTCTCCATAGAAACAAAATTAATCCAAACCAAGGGTACCAACGAATTCGGAGAGTAATTTAGACTCTAAATATGTCCTTGGATTTTATTTATCATGTGTTTTTTGTGAGATTTGAATTCGCAGGGTTACGGCAACATACAAAAAGCGTTGCCAAAGAGTCTGCAACCTTTTTCCAGAAAATCCACGACGAGGAAGATGGAGTTGGGCGCGTGAGGAAGCATTTAAAATTTGAAAATCATATATTTGGTTTTGGATTCGTATTGCTATCAACAGGCGAAACCTGGCGTAGTGGAGAGAGGGTCCGCAAGTTCATGCGCAAGATGTGGGTTCGATTCCCATCCAGGACATAATTGTTTCCACAAATATTCAACTGGAGATCCAGCGTTGTTCTCTCAAACACGACCACGGTACATCTTCGCCCCAGGACCACCAGATCTCTATAACATCAGATCCAACGCTCTTAAGAGCGCAGCCTTATGATATTCTCTCAAGAATTCGTCACATGAGATTACTGCCAGGTTCTTTATTCAAATTTTATTAATTTTTATTATTTGAATGTGTAGTTTAATATTAACCTTGTTTGATTCAATTAATATATTTTAATTAGGGTAAATATATATTAGGATTAGTCTATGATTAAAATTTAGATTATTCTCCCGATTATCCGGTAATTCCGATTAATTCATTTTATTAATATTAATTGTTATAAAACGACAAAAACCCTGAGAGACATATATTAAGTTTAGGGTTTGCTCAATCCCACTGGCGGTTGGCCGAAGTTTTAGGATTTAATTTGTTACTCGTTCCGACTAAACCTATTGGTCGCAATGATTAACAATCGATTAATTTAATTAATCAAATCCAATAATATAAATTGAAATAACATTTATTTTGCTAAATGGTTGTAACCAAAGCTATTGGTTACGATGATTAGCATTTTCCATTTATCAAATTCGTTATTATTTGTAATCGAATCTATCGATTATGAGGAGTAACGATAATTAAAATACGCAAATTTGCTATTCGTGATAATCGAATCTATCGATTATAGTGGTTAGCAATCCTCCCTTTAATCCGTTAGCCATGGTAATCAAACCCATTGATTATTGCAGCTAATGGTAACAAATTAAAATCAGGGTTGTACGCCCAAACATTTAAAATACACTAAACCACGTCACTACAGATTTTCAACACTGCGATGTTCACAACTACGATAAGGTAATTCAAAATACCTTCGAACATTGGCATTTCAAAACAATTTCAAAAACAACTTCAAAACAACTTCAAATACAATCAAATTCTAACCCTAAGGGCGTACAATCCTTTCCCGAACTACGTAGACTCTGATCCTCCCTAAGGAGGTACGTAGGCACTTGGCAACAAGGCGAGTCCCCCTCTTCAAAATCTCAATCATGTCTTAAAATTCTGTTTGCCACATTTCTCCCTAATTTTCTGCCATGCAACCCTAATCTTTGATTGTTAGCCTTTAGGAAAGGGCTGAGGGTGCCTCATACCTTCCCTCAGCCTGATTATAATAACTTACCCTCAATCTCTTATCTGTGTAGGGTTTCCTATTCGCCCTTCAGAATAGGTGGCGACTCTCTAAGTATAATTTTTAGGCAGGTTGCTACAAACACAAACAACAAATAAAAAGACTTAATACCGCAACAAATCTAAAAGAATAAAATAATCAAAACAATATCATCTAGTGCATACATCATATCTCTAACATCATTGTCATCTTTAATTGGCACCCACATATGATGGATATCATCATTGTCATCCGCTATAGAGATGTACGAAACAAGTCTCTCGATACTTCTTATTCTTTCACCATCATTAATATCTCCTGAAATTGTGGTGTAGTATACCCAGATGTCCTATCGGATGTCGGGACTATATATACAAATTAAATATTAATACATTTAAACCCGAGCAGCAAGACAAAAACTAAAAACATAAAAAGCAGTAGTTGTTAGTCTTCATCTTCGACAGTCTTCACATCTTTGATAGATGATTCTTCTTTAATCTTCACTGTCTTCATACAAGTTCTCTCCCCCTTTTTAGCCATAATATGGCAAAGGCAACATCAGGAGGATCAGTCAGGTCTGATTTACATGTCGTAACATCTTATTCGACATTTTCAACACATTACCATTTTGCCACATCAGACTTAATAACCACAGAAACTTAACTTCAGGATAATAGAAAAACTTGAAGACATTATGGTGTACACTCTTTATAGCAATAACCTCATGAGGATTACCTTTGGAGTACATGAAAAGAAGGCTGGTAGATAATCCCCCTTAATCCAGCATCCTCTACTGACTGCTAAGGCCCGAATTTGATTTTCAGAGACATACATGAACCTTTTAGCAGCAGACTCCAATCAACTAGAGTTATCCTATTTTAGGCACAAGGGAGCAGCCTGTAACTTCAGATAACTCAGAACACAGGTCATAACTGTGTTTATAACTCAGATCACAGGTCACAAGGTGAAACGAAATCATCAGAATAGGACAACCTTTTATATTATCTTGTGATCCCGATACATCCCTAACTTCAGACTTCAGTGCTGATAAAAAATTTCTTCTCCCAATGTTAATAAGGACTGATACTGCAAGCCCCCTCAAAACTAGACCCAAGAGGTACTTCACCCAGACCCGAACAGACGACACATTGGTTGGTTAGGTACTAAGCATATGCAGAAGGAGATGAAATAGCATATATATCCACCTGGAGACATAGAAAATAACGATGGTCTTGGTCATAGTCAACACAATTCGGTATTTTAGGAAAATCCCCGAACACAAACAATCATTTCCAAGACTGCCATTGATTACCTTTTATGGCTGAGGACTAATTCTTTTGAAGAAACTTAATTTCCAATAATAGCCCATGCACTGTCGCATACACATCTTCTGATTGTGCATTATCTTATCTTTCACGACATTTCCTTGCTGGTTTTAAGAGAAACATGTCCTAAATCATGTCAAGACATTCAGTCAGACATTGTCTTCTTGTTACAAACTATGACCAACACATCTTCTCCCACCAATCAGGGATGCTTCACCAGATTATACACTTGTTCATACTGAGTTCTAAGTGTTCTCCTTTCACTTAGACTTAGTGACACACACTAAGATTTCAGGATGTCACATTGTCACGCCTTAAAGAGTCCTTTCAGAATTATGTGGAGAAAAATAAATTCTCTCAGACTCATCCATTTAGCTTCCAAGAGATATGTAAACTTCTGATTTTTCATCCAACTTCTCATGATTAGATTCAACCATGTCTCGTTAAGATTACCATAACTTCATAATGTCACAACACATTGAATGACATCATTTTCTCATAGAAACTTCATAGGATTGCATAGTACTCTGGCTTGACACTATTTGTATCATTGCAACACCAATTTACAGATATCCATATGACTCCTTTTGTCTTGTGTAGCTAATGCTCCAGTTGAAGATGAGAGCTTGAGTATTACTAGAAGGCATATGAAAGTCTTCATTCCTTCACAGTGAGAGATCATCTTTACTCATACCTTATGTACTTACTTCCTCGGTAGAGTCACTAACAAGGACACATCTGATCCGTATCCTTGCAAATCCACCCTCTGTATTATGACTTATTGTATAGGCAGGTTGTCATGAGTACACGGTGTGAAGTCACTCACCAACTCCAAAAGAGATTCTCAATTTTCTTAGAAGCTTTAATGAGATTCGGATTTAACACTTATCTAGAGTGACTTGCAACAGAAGAAAACCACCTGATCAAACCTCAGTATCTGACACCCTTCTTATGTCCTTACATACACTATTAGTAGCTGATACTAGTGGAATCTTCAACAAAATAGTTATGCATTCACTACACATACTACTGTTGACAGGATTATAGTCTCCACATTCTAATCCTCGTAGTCAGAAAAATCGCTTATGACCATAATGCTTGAGCATCCAACTCCACCTGCCCAATCTCAAGCATCACCCAAATATAGTCATCAACACACATGATGTTAAGACATTATTTGAATCACCAGCTTCAGAACCCAACTCTGGTTCTTGAATCAATTATCCAAAGGACTTATTGTGCATAGAAGTCCTTCAGGAAACTCACAAAGACATATCACCACCGCAGCTTGCGAGAGAAATAAACTCTCGATCATTTCCTAATATCAAGAGGTCAGAAAAGCAGACTTGCACACACCTCAGATTGGTACCCTGATCCTGTCAAGGTTGTTCATCAATTTCGTGCTCATCTTCCACAAGTAGCAGATGATGTTTTTCTCTATACTCTTCCCTTAGAGGTACAATCAGCTGATATGACTATCTCTAATATACAAGAGATAGCACAGACATTATTATACACCTCATAAAGTAAGTGGTTTCTTCAATAAGACACATATTCATGTTAATCATTCCTTGTCTGGTCAGTGGCTTGACCCTTAATCCCATCCCGAGTTAAATGAACTTCCTTAGCTATGGAAGCAGAGAACATAAGTGATGTTCAACCATCAGTTCCAACATTCATAACACTTCTCAGGATCTTGTTATGGTTCTGCAGATGACTTCCATAACAACCTATCACTCTTGTAAGAGATGTAAGAGGATCAACAATCAGTAGTTGATCAACACTTCAAAGACCATATCTCATATGCACACAGTACAAACCTCTTGTCTAACTATGAGATGCTTGAATTCCATTTTCTGCACTTATAGAAGATATTCCCTCTAAGAGGTATCTGAAGCAGATTTCAATGAATCATGGCATTAACTAGTCTTTACACGTCACGAGCAGACTGTTCAGACTAAGTCTGCTTCTTCAAAGCACAAAGATCCACTTCAATCCTTGCACTACCACTGATTCATAATGTGAATACACCATATAAATGAGTCCAAGCAAAAAAAGAAACTTCACGTAAATACCAGGGAACCTTAATTCTTTGATTCCATAATAGTATCTCCTCATTATTTCATTTGAAATGTCCATCCTAGGTGATTTGGATGACATTCCGAAGTTCATCCAAACATCAACCACATAGTATCGATTAATGTGTCTCCAATGCTTCCTTTGGAAAACTTTTCCAAGAGAACAAGAGTACCATGCTCTTATAGACTTGATAATTGTACCAAGTTAGAGTAAACGATATCCACTATATTCTTGAAAAGCACTACCAGACATATTGAGAAAAATAAATTCTCTGTATAAAGATGTCAAGACATTATGTCTGACACTTCTTTCAAGTTCTTCTAGCTTCAGATTGAGGACTCTCCCTTATAAATTGCTAAGAAATACTTGAGAATAGTACAACAGTTTCACATCCTATGTTATGTATGCACAAGATATTCTCTTCCAAATAGAGTCTTACCAAGCCTTCACAGGATATTCAAATCAAAGCCACAGTACTTTAACTCACTTAGATTAGAAATAAATTGACCTAATGAGTGTCTAGTATGTTGATCATGTCCTGGTCAACATGCATGTCTAAGATATCAATTCCTTAGACACGACATAAATGGCTTCTCTTCCAGATCACGAGAAGGTTCCAAACCTATATGCACAAAGCGTATTTGTTTAGTACCCAATGCATCTTATATGCCCTATTCTCACCCAACAGAATTCTGCACATCTTGCTGGTCAGATGTTCCGACATCTGATAGGTCATTAGTTCCTTTTTCAAGGAACGCAGCAAGAGATCCACTGTCAAAGCCCGGAGATTGGCCTTTTCAGAGTTGAAAGCAAAAATAAATTGCTCCTAACCTTTTAGATCTCTTTTCAACCACCTTATTAATGAGCTCTTTTTTAAGTGGACTTGAGATCACCTTCGAGTATCGTTGGCATCTCTGACAAGTTAGTTGAACAACTCTTCAAGTATCACCACCACTACACCCTGAGATACACCTTCAGAAGAGAAAATAAGTTGTAACCTCAACACACAGTCGTCAAGAGTTTTTCATCAGATATGCAACGGAATAAAACCAGAAACCTCCTTGACAATCCTCAAGCATTTGTAGAGGTATGAAACTAAATTAAACCATTGGCACCCTATCTCCAAAGCCACACGCCTGAGCAACACAGACAGAGCAAATCACACCTTTCAAGAACAATTCACTCTCCACTTCTAGGGACCATTCAACTATAATGTGAACTTACTAAGTTCAAACAATCTTTTCAATACAAGTCTTTCTTGCCAAACCAGAAAGTATCCTCCTAAGATCTCACCCAGAAACATAACAGGATGCCTGCTCTGATACCAATTGAAATTCTGGTGCAATAGACCCAAATGTCCTATTGGATGTCGAGACATCCGATCTATCATAAAATATGCAGACAAGATATAAACGATTTCACGTAATACTGAAAAGTAAAGAACACAATCAATTGTTGACCTAGTTCGGTGACAAACACACCTACTCTAGGGGCTACCAAGCCAGGAAGGAAGTCCACTATTAACATTATTAATTCAGAGCTAAATTACCCCGTTTACAACTATTCACTTAATCCCTAACCAATGAAATTTCTACCTACACCCTCTCTAGATATGGAATATATCCATCCCACTTCCAATCACCGTAGTGATGTTGTACAGTTTTCTAGTCCTAAAAGCTGTATCAACGACCTAATCACCAACATTCTGATCACACAAACACACGAGTTTGAAAGACACCCTTCCGTGACAATACCTTGCCAAGACTCTTGATTAAGAGCAATAAATTATAGTTACTTCAAAGCTTCCTCCAAGAACAATACACCTCTTACCTACATGCTTCAAGGTGGACACTACTTCTCTTGCTTCACAGCTTCGAAATCACATGGTGGTCTTCCCACAGCCCGAGAGATTCACCCTTAACAAACCCTAGAATTCTACGTATTGATTTTTTTTAAAACTAGATCACAGACCCTTATATTTATATCCAAACCATGATCTATACCCAACTGAATTTGGGCTTCTAATCACAGCTAATTTGCTGTTACAACTTAGCAGTAGCTTCTGCTACAAACAAGATCTTCAATCCCTAGTTTCCAAATATATCTCCATTTTTAGAAACTACGTAAATTTGTATATTCATCAAATATTCTGATTGATTCTTCTGACCTTTTAAACATATAACGCCCTATATGATTGCATAATATTCAAAGAATATTCTGCATCTGTTAAATTGGAACTGAATCTCATTAATCCAGCTCAGCAGGCACGGTGTTGAAAGCTATTCCATAGAACATGTTACTAGAACATGTTCCAACATTCCATAGGACATCTTCTTGTTGTACCTGCTGTGTTTTGTACCAGTGTTCTATCAGCAAGTTTTACATCCTATGATACATATTGTTGCTACTATAATTTAGCCAAACATAAATGTCAATTACACAATTCAGAGAATTAACATCTCCATCTAACCAAAGCTTCAAGTTCCTTTCAAGTTGCTCGAAACTCTGAATGTTCCAAAAACGCATCTTCATTGGAGGCTCGGTTCTAAAAAATTAAACATGCACATGCCTTTATTACTTATGTTATAACAAGTGAAGAAAAGATTAAGAAAAAAATGAGAAGATATGTGAAAAAATGGTAGAAGAAACCTTTATTTATACTAAAAGATATATATTAAAATATAATATTTTATAAAAAAAATACAACACATTGAAGTCAAATGAATTGGCTCTTCCTCTTATTGCTGATACATAGACATCAATTGAATTTGTTTAGGCTTTGTTTGACATGACATTTTTTGAGCTTATAACTTATAAGCTCATAAGACAATAAAAGCCCTGTTTGGTAATAGTTTTTTCATCACGAGTTTATAGCTTATTTTACGAACGTTATTTCAAATAGCGTTTTAACTTATAGCTTATAGCTTATCATTTTTTTTCTTTCATTTTTATCTCTATTATTTTAACTAAAATCCACTTTTACCCATTATAATTTATTTTTATTTAAAGTAAAACAAATATGTATTAAATGTCTCTTACGTCATTTTAATTTATCAGCTAGTTGAATCGTTAATTTTACCAAACACTTCAATTATCTTATCCGCTATAAATCATCAATCTTCCGTTATAAATTATAAACTATCAGTCATAAACCATCAATCATAAGTTATCAGCTATCAGCTAAATTATCAGTTAATATCTATTTTTATCAGCTAAACACGATAAAAATTAATTGTAAATTAATAGAAAAACATAATTATTTGAGAAATTTTCTTGAAAAATATGATTATTTGAAAGAAAAAAAACCACATTTTGAGGATATATAAGCTCAAACGTAACTTTTTTTTTTTTCACGTACTAGCATCTAAAAATGTGATTATTTTTTGGGACAGAAAATCCAACCACGATTTGGAGCAGTAAAAGTGTGATGCGGTTACATTTTTCATATAAAATTTAAACCATAAACATATATAAATCAAACCAAACAAACCCAAAAGACCTAATAACTCTCTCATAAACCCTACTCTCTCTCCCATACCGCCACTCTAATTTCAGTTTCATCAATCAATCAATGGCAATCCCTTCCCTCGACGAAGAAACAACCAAGAAGGTTATACGACAGGTCAGTAACCGCCGTTTTTCTATCTCCTTTACCCAATCATTCAACTCTCACGTCGTTTTCATTCACCCTAATTTTGTTCAAACCAGGTTGAGTTTTACTTCAGCGATAGCAACCTTCCCAGGGATGATTTTCTCAGAAAAACTGTTACTGAAAGTGAAGATGGAAGTATCCTTTTCCCATTTTACCCTTCACCGTTTTCACTTTTTGTTGTTTCATCAATTTTTAAATTTTTTTTTTTAGGGTTTTGCACTAATTTTATGATCTACAAGTTTTTGATTTCATTGTTGTTGTCTTAACTGAAATTGTAACTAACAGTGGTTAGTTTGGCTTTGATTTGTTCGTTCAATCGGATGCGAAAGCATCTTAATTTGGGTGATGTTAAGCCCAATGAAGTAAAGGATGAGACTGTCAAAGCTGTTGCTGAGGTTTTGAAAAATGCTGCTTCACTCAAGCTCTCAGAAGATGGTCAGTGTCGTGTTCCTTTTTTGTGTTAAATAGTTGTATTTCGCATTGATAAATAGTTGTTTCTTTAAGTGAGAGCGAGACTATGATTGAAAATATCACATATTGAACTACACGTGTCATATTTAGTTTTGAATTGTCTCTGCTTGTTTTGTGTTGAAAGTTGAAACACATAACTTATTACTTTCATTCTATTTGTGCATTTCAGGAAGCAAAGTTGGCAGGATTGCTGAGCTTTCCAAGCCAGAAGAGGTAGTTGAGCAGGTTGAGATAAGAACAATTTCCGCATCACCATTTGAATATAATGTGAAGCTTGAAGAAGTGGAGTCATTCTTTGGTCAATATGCCAAGGTAATATTAACTTAGAGTTTGATTCCACTTGTCATTAGAGAGTGTTGGGGTAGCACCTATAGTGGGAAAAATGTTGGGGAATAGACTTCGGTGGTTTGGACATGTAGAGATAAGACCTTTAGATTCTGTGGTAAAGAGTGTTGATCAAATGGAGAGGGGTCAAATAGTTAGAGATAGAGGAAGACCTAGGAAAACTATTAAGAAAAGTTATTAAGAAAGATATCGAGCTTAACAATTTAGATAAAAACATGGTCCTTGATAGAACATTATGGCGGAAGTTGATCAGTGTAGCCGACCCTACTTAGTGGGATAAGGCTGGGTTGATGTTGTTGTTGTAGTCATTAATTGAATGCTTTGAATTATAATTCATTTAACAAAAAATATTTTGGAATATAGTACTGGAAATAGAAAAGTACTTATAATTTGATTTATTTTATATAACCAATAATGAATTTTTTTGTTTTTAATTTCAGGTCAACAGTGTTAGGCTGCCCCGTCATGTTGGAGACAAAAGATTCTTCTGTGGTACTGCTCTTGTTGAGTTTTCATCAGATGAAGAATTGCAAAATGTTTTGAAGCTAAAGTTGGTGTATGCGGGAGCTGAGCTAGAACTTAAGCCAAAGTAAGCATGCTTATAGATTTTTATACCGCGTCACAGACTATTGATGAATTTTAATGAAGTGAAGTTTTTATTCTGTATGAGAAACTTTAGTTTCTGCATTTAGCTTGTGAAAATGGTTTTTTACTATTGTGGGTGTAGGACTGTCCACAATATATATGCATGGTTTTTTAATAGCTTTGTATATATTTATTAAAAATGAAATGCAGGAAAGACTTTGATGCTGAAAGAGAAATAGAGCTAGAAAAGCATGAAAAATGTCGTAAATCTGTGGATTCAAACCACGAGGAGGAAGAACCAGAAACGAAGTAAAATTCTGAAACTCTTTTAATTCCTACCCCAACCATAAAATAAAGGCAAACTGATTGAATTCATTTATATTTTCACAGCTATCCTAAAGGCTTACTTATAGCCTTCAAACTAAAGAACATTTCAGAGGAAGTTCCTTCAGAAAAGAATAGCAATGATGAACAAGCCAATGGAACTAATGGTGCCACCAAGACAGATGAACAAAATCCCTCTGAAGTTGCTGCTGCTGCTGAGGATAGTGATCAAAAGATGTCAGAAAATGATAGTAATGATAAAGAAAACAATGGCGTGAATGAAGAAAAAGATGCTGAAGGTAAAGAAAAGGAACAAGAAAACAATGAGGTGAAAGAAGAGAAGACTGAAGTTGAAGAAAAAGGCCTGTTAGAGTTGTATAAGAAAAATGCCACTGAAGGTGAAAAAAAGGATCAGGAAACTGAAAAACGTTCAGCTGCTTCTTTCAAGGAAGACTCAGATGTTGTCTTACGTGAGGATTTGAAGGTTATCTTTGAGAAGTTTGGTGATGTTAAGGTAAATTTGTTTTGCTCTTCAAGCTGTTGGGACTTTATTACTTCTGTATGATATTTTTCTACGACTCTTCATCTATTGTTTATAACTTATACCTTTTTGTTTTTTATTTGGACTTGTTAGCACTGTTAAAAGGATTTAATTTCCTTCTTTTGTTTGAATACCCTGATGTTGGTTTAGATACTAGACCATTATGTCTCACTCTCATTTGTTACTAAATTATCAAGCTTTCTGAATTTGCTTAACTGCTTTTCTGAATTGTTTTGCTTATGACATGCATATTAATTTTATATTCATGTTTACATGCTCAGTACATAGATTTCAAAATGGGAGCTGAGTCAGGATTCATTCGGTTTGACGTACCTGAAGCTGCTCAGAAAGCACGTGCTGCTGCAGTTCTTTCTGATAAGGGGGGCTTAGTTGTCAAGAATTTTATTGCTATTCTAGATCCAGTGACAGGTTAGTTTTGCATCTAATTTTCAAACAGCTTTGTTTCATGTCTACGTGTTCAGTGTTTGAGTCAGTCCTTCACTCATTGCCTTGTTCAATTTTTTGCTATGAAATTGTAATTTGATATCTCATTAAATATCTCTTGTTTGCTGTGAAATCAGGTGAGGCTGAAAAAGAATACTGGAGCCTGCTTCGTGGTAATCAAGATAAGCGCAGAGAAAGCTTTAATAACCGAGGAGGCTTTAATAACAGAGGAAGGTAAGTCGCACTCAACAATCCCTTACCTTGAATAAGCTTTTTTCTGTTCCTGTTTTTTTTCTATTTTGTTGGGGCCACTGAGGGGCGGCAAAACCAGACCTAGATATATTAATTATGTAATATCCTTGCAGAGGAGGAAGGCATGGTAGAGGAGGAGGAGGAGGGAGATATTTGCGGCAGAGAGAAAATGATTCTGCAGGAGGTCGCCAAAACAAATTTAGAAAGTATTAACTGCATTTAGGGTTATTTACAACCACACCAGTTAAGTAGCTGCATCAAGGGTGTTGCCTGATTTTGTTCTTGGCTACTTTAGATTGTGGTTGGTTGTAAAAGATTATTTTTAAGTTGCAATTTGGCATGTAAAACAATTAACTATATGGTACTTTCTCTTGGTATTTTTGAATTAATCTTAGTAAGTTAACAGTGACGAAGGTGTTTTAATTTACTTTAGATCTAATTTGAGTATTTAAAACAATTTATAATTCATAGGAAGAGTTTTTGAATGATACTGTTTCTGTTGCATTATAATTGTTAGGACTGGTCATGGAGCAGTTCATATAGAGAATCTATGATAAAAGTTCATCTGTATAGTTGAAGTCAATATATACGCCTGACTATCTTTTACTAGAGGAAAAACAGTATATTGGTTTTTATCTGAAACTTTGTGTATTTTCTGGCCACTCATCATCATCCCAAAGAGTGATAACATCCTCTCAGTCTACATTCTCCAACTTTTAACTGCTCTTCTTTTCAGCTATATCATTAAGATGCTTTCCATCTCAGAAATGCTAACTATCTTTATTAGTTTTTTTTTCTAGCTTTGAGGCATGCATTAACCTTGTTGAGTCCCGAGATCTTGTTTAACCTTGGGAGTCCAATTTTATAAAAAACATTTTTTCTAATGTTATTATTATGGGAGAGGGATCTTACAAAATCACCACCAAAATGAAAAAGTCGCCGTGATCTTGTTTAACCTTGGGAGTCCAATTCATCTAATTCTATTTTATAAAAAACATTTTTTCTAATGTTATTAAGTCATTTTTCTAATGTTATTAAGTCGCCGTCTGTGGGAGTCGTCGTGATCTTGTTTAACCTTGGGAGTCCAATTCATCTAATTCTATTTTATAAAAAACATTTTTTCTAATGTTATTAAGTCGCCGTCTGTGGGAGTCGTCGTGATCTTGTTTAACCTTGGGAGTCCAATTCATCTAATTCTATTTTATATAGATTTTATAAAAAACATTTTTTATTTTTCTAATGTTATTAAGTCGCCGTCTGTGGGAGTCGTCGTGATCTTGTTTAACCTTGGGAGTCCAATTCATCTAATTCTATTTTATAAAAAACATTTTTTCTAATGTTATTAAGTCGCCGTCTGTGGGAGTCGTCGTGATCTTGTTTAACCTTGGGAGTCCAATTCATCTAATTCTATTTTATATAGATTTTATAAAAAACATTTTTTCTAATGTTATTAAGTCGCCGTCTGTGGGAATCGAACCCACGACCACGTGGTTAAAAGCCACGCGCTCTACCAGCTGAGCTAAGACGGCTTATTTGTTTTTATTTATTGTGATAAATAACATCACCCATTACAAAATACATATATTCTTAGTATTGGAAAATGAATCACAATGAGATTCACTATTCTTACTCATTCCTTAATAGAATTATAATTGATCTTCAATGAACTTTTATACAATGAAAGTTAGTTACACCAACCTATTTAATTATAACAAATTCTTAAGTGAATTAAATCTAGTGCTACTATATTAAATTCCCCACCCCTAAAGCAAATTGAAGTGGTTAGTCTTTTATCTAAACAACAATTTGAAGTGGTTAGTCTTTTATCTAAACAATTTGAAGTGGTTAGTCCTTAAGGTAAGCTGAGATTTTACACATGTTTATCTCAACTCATGAAGAGCTTTCAAACTAGGTTGAACTCGCAAACCGAACCGGGATTTTGACCAAGTTGACCTCAAAACACTGAGATTTTAATCCGCGCTAAATTGAACCAATGAAAACTTTTGATCGGGTTGAGCTTACGAATCGAAAATGTGACTTAGTTTCTAAATCCAAAACCTAAGCTTTTTCCGGGTTTAGTTTTGAACCAAAATATAAAATCCATTATGGATAAAATATTAAACCAAGAGAAAATACTCTTTGGTGAATTTACAATACTACTCTTTTTAAAATTACAATACAAGCCTCACTAAATAAAAGAACTTTCTCGAAGCGCTACGACTAAATTCAAGTGAGATAAAGTAAATAAAATATTTTTAGAGATAGTTAGGAGTGAGATATGAATACTCACAATTCTGGATGTGAAAATGTGAAGGTAAAGGGGGTTGCATAAATTATATCCTTTGGTTACGTTCCTCTTTCTACTTATGGTATAAATGCTCATTGGGTTGAGATCCTCAAACTTAGCGATCTCTCATCCTCAATATGCTGATAACTCTCTAATTTTGCAGAGGCTTCCATTGAAAACCGCTGCCTTCCTAAAGCTATCCTCTAAGGGTTGAAGCTTTCCTATGGGTTTTTTGTTAATTTTGTGAAGAGTAGCCTTATTAAGGTTAGCGTTGACCTGATTTTTGTAGATTTAACTGGTGATTTTTTCATTGTAAACAAGAAAGCCTTTTCTTTACAATATTAAGAATTTACTATGGATGTTAGTCCCCGTCTTGAGACCACTTGGGATCCCTTAATTAATCTTATTATTGTTTTCATGGAGTCATAGGCATATCCTAGGGCGAGATCATTTTAATCAGTTTAATCCTTAATTCAACCCTTATTTTTTTCTTGTATTTTTTTAAACTGTCAAGGTGTGGAAGATGATAGTCAAGATTGTAAGAAACTTCTCGTTGGGTGGGGTGAAAGGAGAGACTAACATTTCTTGGGTTAATAAATTTTCCGATGTTTGTAAACCTAAGTATAGAGGAGGTTTAGGTGTTCACGACCTTCACTTTGTTAATTTAGCTCATATAGGAAAATGGAGTCGAAGGTTGATCTCATAGGCTTTTGGCTTGCTGCATGATATTTTATCTGTTTGATGTGAGGATCAAGTTATTTCTTCCTTCGAAGGGGGTGAAGGGTGGGGGTATGTTTTCAAGATTTCACGTCTCTTCTACCAGATGGAAATGGATCTTTCTTATAGGTTTTAAAATCGATGCTTTTCTCTGATTGGTTTATGGATAGTCTATGGAGGAAGGTAAGGATTATCCTTCTCACCTCTTTTAGGGATGATTTGTAAGTGGGGGAAACTTTGAGTTAGATTCCCTAGAATATATCTCACTTCCAACCAACATGATAGGAAATTAGGAGAAATTGTTTTTGGGAGGAGGGGGCTTTAGTTTGCGACCTCTAATGAACGAGAATGTTGGTGGTAACATGGAAATTTTGGTGATTATGTGGCTGCATCGGCTTACAATACCCTTATTAATGCTAGTTTTGGTGTTGTTACCTGCACAATTAGAGTCAATCTTTCATTTGTTTTTTTACCAATGAGGTGGTGGAATCATTGTGGTATGTGATTTTTAGGTGGATTAGGTAGTCTTTTGTACTTCATCAGGATCTTCCATTATTTCTTGAGTTTTATTTTGATCATTGGAGGGTTTGTTTAGGCTTAGAGAGGTATCATTTTGATTTGACATTCGATAGTGTGGTCTGTTATTAAATCCTTGAATGATGTTATATTTTAGGGACATATATAAATGTGGAGGTTTTGGAAGACAAACACTTTTTCAGGTTGGAAATATTCGACTTACTCTTGTAGTTTCTCCGACTGTCTTGAGAACTACATTTTTTGTTTGAGGAAATAGTGGCCTAAGAGTTTATGATCGGATTCTTGGGGCATAATGTTCTTGTAGCTCATTTGGAGGTTTTGTTCTATTAATGGTTCTTAATGTTGCGCTCTAGCATGCTTGGACTTGGTCCCCTATTTTGAAGATTTTGTTGCCACCCCCACACTTAAATCAGGAACCCCTTATGTAGAGTGCTTTTACCATAATATTCTTTGTAAACTTTTTCATTTAAAATATATTTTATGTTTCTTAGATTTTACCAGATTTTTGAGGAATTTCATTAGTTTTTATCAGATTTTTGGGGGTTTTAGAAGTTTTTACTGGGTTTTTGAAAAAAAAGATGTAAAAGCATAAATTTTACACCTATTTATAAAGAACATGTATAAAATCATCACTTTTTCAAAAAATATAAGATTTTATACCAGATATTTTAAAAAAGCTGGTGTAAAATCATACTTTTATACTGTCAAAAATCCGGAATAAACTCATAGAATTTTAAAAAAATTTATGATTTTTTATTGATTTTTTCAAATATACAAGATAACTACAAAACATTCTGTTTTTTTTTTTAAGAACCGATAGTGTTAACGTCATTTTTTTACATATCAGATATGAAATCGGATTTTTCAAAAATTCAAAAAATTATAAAATATACCAGATTTATTCGAAAGTCCATTTAGTATTTTTATAGGCCTTCTTGATATGAACTACCATATTATTAAAAATTCGATAAAAACACATACCGAATTTATAAAAATGCGGTAAAATTGTAAAGAGTTGCTACATATTAGTCAGAAAAACTACCGAAAATTTTAAATATTATTTGAATTTTACTATTTTTTTAAAGTGAATTTTTCTTACCAAATATTACTTTTTCTTTTATTTATACTTTTATTATTTTAACAAACACTTATTCTAACCATTAAAAAAAAAAAAACACACACACACATATATATATATATATATATATATATATATATATATATATATATATATATATATATATATATATATATATATATATATATATAAAACAAGTTTTTATTATTTTGGATTAATATAACTGCATTAAAATTATGCTATTATGTCATGTACATCGTTAAATTTTAATATAAAATTTATATCTATTAATATTTAATATATTTTGATGTAATTTTTAATTTTACATATATATATATATATATATATATATATATATATATATATATATATATTAAAAAATTACATGTATTTAGTTATTTTTATGAAATAAAAATTAATTTAATAATATAATATAATAAGATTATGAGACCACCAATTTATCAATTAAGAATGTTCTTTCATGTTATTTTGTATTCATCAGTTAGTTTAACCAGTGTTTTAAAAACCAAATCGAATTAGCCAGTCAAACCAATTGAACTGGGAATCGGAGGGATCATCTGATATGATTGCTTGATCGAGTAAGTTATAGAACTAGTGGAAACCGGCCAAAACGGTTAAAAATATGTGAACATGCAATTTTGAAAAACTGGCGGGTTAAATGCATGTTTTTTTCTCATACAAAATGATGTTGTTTTGACAATTTAAAAAAAAATTAAAATATAAGTAGACTTTGTTCAAAACTTATTTGAATTTATATTTTGTAAGGGTGTTCGCGGTGCGGTTTGGGCGGTTTTGACGTAAAATATCATCTGAACCGTAAGAAGAAAAAGTGTGCGGTTCGGTTTGATTCGGCTGACTTTTAGAAATAAAACCAAACCAATGCGGTTTGGATTAGTTCGATTTTTTTTTTTACAAAAATCTATTGAGTCATACATACACATATTAATGACAACATAACTTTGTATTTAGTCATTTATGCCTTGTTAAATAACAACAAAATTCATCATATTTGGATAACAATTTTTCATTTAATATACAAAAATAATATTAGATAAAAGTGGAATAAAAAACATAAAATAGTAGCATAAAATAATATCAAAAACATTAAAATGAAATATAAAAAAAGAGGAGATGAAATATTAGAGAAAATGAAAAAAAAAAAAGAAAAGAAAGAGTAGAAGAGATGCAATTAGATAAGAAGAGGAACATTAAAAACATAATTGGAAGAGAGAACAATAGAATAAAAATAATAAGATAAAAAAGAAAGAACTTAAGAGATGAAAGATTTGAAAAGAATATGTGATATGTATTTGGAAAAGAATATGAGAAGAATGTGCAATACCGCTAGGAAAGATTTGAGAAGACTTAAACTGAAATCTTAAGTGTGAAGAAGAGAAAATCATTCGTAATAGTAAGGCTAAGGAATAATAGGTTTGAATTTGGGTTGGATATAAGTTAATTGAAGTTTGGGGGTTGTAACATAATGCGGTTTGGTTCGGTTTGTAAAATACAAACCGCAAACCAAATCGAACCGCGCAGTTTGTTGAAAAATGACCCAAACACATCCGAACTAAATGCGGTTTTTTACGGTTTCGATTTGGTTTGGTTCAGTTTTGCGGTTTTCTATTGGGCCGGTTTGGTTTTGAACACTCTTATTTTGTACTATTTTATTGTGTATGATGACCTATGTGTAGCAACCGTCTTAAAATTTTTCGAGTCGCCACCATTATTTTTATCTTAAGGGAAGGGAATTAAATGGATAACCCTATATTTTCAGAGATTCTAAGTTCATGAGTTAATTAAATAAAGGGAAGGTGTTAGGCACCCTTTATTTCCCTTGTACTCAAGGGGACCCCCTCTAGATCTAGGTTTTTTCTAAGGTTTCGAAAGCATTATTTTCATATTTATAAAAGGAACGGGATTTATTTATTTATTAGGGGACTCGCTTCAATTTTCGATTGAATGCCTACGTATCCCCTTATGGAGAATCAGAGTCCGAATTCGTAGTTCGGGTTCGGTTTGTGTTTTTTATAGGATTGTATAATTACTTTCAGATTCTCCTTTGAATTTCGTCCGGTTTAGAAAATAAGGTAATTGTGGGCGTAGTTCGAAGTTTAGTAAAAAAACAATTGTACAATCCTTTTTTATGAACTTAGTATTGATTTGGTATTAGTAAAAAGTTTTAGATGTTTTGAGATTTTTAATTGGATGTATCTATAATAATTGAATTAAAATTTAGTAAAATATGTATTAAGGATATATTCCAATAGAAAGTTTAAGTTAAAAATAGATATATTTTAAATATTATCTCCTATGAATCATAGTAAATAAATTAGATATTAGTAATTTGTAAAAATTAAATAAAAATTATATATTAATGAAATAGTATATTAATTAAATAGAGGAGATAATAATATTGAAATAAATATTTGGTTAAGAAAAATAATTAGGTCCAAATGTCAATTTGAACCTAATAAGTTAGGGGGTGCATTTTATCCTATGATAGTAAAAATCAGAGTGCAAATTGTATAAGGAATCAGGCCCTGATGTAAATCTGGACCCAATAAGCATAGGGGGTACGAATTACATAACTTTTGTAAATAAATAGTAAAACAGGGGTACGAATAGCATTGGTCAAGGCCCATTTCTAATTAGTGTACATCCCATGGATCCAGTGTAGGCTGGACCAGGGAGATTATGGTGGGGACGATTGATCTAGAGCGTTGATTGGATCAAAGAGCTCCCGAGATTTAATCCTAGGGCGTTAGATCGAGGTATACAAAACGGAAGGCTATGATTATATATTGACTGAGGGAGTAAGACAAAGTGCACACATAGGAACGCAGAGGAGTGTTTTATTTGTTTTCCATTTTATTAACGATCTTTTCTCTTTCTATTTCCCATTCTCTCTCTCGTTTTTTTTTCCATCAACGCACACACAACAACAAGCTTCAACCCAACCCAGATTTTCAAACATATTCAAACCCTTTAAACCCTAAATCCCCCAGAAACCCCTAATGGAACATCATCAATAATCAGTCCTCATAAAAACGCATCCATAAAGCTAAGTTTTAGGAGGTTACCTTATATGCCGTGAATCTTTGAACAACTCCGTTTCCGGTCCTTGTGAGTTCCTTCTCTAATCCCTTCTTCTCTCTTTTCGGATGCAAGACGAAGGTGGCGGCGTAACAATAGGAAGATGAGAATCGAGGACGATTTGGAGTTTCAGGTATGAAACCCAAATCGAGAGCGGCGGCGGATGCTTGAAGTTTCAATTTCGTGTTCGCGGTATCAATCGCAAAGGATTTGATCCTTCTTCTACTCTTTCTATTTCATTTATTTTTTGTCAGATTTTCGGTCCCCTTTTCAGTTGTTTAGGTTTTCGTTTTATAGAGTTTTTAGATTATTGGATTAGGAAATAATCCTTTAAGAGCTTTGATTCAGAAATTGATGAAATTAATTACTGTGTTGATCCGATTCGATTTTGATTTCAATTGTTTCTGTATTTAGAGATTTATGGTTTAAAAATTTCGAATTTGTTCTTGTAAGACTTGATTTGGACATTGATTGAATATTGATTGTAAAAATATTTTCTTTTGATTCAATTAAAAATTGTGTTTAATTCCTTTTCTGATTTTTGCTTAGAATTGGTTTGAAGTTAGATTAGGGTTTGAGGTTGATGAAGGTGGTGTGCCGTTTGGAGAAGAAGATGAACAGGGCTAGTTGACTTAGTCAATTATTCCTAAATGTTAATAATAAAAAAAAAAATATATATATATATATATATATATATATATATATATATATATATATATATATATATATATATATAAAACCTATGTTATATTAATTAAGTAAATAATTTTTACTACTCATGAAACTATTAATTTTAATAATAATAACCAAATAATAATAAATTTTAATGGATAATAATAGTAAAATGATTATTTGATAAATGATAAAAATAAAAATAAAATTGTATTTATTCAAAGCATATTTGATTTTACCGTAAGTGTAGTACAAAATGGTTAATAATATAATATAATGATAGTGCAATTAAATGTAATAATAATAAATATAATAATAATTAACAATGGTTAATTAATAATAATAATTAGTATAATAATAATTAATGTAATTTTTTAATAATAGAAATAATTAATATAATGTTACAATATTAGTGGTAACTTTTATAGTTGAAAAAGTCATCCTTATTTACACCTCTTTTTTTTTTTATGTTGGCTTATTATTATGAAAATAAAACAAAAAATCTAGCCTAAAAATAAGGATAATAAGCGCCCCTTTATACTAAATTTTGACCATTTTTTAATTAATATTTAATATTCAAATTGATTAGATTTAGGAAATTAGATTGTTTTAATTTGAAAAGGTAAGGTCATGGTTTCTATTATTATTTTTTTATTAACTCTAATTGGGTCCAAATATTTTTCTACAAAAACAAACCCCCATCTTTTGAATTGAATATCTTAGAGAATGGACTTACTAATTTAAATGTTAAGCCCACTAGTTCAATAGATACTCCATTTTTCTTTTGAGGTTTACAAGAGAATGAATCAAAATGTTAAGCCCAATAACACCCATAATTTGAATACATCCCTTATAAATTAATTTTAAAATAAGGTCACTAAGGGTAAATTTTGGGGTATGACAGCTGCCCCTATTTAATATTATTCGATCGAAGGGCGCGAGAATACGAAGTTCTCGCGCGTTCGGATCGAAGATTTATTAAATACCGGAATACCCCAAAATTTAACCAGAAGTTAGAAAGTAATAAGCAAGGATAACTTGGAAAATTCACCAATGCCTGAGTACAGTAATTGTAAATTTCGCGTTCTTATCGCAACCTAGAGAATAGGTTACGCTAGTTCAGAAAAGATAATCTGCAAAAGCCTTTGGGGCTAAAAATAGAAAAAATGTATTGTATTTTGCGTATTCGTTACAACCTAGAGAACGAATAAGACAAGTTTGGATAGTTCGTCGTCGTTTATGGACTGACACAACGAACTATATCGTAGTCACTATGCATTTACCACAACCTAGAGGATAAGTAACATAGATCAGATAACCCACTGCTGCTCAGCGAACTATCTTGAACTCCTTTATATCTTATCACAACCTAGAGAATAAGAAATAACGGGTTTCAACTCTATTTTAGGTTTTGACCCAAATATATTTGCGGGAAGATGGAGAATTGACTTGCCGTACCCTAGAGAGCAAGTAGTCGCCAATCTATTCTTTATCTATCACGACCTAGAGGATAGATAAAGTTTGTGTTTAACCAAGATTAGACAGTATAATGATTGTAGATAATCATACCTATGCTAACTGGTAAACGTTCTCACCAAAATGTTTGCACCAAATGTTCCCCAAGTTGTTCACATCACATGTTTGTACCAAATGTTCCCCAAATGATTCACACAAAATGTTTGCACCAAATGTTCCCCAGATTGTTCTCACCAAGAATTTGCACCAAATGTTCCCCAAATTGTTCTCACCAAGTACTTGCGTTTAACCACAATTAGATAGTAAAATGACTGTGGATAATCATGCCTATGCTAACTGGTAAACGTTCTCACCAAATGTTTGCACCAAATGTTCCCCAGATTGTTCTCACCAAGAATTTGCACCAAATGTTCCCCAAATTGTTCTCACCAAGTACTTGCGTTTAACCACAATTAGATAGTAAAATGACTGTGGATAATCATGCCTATGCTAACTGGTAAACGTTCTCACCAAATGTTTGCACCAAATGTTCCCCAAATTGTTCTCACTAACAGTTTGCACCAAATATTCCATAAAATGTTCTCACCAAGAGTTTGCACCAAATGTTCCCCAAATTGTTCTCACCAATTTTTTTGCCCCAAGCACCAAATTTTCTCACCAAATGTTTGCACCAATGTTTTTTTTTTCCCCAAGCACTAAATTTTCTCACCCAATGTTTGCACCAATGTTTGTGTATTTCTGATTTCGATGATTTTATAATCATCAGTTTTTTTGTGTTTATTGATATCGGCAAGGTTACTGGAAATCATCAATCAGGCGATTGGAAATAAACAAACAGTAAGGTTACTGTCATCAGTCAGGTTACCGGGTGATAAGCAAACTTGATTTTTTGTAAAAGAGTTTTGTTTTATAACTGCCAAGTAAATTTAGGCTTTGCAAAAAACGTTTTATGCTTATAGAGATGAGATGAATGCTATGCATGATTCATGACAATGAAATGACTTGATTGTCCAATAAGTTTGTGGATGATTATGATTGAGATGAGTTACTTATGCACCAAGGCTGCTTATTAAAAGCAAGTTGTTTATGCTAGTATGGCTTCCCGACACTTGTTTTTGAACTCGTAAATTGTTGGCGTAGGAGAAGGATCCAAGGGAAATGTGAAAGTACGCAGAGAGCTTGCCCCTTTGTGAAATGTATTACCCCGATATGTTGATTTGTAGACATTTTCTTAATACAATCCCGAGAGTAGTTTGATTGTAATATGAATGACCTCACTATTTTGCACTTCGAGACATTATGCCTTTGATTGTGGACTCTTGGAATGTCCTGCCCCATAATGAACTGTTTTGAATTAACTTTTTCGAACGAGCCTCGTAGCGGTCTACCCCCATATTCAGATTTTTGAAAGGTATGCCCCTAATTTCTAGGATTTGGAGGAAGTTCCCTTAGAAAGAACTTGGACATCATTGCAAACTTGATATAGATTTCTCCAAGACTTGAATTTTGAAAAGTATGCCCCAATATCTCTAGGATCTGGAGGACCCTTAGAAAGAACTTGAACCTCCCCACAAACTTGATATATATTGCCCCATGGTTTGAGTTTAAAAAAAATCATGCCCCAATTTCAAACTCTGAAGGGATGTTCTTAGACTTCACCGTGTGGTGATATGATTTGATATAACTTTCGCTAAGTGTCCAAATCTTGGAAAAGTTGTAATCTGTAATTGCTTGAAGGGAATTTGGATCCTACATGCCGTAAGATGAACTTGGTACGATATGCCCCATATTTGATCTTTGAAAGTTTGCCACTGATCATTAGGATCTTGGAAATGTATGTCCCTGATTGTCTGGTGCTTTGAAATGTGACTCAAGTTGATCGAATCTTAGAATGAATGCCCCTAGTCAATATGATCTTCCTGTGATGTACCCCTATGATCATTAGGATTTGCCCCTGATTATAGGGCTCCTCTTAGATGTTTTTCCCCTAGTCAGTAGCTTCCTGAAATGAATTTATTTTGATTAAACCAATTTTGAAATCTCCTTGATGCTAAGTTTCGATTCGTAGATAAAATTGTACATTTTGAAAAGTAATTCTTTGTGACGCACATGCAAGTTTTTTGAAATTGAAGTTTTTATGGAGAAGGAATGGATGATTTAGAGATGGTAAGCAATAATTTTAACAAACATAGGAGTCAGTTTAACATAAATTTTTCTGAGTATGCTTTCATAGTTTAACCTTGCTTCAATTAGGGCTTTCGAAGGTTGTAACGTTGCCATGGTTTGTGGTTTAAGAAACAAAGATATAAGGCTCAAATTTTATATAAACCCACCCCATTCTCCTTGATGTTCTCCAATCCTAAAATTCGCTTAATCCAATGAATGCATTCAGTTTGCAAGAGAATTTTTCGTAGTCATAGTGATGGTAATAAGCATTGATAAATATTCAAGCGCCAATGAAGAGCATTGATAAGATCCAAGCGTTGATAAGAAGCTTTTGATTATTTTTGAGGTGGCAGTCACAAGATTATTTTCCAAAATTTTCCTTTTAATCCCTTATTTTTTTGCATGGACCAATTCTTTTAAATTTGCGGTCCATTGGGATGCCATAACTTTTGCCTAAGTCAAGTTTCTTTTGATTTTTACTTGACTTAGCGGGATTTTTATTTTATTTTTGAGCTTTTTTTTTTTATCTTTGAACATTTGTGACTGCCATGTTGATTGTCGTAAGATTCATCTTTAGTTCTTCATTGGTCTTGAATGATATATTGAGGAAGGAGATGTTGCAAGCTTTATCTTCATTGTTTCCTCAATCTTTGATGATTGCGAGGAAAAAGATTAGCCCGAACTTTTGCTTAGATTGACTAATTCTTCTGAGTACAGAATGCACCATTGAATTAATTGAAATCTACCCTGCCCCTGGTTAAAATTAAGGTTTTTTAGTATATAGAAGAAAACTCCAACTTCTGGCTCGAGGGGGGTTGACTACAGATTAACTTCCTTATTTCTCCACTGTTTAGGATTTAAAACAATGCCTTACATCATCAGCTCAGTTTTACATTGAAAGCATACATTAGCAAAATTAGATTAATTTTAATTACATCATTCTCCCTCGAAGTTTGTTAAATGTGAGAAATAGAAAAAGGATCAAATGGATTGACCTTTTTTTTTTGTTCCATTTTTTTTAGAAAGAGTGAATACGAATGAATTGGCTTCAAAAACATGCATGCTCATATTATTAAAACTATTAATCAAAGAGTACAACTTTAAGAAACAAACAAAACTTAGCAATAACGAAATTTCAAATGGAAAATAGCAAAGCCTAATGATCTTAAGGACGAGCTTCCTTGAATTCTAAGAGATGTTGATGATATTTTTGCACTTGTCAAAGTAAGGGGTAACCATTCACAAAGGGTATTCCTTCTTCAAAAGTCAACTGCTTGTTATCGATCAAATCTTGGACTTTGTGTCTGAAGGCCCAACATTTCTCCAAAGTGTGCCCTGGAGAATTGGCATGATATTCGCACCTTGCATTTGCATTATATTTTGGTGGGATTGCCCCAGTAGGAGGATCAAGTTTCTTTAACTCGACCAATGAAGCCTTGAGCAGTTGTTGAAGTAGTTCATTGTGAGGCATAGGAAGCAGATCAAACCTTCTCGGGGGTGGCTTTGGTTCTTCCTTATGATGAATACCCCTATTCTGTTGGTAGGGTTGTCGATGCTGTTGATGTTGTTGTTGAAGTGGGGGGATCACCCATGGTTGTGATGTTTGAGAAGTTGGACGGGCATGTGGCTGACATAATGAAGGGTTACCTTCCCTTTCCAACAGTATTTGTATGACCAAATTCATTTGAGTCTGTAACTGGTTGACCTCCTCCCTTAATAGTTTTTGATCTTTCTTGAGTTCTTCCATAGTTTCTTGAGACATGCTCCAAGTTCTCTTGTGTGTATCGGGAAGCCTGCTAGCTAAATGGTAATTGGATAAGAGCAGAGATGAAAATGCGTATGCAAATGTATATATGTAAATGGAAATGCAAAGTCACGTCATGGATGCAATGCAATCTCATGTGGGGGTTTAGGGGTCTATGATTGACAAAGGAAGCTTAAATGGGTTTTAGTCATGTCATTTGACCTAATGGAATCCTTGTAGGCTAAGGAGAGGCAGACAAACTAAAGCATATATAGGCTAGGATAGTAATACCCTATACGAGTTTTTTTTTGTAATATATTGAAATGCAAACACCTTAAATGGGTTTAAGGTGAATACCCTAAAAAGGATAGGTTAGAGAATACCGTATACCACTCTTGAGATAAAACGAGGACACCCCATACGAGTTTATGGTAGTGACTACCCTAAGGAGGCTAGGGTAGTAATACCCCGTACTAGTTTTTTTTTTTTTTAATATTTTTTTCGAAGAACTCCTGTGAATAAGACATAAAAAAAATGAATATTTTAAAATTTACATGCATGCATGTAACTTGGGGGTGAGATGGTGATAATGGTATCCTTAATAGGTAGGTTCATAAGTTCGTTCTAAGGATATTCTACCCTCCCCACTCAGGGTGGCTTTTACTAAGGGTATCATGGATAACGCTAAAGGGAAAAGGCACAGGGGCCTCCCTTAGGCGGAGCCTTTTTGTAGACCGAGACTTATCTCATAGGTCATGCAAGGTCTCACCATGATGTTTTATTTTTGGTACAAAGAGTCATTGGTCAAATCCAAAGTCCTGACTCCAAGAGAGGCGAGCCCTCTTGAGACATTTCTCGGAATTTGACCGACTCTAGGCGAAGTTGTCGCAAAGACTCGTAGGGATGTTAAACCCCTTTGGCCAATTGACAATCCTTCTCTTAATGTTTCTCACTTTATTTGAAATATGATCCCACCAACAAAATATATATATGAAAAACAAATAAATAACATAATAACAAATAAAATAATACAATAAATAAAACACGATATGAAAATAAACTCAAAAATAAAAAACCCCCAACAGAAAACCTAGACCTAAAGGTAGGGAATACTCTATTTTAAGGAGCTCCCCAGCAGAGTCGCCAGCTGTAGCAACCGTCTTAAAATTTTTCGAGTCGCCACCATTATTTTTATCTTAAGGGAAGGGAATTAAATGGATAACCCTATATTTTCAGAGATTCTAAGTTCATGAGTTAATTAAATAAAGGGAAGGTGTTAGGCACCCTTTATTTCCCTTGTACTCAAGGGGACCCCCTCTAGATCTAGGTTTTTTCTAAGGTTTCGAAAGCATTATTTTCATATTTATAAAAGGAACGGGATTTATTTATTTATTAGGGGACTCGCTTCAATTTTCGATTGAATGCCTACGTATCCCCTTATGGAGAATCAGAGTCCGAATTCGTAGTTCGGGTTCGGTTTGTGTTTTTTATAGGATTGTATAATTACTTTCAGATTCTCCTTTGAATTTCGTCCGGTTTAGAAAATAAGGTAATTGTGGGCGTAGTTCGAAGTTTAGTAAAAAAACAATTGTACAATCCTTTTTTATGAACTTAGTATTGATTTGGTATTAGTAAAAAGTTTTAGATGTTTTGAGATTTTTAATTGGATGTATCTATAATAATTGAATTAAAATTTAGTAAAATATGTATTAAGGATATATTCCAATAGAAAGTTTAAGTTAAAAATAGATATATTTTAAATATTATCTCCTATGAATCATAGTAAATAAATTAGATATTAGTAATTTGTAAAAATTAAATAAAAATTATATATTAATGAAATAGTATATTAATTAAATAGAGGAGATAATAATATTGAAATAAATATTTGGTTAAGAAAAATAATTAGGTCCAAATGTCAATTTGAACCTAATAAGTTAGGGGGTGCATTTTATCCTATGATAGTAAAAATCAGAGTGCAAATTGTATAAGGAATCAGGCCCTGATGTAAATCTGGACCCAATAAGCATAGGGGGTACGAATTACATAACTTTTGTAAATAAATAGTAAAACAGGGGTACGAATAGCATTGGTCAAGGCCCATTTCTAATTAGTGTACATCCCATGGATCCAGTGTAGGCTGGACCAGGGAGATTATGGTGGGGACGATTGATCTAGAGCGTTGATTGGATCAAAGAGCTCCCGAGATTTAATCCTAGGGCGTTAGATCGAGGTATACAAAACGGAAGGCTATGATTATATATTGACTGAGGGAGTAAGACAAAGTGCACACATAGGAACGCAGAGGAGTGTTTTATTTGTTTTCCATTTTATTAACGATCTTTTCTCTTTCTATTTCCCATTCTCTCTCTCGTTTTTTTTTCCATCAACGCACACACAACAACAAGCTTCAACCCAACCCAGATTTTCAAACATATTCAAACCCTTTAAACCCTAAATCCCCCAGAAACCCCTAATGGAACATCATCAATAATCAGTCCTCATAAAAACGCATCCATAAAGCTAAGTTTTAGGAGGTTACCTTATATGCCGTGAATCTTTGAACAACTCCGTTTCCGGTCCTTGTGAGTTCCTTCTCTAATCCCTTCTTCTCTCTTTTCGGATGCAAGACGAAGGTGGCGGCGTAACAATAGGAAGATGAGAATCGAGGACGATTTGGAGTTTCAGGTATGAAACCCAAATCGAGAGCGGCGGCGGATGCTTGAAGTTTCAATTTCGTGTTCGCGGTATCAATCGCAAAGGATTTGATCCTTCTTCTACTCTTTCTATTTCATTTATTTTTTGTCAGATTTTCGGTCCCCTTTTCAGTTGTTTAGGTTTTCGTTTTATAGAGTTTTTAGATTATTGGATTAGGAAATAATCCTTTAAGAGCTTTGATTCAGAAATTGATGAAATTAATTACTGTGTTGATCCGATTCGATTTTGATTTCAATTGTTTCTGTATTTAGAGATTTATGGTTTAAAAATTTCGAATTTGTTCTTGTAAGACTTGATTTGGACATTGATTGAATATTGATTGTAAAAATATTTTCTTTTGATTCAATTAAAAATTGTGTTTAATTCCTTTTCTGATTTTTGCTTAGAATTGGTTTGAAGTTAGATTAGGGTTTGAGGTTGATGAAGGTGGTGTGCCGTTTGGAGAAGAAGATGAACAGGGCTAGTTGACTTAGTCAATTATTCCTAAATGTTAATAATAAAAAAAAAAATATATATATATATATATATATATATATATATATATATATATATATATATATATATATAAAACCTATGTTATATTAATTAAGTAAATAATTTTTACTACTCATGAAACTATTAATTTTAATAATAATAACCAAATAATAATAAATTTTAATGGATAATAATAGTAAAATGATTATTTGATAAATGATAAAAATAAAAATAAAATTGTATTTATTCAAAGCATATTTGATTTTACCGTAAGTGTAGTACAAAATGGTTAATAATATAATATAATGATAGTGCAATTAAATGTAATAATAATAAATATAATAATAATTAACAATGGTTAATTAATAATAATAATTAGTATAATAATAATTAATGTAATTTTTTAATAATAGAAATAATTAATATAATGTTACAATATTAGTGGTAACTTTTATAGTTGAAAAAGTCATCCTTATTTACACCTCTTTTTTTTTTTATGTTGGCTTATTATTATGAAAATAAAACAAAAAATCTAGCCTAAAAATAAGGATAATAAGCGCCCCTTTATACTAAATTTTGACCATTTTTTAATTAATATTTAATATTCAAATTGATTAGATTTAGGAAATTAGATTGTTTTAATTTGAAAAGGTAAGGTCATGGTTTCTATTATTATTTTTTTATTAACTCTAATTGGGTCCAAATATTTTTCTACAAAAACAAACCCCCATCTTTTGAATTGAATATCTTAGAGAATGGACTTACTAATTTAAATGTTAAGCCCACTAGTTCAATAGATACTCCATTTTTCTTTTGAGGTTTACAAGAGAATGAATCAAAATGTTAAGCCCAATAACACCCATAATTTGAATACATCCCTTATAAATTAATTTTAAAATAAGGTCACTAAGGGTAAATTTTGGGGTATGACACTATGTAGCCACAACATCTGTAAAAAAGGTGTGTTTGTGTCCGTGTTGGACACTTACACCGACACTTGTGATTACACCCAATTTATTTACTTTTTCAAATTATTATCGGTGTCGTCTTGTCGGTATCGGAGTCGGGGTGTCCATATTTCATAGGTGTAAAAAAACTTTCTAATCACGCCTTCTTTGAATTCTATACATTCATTATAAATATTTTAAAGAATTGTCTTCAATCTCATTTTTTTCCATTTCTCTTTTAAACTACATATTTTATTTTTTTAAGAAATATTCGTCCAATCATGATTATTGATGTGCATATTTACTATGTTTAATAGAAATTTTGATTTTAATTTGTAATCACTTTCTAGCAACAATCTTTTAATCATTGATTTCATAATCGATATAACATTTATTTATAAGGTCTTCTCACTTTCTTTCTTCATTTTCTTTTGTAACTGAGGAGAAAAGATAATGGAGATTCGTATCGTTGTTTTTATTGCATCTTTAGTGCCGAAGAAATCCATGAAAAATGACATTTATGTAAGTGTGTCTCTAACCATTGTATTTGCTTACTAAATTTAAAAATATGAAATTTAATTTGAGACTATTTTAAATATAAGAAATGATATTATATATAATTAAATAAATATTATTTTTAAATTATAAATTTAATTTATATTAATATAAAGATCACAACTATCTTTTTTATATATTTATTTTCATCATTCTATTTTCAACATCTTTAATATATTTATTCATTTAATAAAAATACATATAAGATTTTAATTCTAAGTTTTTTTTTTATTTTATTAGTTGAATTTATTTCTTCTTGATATAACTAAAGGAGTTTATTTCTTCTTGCTATAGTTAAAGGAAGAATAAGAAAGTATTTTATTTTGAAGATTTTTCGTTCTTTTTTCTTATTTTCCATGTAATTTGAACTATTACTATTTTATTATTATTTTTAGTTTTAAATTTGAATAATATTTGATTATAAGATAGAATTTCGCATTAACAAAATTTAAGAAAAGATTTGACTACTATATTATTTCTGTTTACTTTTTCTTTGCTATAATTAATTAAAAGAATAGAAAAAGTATGAAATTTTGACTACTATATTATTTTGTTATTATTTTGTATAGAATTGTTATTGCAGTATTGATTTTATACGTGTATATGAATTTTGTAAAACTTCTGATTACTTTCTTACCAGTGAACGTAAATGTTTTATATGTGAATATGTAAAAAAAAGTTAAATAGACTATGTTTCTTTATTATGATACATCATAAGATAATACCTTTCTATTTTTATGGATATAATTTATCTTAAAACATTGTTTAATTTATGCAACCTTTAATATAAAAATTAAAAATAGTTAGACATATATTAAAAAATTATCTTTAAAATTTGAATACGAATGAATATATTTTTTATACTAAGAAAGTAATATATTACAATCATAATATTTTGTTACTATTACTCATATCACTATAAATCACTTTTTAAAATCATATTCAATTTTGTTATTTTTATCTTTTAGATGATGTTATAAGTTATAACTTAAACATTTTATTTTTTATACTATAACCAAATATTTTACCAATTGATGTCGTTTTATAATTTAATTTATAAATGAATTTATTGACTTTTAAATGGTATATTAATATTTGTAACTTTCGGTTACTATTATATTTTATTAATATTATTATTAATGTGTGTTTTTTACACAATTATTAAATTTTATAACATCAAATATCATTAAAATTTTATAACATCAAATATCATTAAATTTCTCAAAAATAATATATATATATATATATATATATATATATATATATATATATATATATATATATATATAAACCAATGAAATAAATATTAAAAAATTATAAGTATAAAATAGATGAAGATATAGTGGAATAACTTTATTATTAACTTAAAAAATTATATATATTGTTTGATAAGTGAGTACTGAGAAATATTATAATATAAATTAGTTATTTTTAGAAATTATATATAATAAAAATTATATGTTTCTTAAAATTTATTGAATATCATTAAAAACCTCTTAAAATTATTTTAACTTTTATTTATTTTAAAAAATTGCTAAAAAGTCTCTTTTAATGATTTTAAAAAAGATACAAACTAAATATTTTTAAAATTATAGAGTTAAATCACTAAACTACGCACCAAACATCAAAATTATATTAAATGTATATGTTCGTAAATTTTATATAGTTTAAATCAATAAGAGTATCACTGCTTATAAATAATGTAACACTTTTATTTATTTTAAAAAAAAATTAAAAAAATATAAAAAGTTATATTAATAAGTAAAAAATATTTCAAGTTCTTATTTGTGAAAATAGCCAAATTTAATATATCATTTAAATTTGTTGAATATTTTATAATTGACAAAAAAGTCAATTATTTTCTAAATATTTATCATATTTACACTCTAAATTTATATATATTCACATTTTAAATCATTTTTAATTTCTTTAAAAAAATATAATATTTAATATAATTATATCATAATATTTTAAAACTTATTTATTTGTTAAGTAAATATCAAAACAACCACTAATTAATTATTTAAAATTTAACTACATACTTTAATAAAACTCGCACGGGTAATTTAGCTAGTATTTACCAAAGAGAGTCAAAATCTCCCTATTTTGGTGGTTTGTTGGTGGGTTATTATCTTTCTCAATTTACTAGTTTGTTATGTTTTTGAGGGATTTGCTTGGTACCCTTGTGCTTGTTGATTGATTTGGCATAGATATTTTTCGAGATCTCTTGTTCTCCTTTTTATTTTATTTTTTTGTATGATATATTTATTTTAAAAGTTATAATTATAGTATACTTATAAAAAAATCAGATTTATTTTTAAAATAAACTTATGGATAGAATATATTATTATTTTCTGACTAAAATAAAAGACTATATTATTTGGTCATATAAAAATTAAAGGTTATGTTTATATCTAGTATTTCAACTTAAAATAATTAATATAGTCAAAGTGCAATATCCCCCTATTCATATATAAATAGCACTAGATATCTATAGAATGCAATGTGTTCTATATACAAAATGGCCACTACAAGAATTCCTGCTTTCACAGTGATATTTTTCCTGGCATTTTTTATCCTTACATCAGGTGATAATCAATTATCTAATTAAATAAATTGTATTTTTTATATATATAAATCTTTTACTTTTATCTACAATATATTAATCTTATGTCTCATATAATGTAGATATGTGCATAAAATTAGAAGGAAGAGAACTTGATGCAAAACCTTGCAAGTATGATGCAGATTGTCAACCTGGATGTCCTTCTGGTCAAAAAGGATGTTGTGTTAACGGAAGATGTTGGTGTTATTCTCCACCAGCTTCTGTTAATAACATTCCTGGTGGAGCATCCCAAGATGCAGTTTGTTTTTAATACAAATGGTTTTTTTGAGGTGTCTCCTCAAAAAGTGTTGTAAGATTACACAACATATTGTGATGCAATCATATTATGTATGAATAAATTTTTATTAAAAGTATTATATTATTTTATATATTCAAATATTATTCAATAAAAGTGCTTTTTAACCAATAATTGTTAGATAAATATTTGATATTTCATTCACTTTTATAAAGCATCCCATATGAAGCAGGATCGAAAAATATTATATTGTTCCTAAAGAACATAAAAAGCATCCTTAAAAAATTGAAATGTATTGAATTTTTTATATAATTCCTGAAAAACATATAAAATATCCCTAAAGGATAGCAACATAATGAATTTCTTATATCCTTCATGAAGGATAGAAATTTTTTGAATTTGTTTTATAGTTTGTAAATAACCGAGGGTAAAAAATAATGAATATGTTTTATAGCTCTTGAATAATTGAAGATTTACAAATATTATTATTTTTACTAATAAAAAAATTTGTGATTGAGTTCTTGAAGAATTGCATAAAAAGATTTGTGATTGAGTTTCTGAAGAATTTCATAAATGATTTGTGATTAAGTTCCCGATTAACTAAAAACAAAAATTTTGATTGAGTTCTTGAAGAATTTCAAAAAAAAAAAATTATTGTAAAAAATTGTTGTTGAGTTCTTGAAGAACTAAGCATTTACCGTATATTGATTTACATGTTTGGTTTACCTAAGTATTTTAAAATATTTACAACGAATAATATATTTTTTTATCCAGAATTATAAAGAACATGTCAAAGGACTCATATTTGCATACATCCACAAATGACTCATATTAAAGTATAATAGTAAAAATTATGCAAATCACGATATTTTAATTTTGGATAAAATTATTTATAGTTTCAGAAGAACTTAAAATTTAATATCCAAAATATAATGTTTGAGATATAGTTTTCAAATGAGACCATTGTTTTTATAGTTTTTGAAGAGCTAATACTCAATGATAAATATTTGTGATTAAAAACATATATATTTTGTTTGAAAGAGATGTGCGAGAAAGCAAAATTTTAATTACATAATAATTTTATTTATTTGTTAGTACTTAGAATTTAGGAGAGATTTCATTCTCTCTAATATGATAATTTATTCTATTTGATGATTAATTTATTTTCATTTTTGTTCTCATATTAAATATTATGTTTTTATGACCTATTCAAGTAAAAAATATACATATTTTTTTTTGTTAATTTATTAAGATTGACAAATATTTATTTTTTAATTGGATGTTAATATTTGTGATTAATTTATTAAGATTTTAAAAAAGTAATGTGATTAATTTAATATTTATTTCATAATTATATGTTATAAACTTGCAGGGACAGATCCATGTAGAAAGCTAAGGGGGCTCAAGCCCCACAAAGAAATACTAACTATATATAATACATTGTTTAAATAAATAATTATATTTAATTATAAGTTTTACCTTGATCCCAAGCCCACAAAGAAAAATTATTTATATGATTATACATAATACATCATTATATTTAATACTAAGTTCTATCTTGTTCATTCTCATAATAATAATAATTGTTATCTACTTTAAACAATTCTTATTTTAAGAATATAAATTTCATTCTCATAATAATAATTGTTATCTATTTTAAACAATTCTTTTAAGAATATAAATTTCAATAATTAGAAGAGATAACTTATCTATTACTATTACTTATTTTTTATAACATAAGTACTCATATTGTATATTTCACGTTTTAAAAGAAAAATGACAATGTAGTTTATTTGTCTATTTTATCTATTAATATATCTAAAATTTGTTTTATATGTATATAGTTAATTTTAATTTTTCATATTTCAAAAAATTTCATGATATTAATTTGGATTTATTTAAAAAATAAATAATAAATAAATATATCTATTAATTTGAAAATATATGTATATTTTTTATTTTAATATAAGTTTTAATTTATAAATATCATCTACTTGCTTACAACTTATATTTTTAAAAAATACAAAAAAAAAATACTAATTTAAAAGTTGAACTTTAGACCAACATCTCACTCACATCTAATTCAACAAGTGAATACCAAATGACCAAATATATCTATTTCTTAAAAACACTTATTCTTCTTTTTTTGTTAAATGTTTGTTTATGTTTTGCGACAAATAGAATTATTTTAATAATTTGTTCTTATAACCTTTATTACATATATAAAAATAAACATACACTTTAATATAAGATATATATCATGTTTAAAAATAAATATTATCTTATATATTATATTAAAGTATATATTTATTCTTATATATTATATTATAAATTATTTTGCTTGCCTCCATTCCGAATATTTCCTGAATTCGCCACTGTAAACTTGTGACTAATTTATTAAGATTGACAATTTTTTTTTTTTGTTGTGATTTTTGTTTTTATTGTGTTTCATAACAAAATAAATTATTCAAATATAAAGTGAATGAATAAAAACTAATTTCTATATATGTAAACTCACTTACGAATTCAATTTTTTTTCTCCTTCATCTTCTTATCTTTTAAAAATAGAAGAAGATGAGATGAAATCGTGAAGAAGAGAAATAGACCAACAATGATAAGAAGAAAAATATTAACATATAAATAAATAATTAAAGTAAAAAAGAATTGAAAAATCAAAAGCAACTTATTAAAACTACATACTGCTTCAAAAGTAAGTTTAAAGTGGTTATCATACAATAGAATAATACAACATGAGTAATTTGGCAAGTTTGCCACTTGGCACTCTCTCATGCATTCTTATATTTTTACTTGTGATATAAAAGGAAACTTTCATTTATTATAATTATATTTATTTTATTAAATCTATTATTAATATATTTAGTTAATTAAAAAAACTATTATAATCATTATTAATGACATATAGACTAATTAATAGTGTAAATAAATTCAGATTTTTTTATTGTTACCAATGCAATGCAGGTAGACAGTTTTTTTTAATCATTATCTTACCATTTTTACCATGTAAATTCTTAAATGCTTGCCAAATATTTATGGTTCTTGCATAAAACGAAACATCAACGTCATTTCAATTTCCAATTCAATTTTTTCAATTTCATTTTTTCTACTTTTATATGCTTTTCATGTTTACCTATGCAGCACTTGGAAACTACTCATGGTGGCTCAATTTATTGAAATCTTATCCAAAATCTCTTTCATCTCATGTATATTTATATATAAATTTGTTCCTATTCCATTTCATTTCTTCAGAATTAAAGGTACAGAGTCTTGCAATTTGGTAATCTAAGATACAACATGGTGTTTACTGTGTGTAATATTTATTATGTTTAAAATATCTCTAATATTATTTGATTCAATATGGTGTTTACTGTTTCTGTTTTGTATTTCAGTAAAAATGGGTCAAAACTTTGATTGCGATTGAAAAGAATCATGATATCTTTTAGTTTGAATTATAGATGTCTAGAGTATTGTAGGAAATTGAGGATCTTGATATGCTTCTATTGGATTCTATTGGATTCAGCGGTACAATATTATACTATTTTGTTCTCATATTTTTATAGTGTATTTTATAAATTTAAAAATCATATTACAATATAAGCTTTTGTTAGCCAAATATGTATTGTTTTTTTATGGTCGTTGTTTATGAAATTGAGTATTATTTGCAGGTTTTTTCAATGGATTCTCATGGAAATGTTTTTGAAATTGAGTATTATTGGCAGGTTTTTTCAATGAATTTTCATAGAAATGTCTCAATATCTATTGAGTTATTGACACTTCCTTTCATATATTATTGAAAGTCTCTTTCATATATGCTTGAATTTGGACTTAAATTATGTTAAAGTTGGAGATAATGTCACTGATGTTGTTTGGTACTTATAACTTTATTTGATACTTTATATTCCAATATGTTGAGATGCAAAGTAATTTACTTTGTAAGTATGGTATATACATTTTATTTATAACAATATTATATATAGTGTATTTAAATAAATTATCATATTTCAGTTTTTTAATTTTCTTTTCTATTTTCTAATTATTTTATCAGTTGTATTATTATTATTATTTTTTTTTTGTATTTTCTTATTTATAATTTTATTTGATATGTTATATTCCAATATGTTGAGAAGCAACGTAATTTACTTTGTAAGTATATATATAGTGTAAAATTCAAATAATATAACTTATAAATATGATATATAGTGTAAAATTCAAATAATATAGGGTGTGTTTCATAGATTAAAAATATAATTATGAGAATGCTATTTCTGGCAATATTATTCTTGAGAATTTCCCACCCTATTCCCACCATATTACATGAGAATAAAAGTGACAAAATTATGTGGAAAATAAATTCCTGAAAATAAATAGTTCTTTGGTATAATTTAGTAAAACTTGAAACAAACATTGAATGAAAAATATCTTCAATTTATTTTTACATAATATTTGTAATATAGTAAATGAGAAGATGTCAATATAAGAATCACTCTTTGTAGGCCGGATTTGAAAACATATCACAATTTATCATAATTAATTTGCAGCATTATTTTTCTTAATTCAAATTGATTTGAATTCTTTAAATATTTTAATAATATCTTTAACCATCATAAATGACAATTCCAACTGCTAAATAGGTAGTAATAATTAGGCGTGCACTATATCACCTTCCAATACAAAATAAAATGCATCAAAATAATACAAAATAAAATATATCATATTTCTTAATTTATTTAAATAGGTGTAATTAATGCACTATATCATATTTCTTAGACGTTTATCGTATAATTATAATAAAAGCATCAAAATAATACAAAATATTAAATTTCTTAATTTATTTAAATAGGTGTAATTAATTACGGAGTCTATTCATTATTTATTTGTAGTTCATTGCAAGATTTAATAAATAAATTAATTCTATACTTTTTTTGACACAATAAAAATCAACTCATATCATTAATCAACAAAGTAGCAATACAAGGAGGAATCACATCAAACCTATGAAGCACGGACACCTCTAGGAGTAGGCGTGTCGCGGTGTCCGACACGCGTCGGTGTCCGACACTTGCATTACACCCGTACGGCACGTGTCGGAAAAGTCAAACAAGTGTCAGAAAAGTCAGACAAGTGTCCCCTAAAAATATGGTTTTTTACTCTGCTAAAACACTCTTTTAATCGGTGTCTGACACTCGTATGACACTCATACCACATATGTCCGACAACTCGGACAAATGTCTCAAACAAAAATTTGTTTTTTTTCTTTGCTTCAACACATATTTATATATTTTTTGGACAAATCTCACACACATCTAAAAGGGTTAAACATGTATTGAAACAATGTTATCAATAAAGAATTAAAGACATTAATTTTGATCAATATATGGATAAATGAAACTCAAATATTAGCTTATATGTAGAGGTGTCGGTGTCCTATGTTTTCAACATTATCAGTGTCAGAGTGTCCGTGTCGTGTCGTGTCCCGGTGTCCGTGTCAGAGTCTGTGCTTCATAGCATCAAACCAACTACGCCTAGTCCAAGAATCGGCCGCCTTAGCTAAGGAATGAGCAACCGAGTTCGCTTGGCGTTTTACAAACTTAACCTCAAAGTTAGGAAAATTAAGCAACAAATTACGAATTGAAGAAATAATAAAACTAAATTCGGACAAACCAGGAATACCCGAATGAATAGCTTGGATAGTACTTTGCGAATCACTCTCGAAGATAACCTTTTCCATATGAAGATCGATAACACTAAGGATAGCCTCTTTAATAGCCAAAGGTTCCGCCTCAATAATCGGAAGAGACCCAAAATCCCATGCTGCTCCTCCACACATAAAGTTACCAAAGTGATTTCGAATACACCATCCTCTATTCGTAGTGCCCCTACTAGTATTAAAGCCCGCATCAACATTTCACTTCATACTCCCTTCCACCGGAGGATACCATCTAATCGCCATACTAGGAATATGCTCGTGGCTAATGTTAATCTGAGCCTTAAACCAATCTTGCCAAACACAAAGAGCTTGAGAACCAAGAATAGAACAACTCTCACTTTCATTATTCCAAACCATATTATTACGATTTTTCCACATGATATCCATCATAACCGCTACCCTCCCGGCCACCATAGGATCCTCTCTAGAACATACATCAAAAATTAAAGAGACAACATCATGAAAATTAATATGTCGGGGATCCACAATATGAGCCAAACATGCATGTTGCCAACATCGCTTCGTGACATCACACCCGAAAAAAATATGCCACGAATCCTCCACATTCGAATCACACAGCGGGCACATGTCCAGACACAGAACATGATGCTGAAGCAATCTCATTCTAGTAGGAAGGCAATCTCTACAAATCCTCCACAACAGGTGCTTCACTCTAGGAGGGGCTTTAATATTCCATAGGCCCCTCCACTCCCCCATCACCCCACAAGAACCAATACGATTTTGCTCCTTCCTCCATAAACTATACCCTGTACGGACACTATATCGTCCATTTTGCTCCTCTTTCCAAGTCCACTTATCTTCAATCACATCATCAATCAAAGGCACCTGGAAGACAACATTCCCAGTCCCATAGTCAAACAATTCCTTAATTACTGGAACATTCCAACCTTTCCCATCATGGTACAAGAGATCACTAACCCTCAAACCATATACTTCTTGTTTTTGAGGACCAATCATCATACCCTCTGAAATTCCCCTAATCCACGGATCACCCATAACAGAAATATTCCTTCCATCACCTATGCTCCACCTACAACCAAGAGAAAGAACCTTCCTAGCTTGCCATATACTACGCCAGACAAAACTAGGGTTATTACCCAAATTAGCATTAAAGAAAGAGGTGCGGGGAAAGTACCTTGCTGTATAGAGTCTACCCACGAGAGAGTGCGGATTAGACAACAAAAGCCACCCTCTCTTTGCTACCATCGCCAGATTAAACGACTTAAGATCACGGAAACCCAATCCACCTTCATTATTAGGACAAGTCAACTTATCCCACGCCAACCACTTAATGCCACTACGATTACTTCCTCCTCCCCACCAGAATGAGTTAAGAATTTTTTCAATATCCGTAATAATACCATCAGGGAGGATGAAAAGGCTCATAATATAAGAAGGAATGGACTGAAGTACTGACTTTATCATAACTTCTCTCCCCGCTCTAGAAACCGGCCTCCCTCTCCACGAATTAATCTTCCTCCATATCCTGTCCTTCACATACCCAAAAATAACCTTTTTACTACGACCTATCAGGGAAGGGAGCCCCAGATAAGTCCCTGTGCCAAGAACATGACTCACTCCCATAATACTGGCCAAGTCCTCCTGAGCAGGTATAGTGATATTCCTACTAAAGAACACCTCAGATTTAGACAAGTTAATTTCCTGCCCCGAAGCATCAGCATACACCTTAAGGATCTCCATCATGTTATGAACCTCTGTTAAGTTTGCCCTGCAAAAAAGAAAACAATCGTCAGCATAAAGCAGATGAGACACACTAGGTGCCCCTCTGCAAATCATGATCCCATGGAGATCCCCACAAGCCACCGCTCGTCGCACAAGAGCTGAAAGGCCTTCTATAGCAAGAATAAAGAGATAAGGGGATAAGGGATCCCCCTGTCTCAAACCTCTCCCTGGCTGAATAGGTCCAACACTGTCCGCATTCACAAGCACAAAATAATTCACAGACGATACACACATCATCATCCACTGGGTCCACTTCTCTGAAAAACCCAGCCGAACTAACATCCCCCTCAAAAAACCCCAATCAACTCTATCATATGCCTTACTTATATCAATCTTCAGGGCCAACTGGGCATTATTTCCGGTAGTCCTCCGCTTAAGGGCATGGATAACCTCAAAAGCAATCATGGCATTATCAAGGATTGATCTGCCTTCAACAAAAGCAGATTGCTCCTCCCCAATACATTTATCCAAACACTTCTTCAACCTATTGGCAAGGAGTTTTGAGATAATTTTGTACACCACGTTACATAACGAAATAGGCCTCAAGTCTTTCATGCTAGTTGGGTTCCCGTTTTTAGGAACAAGGCAAATATTAGTGTCATTTAGTGTGGGCGGAAAGAAGCCTCTATCTAACCAAAGTTTAGCTTCAGCAAAAATATCATCACCGCAAAGATCCCAAAAGTTT
Organism: Vicia villosa; assembly: GCF_029867415.1. Taxonomy (NCBI): domain Eukaryota; kingdom Viridiplantae; phylum Streptophyta; class Magnoliopsida; order Fabales; family Fabaceae; genus Vicia; species Vicia villosa. The sequence goes on along the minus strand of NC_081183.1, from coordinate 176,946,234 downwards.
TGATAAAAAGCGGGGTTAAAGCCATCCGGACTTGGGGCCTTATCAGGATGCATATGCTTTAGAGCCACGAAAAATTCTTCCTTTGACAACGGAGCAGTAAGGAGCTCATTGTCAAAACTGGATATTACAGGATGTATCAATGACAGTACCGGTTCATAGCATCCTGTCTTTGCTTGGAACAACTCCTCAAAATACTTTTTAGCAACCCCACATAAACCATCTTGATCCCGAACCTCTACATGGTCATCATTAGAAAGCATATTAATTTTATGAAAATTACGACGAGCCGACGCAGAGCGATGGAAGAACTTAGTATTAAGATCACCATCCCAAAACCAATGAGTCTTAGACCTTTGTCTCCAGTAAGTGTCTTCACGAATAAGGACCTTATTATAATCATTGTAAGCCTCCATATAGAGGGTAAGACTTTCCGGATCCGCACTCCCTCAAAACTGTTCCAACTTAGCACAAATGATGTCTTTCTCCTCACTATTTTTCCTTACACACATTCTCTGCCAGTGTTCCAAGTCAGAAGCACAGCCAGCAATTTTCTTCACCACAGTAGTGTGACCTAACGCCCTTCAGCTTTCACTGACAACATTCTGCAGCCCTTCCTCACCTAACCACCAATTTTCAAACTTAAATCTTCTTCTACTACGACGATTACGAACCGGATCACAACTCAGTAAGATAGGACTATGGTCCGAGTAAGATGCAATAAGGTTAGATAACTTGGCCTGAGGGAAAATCTGCAACCAATGCGACGAAACAACGGCCCTGTCGAGCCTCTCCTCAATCATGTGGGATGTACCTCTACTTTTAGTCCAGGTAAACGGGTATCCCTCGAGGGGAATATCCGTAAGATCGCAGTCACCAAGCACGTCTTGAAAACCGGTACACAACCAGTTCGGGTGTGGGATGTACCTCATGTATGAGTGGTTTTATATATAAAAAGATTATAATTCTTAAATAATTAGACAACATGCTTCTAAAATAAATATATTATTAATAAATAATTATATTGTTGATTATAAAATAACTATATTATGGATAAAAGACTTAAAAACTGCAAAAAAAATTATTTATTTTTTACAAAAAAATGTAAAAATATTATAGATAATTATTATAAAATAAGAGAGTGTATATTTTATCTCTATTAGAATTAATTGCATTAGTTGTAAAAAGTTAAAATAAATTATTTCATATTTACGATATATTTTATTTTAATTTTCTTCCAAAATGTAACTCACACAATCTCTATATTTCAAAAAAATAGAACCACACAAGTAATATCATTATTGCATATATCAATTATCTAGCCTGATTAATATAATTACCGCATATACCGATTAACTAGGTTGATTAAGCAACTATCGATTAAAGTATTTTTTTGTAGAGACAATAGTAAATAATAATAAACAATATTACTAATAATTCTACTACTTGATAATATAATACTTATAGACAAAAAATAAAAACTAAAATAAAAATAAGAAATGGTTAGAATTTAATAAAATAACAAATGTGACTTTTGATTTGGTTTTTGTTTATTAAGTTAAATAAATAAGATCTTAATTAAAAATTGAAGTCATGGAGCGCTCTCTTTTCTTTTTTGTAGATTTAATTTTTTTCTTTTTGGTTTTATTTTTATTTGGTTTTTATTTAATTGTGGATATTCATTAATTAAATAATAATTAGTCAAAATAATTCTTTTTCATTATTTTTTAAATAAAATAAAAATTAAATCCTTTTTAGATTATTTGTTGTTTTTATTAAATAAAATTTTAAAAAAATTAGTTAAAAAAAGATTTGAAGGAATGGGGCGCTCCTTCTCCCTTTTGTAGGATAGTTTTTTATTTTATTTTATTTATTTGTTATTTATTTAATTTAATTTTGTTAATAAATTTTAATTGATGATTAATAAATAGACCATAATAACTTTGGATTTGGTCTTTTGTTTTCCCTTTAAAAAATAATAATAATAATAATAATAATAATAATAATAATAATAATTAAACGTTTTAGAACACTCAATGCCCCATTCCCCTTTTTTCCCGTGCCTCGCACGGGTATATATACTAGTACACACTTATAGTTGTTAAAAATATAATAATACGATTTCTTTTTAAAAAGAATAATTTTCAAACATACAAATAGTTCTCATTTATTCTTTTTGAAAAAAGAATAATTTTTAATAATAATTAATATTCTTTAATATTATTTTAATTTAATGATTATAAATTGAAATAATTTTCTTCCATTTTGGTAATAAATGGTTCTCGTTTTATCAAATCATAATACTTTCTTCTCATAAAATAAAATAGTTTCTCACATTTTTTCTTAAAATTCAAGAAAATTTTCATTTATTTTAAATAAAAAACATGATTCTAAAAATTTCTTTAAGAAATAGTTTCTTATTTTTTAAAAAATAAATTTCTCTATTTTATTTAAATTAAACTAGTAACAAACCCGTGCATACGCACGGGTTCTGTTCGCTTACGTGAATTTGAATACATCATTTTTTTAAAATAAAAATATTAAAAAAGAAAAAAAATTACATAAATAATTGATTATTTCGTATATAAAAATATTTAGATCAATAATAGATTTTTTCCCGTATATTATTTTTGTATTAAAAATATTTAATCATAAATATCATTTCTCGTATATAAAAATATTTAGATCAATAATAAATTTTTTTCCGCATACAAACTTCATTTTTGTTTAGGTATCATTTACAAAAATATTTGGATCAACAGTAAATTTTGTATATAAAAATATTTAGATCAATAATAAAATTTTTCCCGTATACCATTTTTGAATAAAAAATATTAGGGTTATAAATACCATTTTTTATAAATAATAGATTTTTTTCCGTATACAAATATTATTTTTGTTTAGGTATCATATACAAAAATATTTAGATCAATATTAAATTTTTGTATATTAAAATATTTAGATAATAATATATTTTTTCCCGTATACCATTTTTGGATAAAAAATATTTGATCATAAATACTATTTCTCGTATATAAAAATATTTAGGTCAATAATAGATTTTTTCCGTATAGAGACTTCATTTTTGTTTAGGTATCATTTACAAAAATATTTGGATAAATAGTAAATTTCGTATATAAAAATATTTACATCAATAGTAGATTTTTTTCCGTATAACATTTTTGAATAAAAGATATTTGGATCATAAATAATATTTTTCATAAATAATAATTCAAATATTATTTTTATTTAGGTATTGTTCTGGGCTGGGCCAAGATTTGGCCCAACCTAGTTTCAGCCCATTAGGCTTAAAGGCCCAAACCAACCTAAGCTACTGGCGGACGATGCTCATCTAGGCATTGCCCGGCGTCACTCTCCGTCTTCTAGCTGGTGCTCGGCACAGTGCTCTCCACGAGCAAGATCCAACGGCCGAGGACCCTGCTCCATGCAGTGGTCTCCCCGCGAGCATCTAACTGCCGAGGACCCTGCTCCGCGCAGTGGTCCTTCACACCCAATCCTCCGAATACTACGGAGTCCATGTGGCCCCTATAAGACCGCGTCTCCCTTGGATTCCGGAGCGGTTAACCAGGACAGAGGGCATCACGCACCTCCGATATTTCCGCCTAGGAAACCTAGCAGTCTCCTAGTTGGGCTTGGAAATCCAGTCCACTAGCGTGATCATGGCCCAGCGCTGGGGGCTATAAATACCCTCTCTCAGTAGAGGGTCAGGTATTCAATTCTTACTCACTCTTAGCTAGTACTTGCGCTCCTTTGCTCGTCAACTTACTTTGGCATTGGAGTACCTTGCAGGTACACCCCCCCTTCTCCTTCCTATAAGATCCAGTCCGAGCAGCCTACGACGATTCTTCTGATCAGGTACGATCAGTGGCGCCGTCTGTGGGAAACTTGCTTCCCCATCTTTAACGAACAAAGATCAAAGCTAATCATCTCCAATCGTCATGGCTGACAACAACAACAACATCCCAAACGCTGACCCTTTCCTCCTTCAAGAGCTGATCGAGGAATCCTCCCGCGAGCTAGCTAATCATCGTCGGGGGGATCGTCGGCGACAAAGGTCCGGGCATGAAACCCAGGACACTCAGCCGTTGTAGGTCCTGCAACAGGTCCAGAATGTCGACCATGTTCCCCCCGAAGGGCACGTTCAGAACGGCGAGCAGATCCGAACGACCAACGGGCCGGAACATGCCCAGAATGTGAATGAGACCGACCTCCGAGATGGGCAACATGCTTCCTCATTCACCCACACCTCTGAGAGACGGAGAGCCCGTCACGGGGAGGAAGAGGAACCACTCAACATTCCCGAGGACGCTGACCCCATCACCGTCCGCTTGCTCAAAGAAATACAATTGACGAATAGCCTCCTCAGAATCCAGGACGATCGAATTCACGAATTGGAAAGACAGCGACGACGTCGCCCCTCTCCGTGGAGGCGCCACAGGTCTCGCTCCTATTCCTCCTCGCGCTCACCGCCGAGAAGATACCGTCGGCGTTCTCCATCCTCTTCAAGGTCTCCCCCGAGAAGACATCGCCGCCGAAGGACCCGTTCCCGTTCTCCACCCAGAAAGAACAGGAGGAACCAGAAACCTGAAGCCGCTGAACAAAGAAGCCCCTCCCCCGAACAGGGCCGTCGAGGCCCCTCCAAGGCTGCGTTGGGTGACAACCAAGAGGATTCCCGACGAAACAGGCACTACCGTTCACCAGGACCGAGCGACGAGGAGGACTTCCGCAGCCCCTTGTCCGCCAATATCCGGAGAGCTCACCTCCCTCGGGGGATGGAAAAACCGCCAGTATTGGACCAATACGACGGGACCACTGACCCCGACGACCATATTCGGAGCATCGAAGCGGTCATGGACTATCACGTCGTCAGAGGCTCGATCAAGTGCCGCATTTTCCCGACCACCCTCAGGAAGGGAGCGATGAATTGGTACAGGAACCTCCCTCCGAACTCCATCCACTCCTGGACCGAGCTCAAATAACTCTTCTTGAGCCACTTCACAGCCTCCCGACGACAACCGAAATCGGAAGCCAATCTCGAGGCCGTGATACAAGGACCCAACGAACCTCTTCGGGATTACCTTGAAAGATTCAACAAGGAGGCCGTCCAAGTGCAGACGGCCGACTACATGAAGAGGTATATCTTGGAGCGAGGACTACTCCCCGGCAGTGACTTCAAGAAGGCCATCAAGATTGAGGAGGTGCACTCGATGAATGCCCTCCTTCGCAAAGCAAAGGCATTCATCGACTTTGAAGAAGCCGAGGCAGCCGCGATCAAGGCCTCGAGAGGCAGTAATGCCGCTCGCAGCTCAAACCTCGAGGATCCAGGGTCACGCCGAGGACAAGACAAAAGAAGGGACGACAGGTCCCGAGATGTCAAAGAACGGCGAGGACCGGCAGGGCGTTTCAACGACTACACTCCTTTGAACACCTCCCGGGAGAGAATCCTGGCCGACTGCCAGAACGCCGAGTTCAAAAAATCCAACATCAGGCCCCCGAAGTCAAATCCTACAAGACCGGGGACGGACAAGTCCAAGTACTGCAAGTACCACAAGAGTCACGGGCACATGACCGACGAATGCATACATCTCAAAGATGCCATAGAGACCCTGATCAAAGAGGGCCACCTGGCAAAATACACCAAGAAGGGAGAACCCTCCAGAAGAGACATCCCTCGAAACTCTGACGAGGGGAACTCACCAGACAGCAGACCGCTTCAAGTCGCGTTGTCCGTGACCCGACCGGAAGACTTCATCCCTTCACTCGGCGTGACGACCGCCCTCAGCACCTGGGAACATTTCCCCACCGCAATGGTCATCTCCAACGGAGGCGACCCCGGCTCTCTCACCGTCAGTTCAGTCAAGAGAAAGTTCGACGAGCTACTCAGCGCCAATGCCAACCTCGGCCCTACTCTGCGGAAATTCCGAGGAAAGTCGGAGCCAATCACTTTCTACCTCGAGGAACTGCCCGGCGGAGCTCCAAACGCCACCATTCCCCTCCTCGTCCGAGCCAGAATGGCAAACTTCGATGTTCGACGGGTCCTGGTGGATGAAGGTAGTTCGGTCGACATCATGTACTCTCACCTTTTCCGAACACTTCAGCTGGACGACTCGCACCTCACTCCCTATGTGGGTTCCGACCTCCAGGGTTTTAACGGAGCCACCACCAAACCATGGGGCTACGTCGAGCTGATTGTCACCTTCGGGGAAGGGGAAGTGTCAAGACAAGTCAAAACCAGGTTTTTGGTGATCGACTGTAAAACATTGTACAACTGCATCATCGGACGCCCAACACTGGCCGAGCTAACCGCCGTGCCCTCCACGGTCCATCTGAAGATGAAGTTCTACACGAGGACAGGGAAAGTGGCCACCATCAACGCCGACATTGAAGCTGCGAGGAGAATCTTCGATGCCTCCGTCAAAGGACTAGAGCTGATCGCCCCTCCGACCAGCTCCAACAAAAAACCGAGAGCCGAAGACAAACGCCCCCGGGAAGATCAGGTTCCAACAGCCAACGTCAGCTCAGTCGACCTCGATGCAAGGTTCACACAAGAAGAACTGAAGACCGGGGAAGAGACACAATCAAAGGCCCCCCATCCCGTCCGGCCTGTCCCCGACGGAGATTTCGAGCTGATCCCCCTGGGAGACAACGCCGACAGAGCAGTGAAGATCGGCAAAGGCATCCCTGACCTGCCGAGGAAGCAACTCGTAGCCTGCCTTCGAGCCAATGCCGACCTGTTCGCCTGGAGCGCCGCAGAGATGCCCGGACTCGACCCTGAAGTCGCCTGCCACCACCTCTCCATCAATCCAACCGCCAAGGCCGTAGTACAACGTAGGCGTCGGCAGTCTCCCGAGAAAGCGGAGGCTGCCGAGAAAGCTGTAAAAGACCTCCTAGAGGCAAATTTTATTTCCGAGGCCAAGTATTCAACTTGGCTCTCAAACGTTGTACTTGTTAAAAAATCTAATGGAAAATGGAGAATGTGTGTTGATTATACTGATGTTAACCGGGCATGTCCAAAAGACGCCTACCCTTTACCTAATATTGATAGACTGGTCGACAACTCGGCCGGCTATAAACTGTTGTCCTTCATGGACGCTTATTCTGGTTACAACCAGATTCCCATGGCGAAATGCGACAAGCAATGCACGGCTTTCATGACCGAATCGGGCAATTATTACTACAACGTAATGCCCTTCGGACTCAAAAACGCCGGGGCAACTTACCAGCGGATGATGAACAAGGTCTTCCGAGGAGAAATCGGCGACACGCTCGAGGTATATATGGACGACATGATCGTCAAATCTCGAGAGGACTCCGACCACACGCTACATCTCGAGCGGGTCTTCAAGCAGGCCAGGTCCTGCAGGATGCGCTTCAATCCAGAGAAGTGCACCTTCGGAGTACGGGCAGGTAAATTCCTCGGCTTCTACTTGACAGAACGAGGAATAGAAGCCAACCCCGTTAAATGTCGAGCATTCTCAGACCTCCCTACCCCCACCAATAAAAAATCCATCCAAGTACTAAACGGAATGCTCACGGCATTATCCCGCTTCGTCGCGAAATCCGCCCAGCATGCACTTCCATTCTTTAAGCTTCTTCGGAAGGAAGCAGCTTTCGAGTGGTCCGAGGAATGCGAACAAGCTTTATCCCACCTCAAACAAGTGCTCTCCAAACCCCCGGTGCTATCCCGACCAGACAGCAACGAGGTTCTCTATCTCTACTTGGCCGTTTCAGGCGAGGCGGCCAACGCGGCCCTGATCCGAGAAACGGAAGACGGGCAGAAGCCGGTGTACTTCACTAGCAAAGCCCTTCAGGGGCCCGAGGTCCGCTATCAACAGATAGAAAAAATCGCGCTAGCCCTAATAACGGCCGCCAGAAGACTGAGGTACTACTTCCTCGCCCACACTATTGTCGTCCGGACAGACCAACCGATCAAACAACTTCTCAGCCGACCAGACATGGCCGGGAGAATGCTGAGGTGGTCCCTCGAACTATCCGAGTTCGACATACAATACGAGGGCAGGAAAGCGTTAAAAGCCCAAGCACTCGCCGACTTCGTGGCCGAGATGACGACGATCTCCAACTCCCACCGAGAATAAGTGGACCATCTATGTTGATGGCGCCTCAAGCCACGCGGGCAGCGGAGCCGGTATCATCTTGGAGAACGACGAGGGGCTCGTCATCGAAGTATCCTTAGTCCTATCCTTCACCACATCGAACAACCAGGCTGAGTACGAAGCCCTCCTAGCGGGCCTACGCCTCGCCGAGGACGTGGGCGCTCAGGAAGTCATGATTTATACCGACTCTCAACTGGTCGCGTCCCAAGTTAGCGGTGATTACCAGGCCAAAAACGACACACTAGCCGAGTATCTATCGCTCGTCAAAGAAAAGATGAAAAGATTCACAAAGGCAGACGTCGCACACATCCCTCGGGAGCACAACTCACGGGCCGACCTTTTATCCAAGCTTGCGAGCACGAGAAAGAAGGGAGGGAACAAGTCAGTGATACAAGAAATCTTGTCCGATCCAAGCATAGGCAAAAACACGCAAGCCATACAAGTGTTTGCCATCGGAGACGACCAATGCTGGATGACCCCGGTGTACAAATACATCACGAACGACGAGCTCCCCGACGACCCGAAGGAAGCCTCAGCCATTAAGAGGAGAGCCTGCTCGTACACAGTCATCGAAAATAAACTCTACCGACGAGGCTTCTCCGTCCCACTCCTTAAATGCATCGACGGCTCGCAGGCACTAGAAGTACTGCAAGAGCTTCACGAGGGGATTAACGGCCAACATATCGGCGGTCGGTCGCTGGCGAGGAAAGCCCTCAGAGCCGGCTATTATTGGCCGACTATGCAGCAGGACGCCAAAGAGCATGTTCAGAAATGCGACAGATGTCAGCGGCATGCCGACATGCACCTAGCTCCCCCCAACGAGCTTAAATCCCTCTCCTCTCCTTGGCCTTTCTCCACCTGGGGAATGGACCTCCTCGGCCCTTTCCCAGTCGGATCATACCAGAATAAGTACCTGGTGGTCGCCGTGGATTACTTCACGAAATGGATAGAGGCCGAACCTCTCGCCAAAATCACATCTCAAAACGTGCTACGCTTCTACAAACGAAACATACTCGCTCGGTTCGGGGTGCCACAGGCTATAATCACCGACAATGGCACCCAATTCACCGATAGGAAGTTCCAAGAATTCGTGGCCAAGCTCGGCACAAAACAGCACTTCACCTCAGTCGAACACCCTCAAACGAACGGGCAGGCGGAGGCAGCCAACCGAGTCATCCTCCGAGGACTGAAAAGGAGGCTCGGCGAAGCTAAAAAAGCTTGGGTCGAAGAACTACATAGTGTACTTTGGGCGTATAGGACGACGCCCCATTCGAGCACGGGCGAGACTCCCCTCAGATTAACCTACGGCACCGAAGCCGTAATCCCCGTGGAAATCCGAGAACCTTCTCGGCGCACCGAATCCCCCCTCGAGGAAGAACTTAACGACGAGGCCATGAGAGAAGAGCTCGATATGGTAGAGGAGATCCGAGCAGGATCCTCCCTCCGAGAAGCTAAACTAAAACAGCAAATAGCCCTTCGCCATAACGCCAAAGTTATAAAGCGCGAATTTGAAATCGGCGCCCTAGTACTCCGCAGAAACATGAAAGACTCGCGCGAGGGAAAACTAGCCCCAAACTGGGAAGGCCCGTACCGAGTTTACGATAAAACAGAGAACGACGCCTACTACCTCGAGGATCTCCTCGGAGTAAGACTTGCTCGGCCCTGGAACGCTGAAAAACTCAGACGTTACTACAGTTAGACCCGTCCTAACACCCCCGGACGCCTGTATCCAACACGGGTGCTAACCGGGTATGGACCCGCGTCGTAGGTACGAACGCGAGAACTCCACGACAGCAACGGTCGGATACTACCACAAAATGGGAGAACCGACCACACGGAAGACTCTACACCTAGACCCTCCGTGGAAGTACCTGCATGGCAGAACCCCAGCTCGCGATGGGACCGTTCACGCCGCGAGGACTTGGCCATGATCATGGACTCGTACTCGCTAACAGCGCACACCTGCTCTGCGCACCCGGGCCGTACTCAACACGCCCGGGTAATCAATCTAGGCCGAGCATAGTCCACAAAACCGATAATATCACAAGTATATAAGTAACTCTCCGGCGTATCCGAGCATAAGTCATCAGTTACCTAAAACAATCGAAAGATTTTCTAAGTATGGAAGAAATACCTCGTCATACGAGCGCAACATGAAAGTTATCAAAACACGAGCATACAACGATAACACTGAAGATGCAGATAAACAGGTATAAGCAAGCAAAATTATAAAACATTAAAATTGCCGACCAACGTGGTCGACGATGTCCAAAGGTTACAATCAAAATGTCGGGCACGCAGGCCCCAAATATACCGGGCATAAGCCCTAAAAATCCTAAAGATCAAAAAACGGCGCGCAGGCCGAGAAGACAAAGGCACGCAGGCCCCAAACAAGCTCAATCAGCCGACCATCCTCAATCCGGCTCGACACTCCAACGTTGTCCATTTTTAGATCCGGATTCAAGAGCTTCAACTGTTGGATGGCGCAGTTGAACCCCGCTTCAGCCATATCGGCAAGCTCGATCTTTAGGTCGTCGATCTTCTCGACGAACTCCACCCGTGATTTCAACATCGCCACGTCGGCAGATTCCTCCGGCGTCGGCTCCCAACTCTGCTCGAGCACGGCAACCTTCCTCTTCTCCCTCTCTAACTCCTCATCCTTCTCGGTGACCTTTCTCTTCTCACCCTCCAACTCATCATCCTTCAGCTTCAGCAGATCCTCCATCCTCTTCTTCGTCTTCTCCCGAAGAGCCTTTTGCCTGACAACTTCCTCTTCGGCGATCCGCTTCTCGTCCTCCACCTTCTTCAAAACATCAGCAGAAACGCCGCCCCCCTGAGCAAATAGTTGGGCCATGCCAATGACCCTCTTAACGGCAGCACTGTCGCCGGCCAACTGCTTCTGACGAGCAGAAGAGGACATCCCCTCCACTCGACGGACCTCATCCGGGGAGACAGACAAAGGGAACTTCTCGAAAAACAAGCCCTCGTTGAAGCAAGGGGGGAGAACAAACCCGCGCTCAGATCCCGGAGCCGACATTTCATCTCGTTGCATCTCCGTTCGACGCGGCCTCTTCGGCGTCCCGCCTTCCGGGATTACCAGAGGGGAGCCTGCAGATCCAGAGTGATCACCCGAGGTCGTCCCCCGGTTCTTGTTCTTCAACGCCCGGAGTCTTTTTCTGTCCTGGGTTGCTTTCAGAACTTTGTCTTCCTTCAAGGGCATAGCATCTGAAACAAAACAAACAGGTTAGCGCCGAGCATCAACCAACAAAACAAAACAAAAAGGTTAGCGCCGAGCAGCAATCAAACAAACAAAACAAAATAGACTAAAAGTCCACCTAACAACGCTTTCATGTCCGCCGTCGTCCGGCACATCAAAAGAGCCCGGGTATTGATGGCTCTAGCATCGGTCACCGGGACCCCATCCTCGACACAGATAGGTTCCCCAGTCCTCGATACCCACGAGCTAAGGGTGAAACTATCCACCCACTGGCAAAGACGAAGGTACGATGCTGCATCTTGCTCTTCCAAGTCCCCGTCTTCCCGAGCATAATGTTTGGGGGGAAAATTGAAGTGGGCCTTCCACCAGACAAAGGGGAACACGCTGCAAAGCCTGGTCTGAACATTCCCTTCCTTCTCCCTCTCCGGGGCCCCGTCCTCGCCACGTACTGTCACCATTTTCGACAGCGAGGTGTAGGCTGCCCGGCTGTGCAGACGGATGACGTAATACCGGTCTTTGAAGTCCTTAACCGAGTCAATAAACATTTTGAAGAGCTTACGGTCGGCGTTCTTGAAGGAAACCCAGCCATACCGCCCGTCGGCCACCTTCCGCTGGACTCTGAAACACCGGCAGAACAGGTCGGTCGTGGCCCCGATGCCCAGATACTCACAGACAATTTCGAAGGCTCGCATAAAAGCAAAGGAGTTCGGATGTAGTTGAGACGGCGCCAATGCAAGCCGAGCCAGAAGCGAAACCTGGAAGCTGGTGAACGGCAGACGAAATCCGAGCTCCCGAAAAACATACTCGTACATGGCGAAACTATCTCCATGAAAGTGAGAGCAAATGCGCTCATCGGCGGACGGGCACACCACCTGAAAGTTCAGTTCATCGCTCGGCCCTCGTTCTTCAACTTCACGGAACGCACCGGACAGCGACTCGGTATATCGCGATACCTCCACTTGGGGCTCGTCGGCCACCCAATCTAGGTCCACCTCGAAGTCATATTCAAAAAGCGGAGTTAAATGACTCTCCTCATCAGATCCCGAGAGCACCCCTTCCTCGTCGCCCTCTTCTATCTTGGTAAGGTGCGAACTCTCAACCTCCACTACCTCGACCTCAGAGCTGCTCGCGGTCGTGGCATACGAACCACCCCACGAGCTAGAACTAGAACTGGACCCCGAGCTGGATCCCGAGCCTGATTCACCTACACGCAGAAGGAAATAGTGAATTCGATGATCGTCAAATCCACCCTTCCACCGCGAGGCAAGTGAAAGGGTGAAACGGCGAGCAATAAAGCCACCGACCAAACCCCCTCGAGGAATTCGTTAATCCTCGGCCAAAGTCTTCGCCCGAGAAAAGACTAACTTAACGAATGAAACACGAATGCTCGGATCTAGCCCGGCAAGGCATGAAGAAACCTAAAGCACATCGGGCATAATTATGAATAAGCCGGCCGACAACTCAATGTTGCCGGCCAGTATATGAATTTGACGGGCTAGAGGGTAAAGAGGTCGAACAGAATCAGTAAAAGTACAACCTCTACCTTGACATCCCCCGGGCATCGCATGAATAACCCGAGGATAAAGTCAGGTTCTTGCATCTGTTTGCCGACTTAGACGGCAAAAACAGTAGAACCACTACGTAGATCCTCAATAGAGTTAAACAAAAGACATTCTAAACCAGAAAGAAAACTCAAACGCACCTGATTGAGACATGATCTCAGAGAAACTCGATTGCTGAAGAAACGCTGGCAGAAGCTGGGTTTGCAGATTGACCTGGATGCCGAGCGTACAACGGGGAGCAGAAAAATTCCCAAATGAGGGATTTTACTCCCTTTTATAGGAGGTTTTGCCCGGAATACGAAACGTCACGTCGGCTGACACAGGTTCCCTAGGCGCCGCCTCCTATTCCTAGGCAATCATTACACTGCCACGTCAGCGCGTGCCCTCCACGCGCGACCTTCCGACTTTCTCCTCGAGGTAACGCTGCTCGGGGTGGCCGGCCAGCAGAAGTAAAACTCGAAGCTCCTTCCTCGGAACTCCGACTTGGGGGGCTCCTGTTCTGGGCTGGGCCAAGATTTGGCCCAACCTAGTTTCAGCCCATTAGGCTTAAAGGCCCAAACCAACCTAAGCTACTGGCGGACGATGCTCGTCTAGGCATTGCCCGGCGTCACTCTCCGTCTTCTAGCTGGTGCTCGGCACAGTGCTCTCCACGAGCAAGATCCAACGGCCGAGGACCCTGCTCCATGCAGTGGTCTCCCCGCGAGCATCTAACTGCCGAGGACCCTGCTCCGCGCAGTGGTCCTTCACACCTAGGGGTGGGAATAGGCCAGGCCGGCCTACAGGGGCCTACGGCCCAGCCTACATAGGCCTAGGCCAGGCCAGGCCTATTTAATAAAGAGGCCAGGCTTAGGCTTTTTTAAAAGCCTATTTTATTTAATAGGCTAGGCTTAGGCTATTAAAAAAGCTTATAAAGTCTTATAGGCCGGCCTATATTTTCATATATATTAGAGATATGTTAAATAAGTTGGTTCATGTATGCATATATATTAGAAAAAAAGCTAAATAGGCTACCATATATATATATATATATATATATATATATATATATATATATATATATATATATATATATATATATATATAAACAAATGCTAAATAGGTTCAATTATATAATTATATATGTATATATAGGTCGACCTACAAGACTTCTTAAGTTATACGAATTAATTGAAAACTTTAATAAGATACAGGCTTTTTAAATAGGCTTTCAGGCCAGGCCAGACTTTTAAAAAGGCCAGGTCAGGCTAAAAAACTGAGCCTATGATAGGCCTTAGGCCAGACTTAGGCCTTTTAAGTTTATCGTAGGCCAGGCTCAGGCCTTCTAAAGCCTAGCCTAGCCTAGCCTATTTCCACCCCTATTCACACCCAATCCTCCGAATACTACGGAGTCCACGTGGCCCCTATAAGACCGCGTCTCCCTTGGATTCCGGAGCGGTTAACCAGGACAGAGGGCATCACGCACCTCCGATATTTCCGCCTAGGAAACCTGGCAGTCTCCTAGTTGGGCTTGGAAATCCAGTCCACTAGCGTGATCATGGCCCAGCGCTGGGGGCTATAAATACCCTCTCTCAGTAGAGGGTCAGGTATTCAATTCTTACTCACTCTTAGCTAGTACTTGCGCTCCTTTGCTCGTCAACTTACTTTGGCATTGGAGTACCTTGCAGGTACACCCCCCCTTCTCCTTCCTATAAGATCTAGTCCGAGCAGCCTACGACGATTCTTCTGATCAGGTACGATCAAGTATCATTTACAAAAATATTTGGATCAATGTTAAATTTTCGTATAAACAAATATTTTGATCAATGATAGATTTTTTCCCTTATATCATTTTGGATCATAAATATCATTTCTCATATATAAAAATATTTAGGCCAATAATATATTTTTTTCATATACATACCTCATTTTTGTTTAGGTATAATTTACAAAAATAGAGGATCAATAGTAAATTTCATATATAAAAATATTTAGATCAATAGTAGATTATTTTCCCGTACACCATTTTGGAATAAAAATATTAGGATCATAAATACCATTTTCGTAAATAATAGATTTTTTCTATACACAAATATTATTTTCGTTTAGATGTCATTTACAAAAATATTTGGATCAATATCAAATTTTCATATATAAAAATATTTAGATCAATAATAGATTTTTTGGCCTATTCAATTTTGAATAAAAAATATTTGGATCATAAATAACATTTTTCGTATATAAATATATTTAGATCAATAATAGATTTTTTTCCTGTATACAAACTTCATTTTTGTTTATGTATCATTTACAAAAATATTTGGATCAATAGTAAATTTTGTATATAAAAATATTTAGATCAATAGTAGATTTTTTGGCCTATTCAATTTTGAATAAAAAATATTTGGATCATAAATACCATTTTTTTTCGTAAATAATAGATTTTTTCCGTATACAAATATTATTTTTATTTAGGTATCACTTACAAAAATATTTGGATCAATATTAAATTTTCGTATATAAAAATATTTAGATCAATAATAGATTTTTTGAATAAATGTTTCCCTTAACATTTTTTACTAAAAGATATTTTGATCATAAATACCATTTTTCGTAAATAAAAAATATATCAATAATAAAATTTTTTCGTTGAAAAAAGAGAGAATGGAGAGAGATTTGATAAGATTGATAAAATATAAGAGTTGTATTATTTTAATAATAAAATTAAGAACTTTATGGTGCAAAGACTAAAAAACCACAATTTTAATGTGGTGGCAAAAAATTAAATAATTATATTTTTGACGTTTTCACAACCATTAATTTTCTTATATTATAGATTATATTCTATTCACTTAAAGTAAATAGTAAAATTGTTTCTTTTTAAAATTGAATACAAGATAATACTAAAAATATGTATAAAAATAAAAATTAATGAATAATGAAGACATAATATTGTAGTTATGAATAAAAAAAATCAAAAAAATATTTAAAATCAAATTTGTTTACAAATATTTAAAAATGAGTCAAAACTTATGAGTTTCATTTTTCACTTTATATGTTTGAGTAATTACTAATTATTTGATTTTCTTTTTCACTTTTTTATTTAAATTAAATTATATTCTATTCACTTAAATTAAATAGTAAAAAAAATTCTTTTTTAAATAGAATACAAGATAATACTCAAAATATGTATAAAAATAAAAAATAATGAATAATGAACATATAATATTGTAGTTGTGAATAAAAAAAATCAAAACATATATAAAATCAAATTTGTGTACAAATATTTAAAAATGAGTCAAAACTTATGAATTTCATTTTTCACTTTATATGTTTGAGTCATTACTAATCATTTTTTTTTCACTTTTTTATTTAAATTAAATTATATTCTATTTACTTAAAATAAATAGTAAAATTGTTTCTTTTTTAAATAGAATTCATGATAATACTCAAAATATGTATAAAAATAAAAGTTAATGAATAATGAACACATAATATTGTAGTTGTGAATAAGAAAAAATAAAAAAATATATAAAATCAAATTTGTTTACAAATATTTAAAAATGAGTCAAAACTTATGAATTTCATTTTTCACTTATATGTTTGAGTCATTACTAATTATTTGATTTTCTTTTTCATTTTTTTATTTAAATTAAATTATATTCTATTCACTTAAAGTAAATAGTAAAATTGTTTTTTTTAAATAGAATACAAGATAACACTCAAAATATGTATAAAAATAAAAATTAATGAATAATGAACACATAATATTGTAGTTGTGAATAAAAAAATCCAAAATTATATAAAGTAAAATTTATTTACAAATATTTAAAAATGAGTCAAAACTTATGAATTTCATTTTTCACTTTATATGTTTGAATCATTACTAATTATTTGATTTTCTTTTTCTTTTTCATATAGTTTTTTAATAAAATTTTGTACTCTATTTTAAAACTTATCTATTTAAGTGAGTCAAATATAATTTTATTTAAGTAAAAAGTTGTGAAATTTGTTTAAAATCTTTTTGTTATTAATTTTTTTTAAAATTATGTTTTTTTATTAATTTTTTTAAAATTATTTGTGATTTTTAATAACAAATGTAATTTTTTAAATAAAAATTATGTACTCTCAATTTTAAACAAATAGGGATGACGAAAAGGGGGTGTGGGCGGCCGAAAACTACGGTACCACCGTCTCTGGTGAGTCAAACGTCTCCGGTGGCTCAACCGACGACACCTGTTACTACGGGGCCTTCAAATGCAGATGTTTCGGATATGGGGAAATCCTCTGAGGAGATTGTTATGCCGGCGAACGATACGACGAAGACACCATCGGTTGATTGCAAACTGTGGGTGGATGTTCTGAAAGATAACCGTAATCCTGCAAACGGTCTAGTGATGAGTTATGTTGCTCCAGTGCATTATGAAGATGGCGTAGAAGTTGAAATTGAGGATGATGATATGATCTCTGAGCTTCAATTCTGGGAAAATGCTCTTGTCTTATACGTTTTGGGAGAAGATATGAGCATGAACATGGTTAAGAATTTCATGACTAGGGTTTGGAATTTTGTTCAGCTCCCACAGATATACTACCATGATGACGGATACTTCATCCTTCGATTCAAGAGCCACGAGGATAAGGATTCGGTTTTGATGAAAGGTCCATATACGTTTCGCAATGCACCTATGATTATCAAGGAATGAAGGCCTGACTTTAGCCTAAAGCAGGACATGATGCGTACCTTGTCAATCTGGGTAAAGCTCCCCCAACTTCTACTTCAATTATGGGGAGAAAAAATCCTTAGCAAGATAGGGAGTGCCATTGGTGTGCCTTTGGTGACAGATGAGTGCACAACTCAGAAATTCCTAGTGGAAGTTGATATCACACGCAAGCTGCTCGATGAAATTACTATTAAAGATGCAGAAGGCAAAAAGAAGAAACAAATGATTGAGTATGAATGGAAACCAAAATATTGTGATAAATGCCAAGTTGTTGGTCATATGTGTGGTGAACCCATCAAGAAGAAGGTGTGGAAACTGAAGATCCAATTGGAGTCCAATCCACATGTGCTAACCACACCCAAGGAGATACCAAAGTCAACTGCAGAGAACACTGAGCATACCTTGGAGGATTGGACTGCTGTAAATAAAACTACAAGAGACAAGGGAAAGAGAGTCCTCTATGCTGAGCCATCACCTTC
The DNA here is from genome assembly GCF_029867415.1 of Vicia villosa. Classification (NCBI taxonomy): domain Eukaryota; kingdom Viridiplantae; phylum Streptophyta; class Magnoliopsida; order Fabales; family Fabaceae; genus Vicia; species Vicia villosa. Next base: position 176,928,147 of record NC_081183.1, on the reverse strand, counting down.
TGTCCCTTGTGTTAATGTGTTTGGGGTACTTGGGGTTTTGAATGAGCCCCTTGCTACCACATTCAACAATCCATGTTAATATCTTGGAACATTAGAGGACTTAATAAAGCTGGTAAAGTCAAAGAGGTGAGTTCCCGCCTTAATAACATCCAGAATGAGATTTGCATTTTGCTTGAGACACGGGTTAAAGTAAATAAAGCTGCTCAAATTAGACAGAAGCTGCATCTGAAAGGGCGGTTCTTGGATAACTATGCCTTCCATAATAATGGTCGTATTTGGATTAATTGGGATCACACTCACAATGATCTGAGACACATTAAGAGCAGCAACCAGTTTGTCCACTGCGGAGTTTATGATCTACTTGGTAACTTCAAATACTGGCTTATAGCAATTTATGCTCTAAACCAATTGGAACATCGAAGAAGATTGTGGACTGATATTGAACATCTCAGCAGAACCCAACAAGGCCCCTGGTGTCTAATTGGAGATTTTAACAATGTCCTCCAAGCTCAAGACAAAATTGGTGGTAACTTGGTCATTGAGAATGAGTATAAGGATCTCCAAAACATGATGGATAACACTGGTCTTTGTGAAATGCCTAGCAAAGGTGATTTTTACACTTGGTTTAATAAGCAGAGTTCTTCTCCCATTTACTCCCGCATTGATAGGCTCATTGCTAACACTGAATGGCTTCAGATGTTTAGTGATATTCACCAAAACATTCTCCCCCCTAGTATATCGGATCATGCCATGCTTCATGTGGCTATGAATCAATCTAGAAGAATGCAGCATAGCTATTTTAAGTTTCACAATAGTCTTACTGATGCAATAGACTTTCAGGATATTGTTAGACATAGCTGGAATCTCCTTAGCCGTGGCTCCCATGAGCATCCTATGGCATAAACTCATGAGACTAAGGAAAGCCCTGAAATCTATACAGAAGCCTTTCTCTAGTGTTCAGGTGAATTTGGCTCGAGCCAAGCAGGAACTTATAGTCACCTAAACTGAACTCATCTCCCATAGATTTGATGTGAACTCGATTGAAAAGGCTAAAAAACTGACAGCAGAAGTTATTCACTGGAATGACTTAGAAGAGAAAATTATGCTACAAAGGACTAAAATTGACTGGCTTAGAAAGGGTGATGGCAACAGTGCATTTTTCCATGCTTATCTCAAATCTAGGCATGAGGCTAAGAGTATGCACACCCTGCAGAAAGCTGATGGTACTTACATCACTAAACAACATCATATTGAGACTGAAGTCATGGAGTTTTACATCAATCTCATGGGGAAAGCAGATCATCATCTTCAACACATTAATGTTCATGCTATGAGGAAAGGAAGTCAGCTTAATGTTGCTCAAAAAGAGTTCCTTGTTAGACCTGTTACCATTAAGGAGATTGAAGATGCTCTTAAGGGTACGGGGGACTTAAAATCCCCAGGACTAGATAGGTATGGAGCTAAGTTCTACAAAAGCTGTTGGACTACCATCAAGGAAGATGTCACTGCTACAGTGAGGGAATTTTTCATACATCATCGTATCCTTAATGATTTCAACAAAGTTGTAGTTTCCCTCATTCCCAAAATGATCATGTTGTATCTGTCAAAGAATATCGACCTATTGCTATTTGTTTTACTTTCTACAAAATCATATCTAGAATTCTGTCAGCTAGATTAGGTACTATCCTCCCTAGTATTATCAGCATTAGCCAAGCTGCTTTTATCCCTGGCCAAGTTATCCACAATCATATAATGCTAGCTTATGAAATTATTAAAGGCTATAGTAGAAAGGGAGGGACACCTAGAGTTATGCTTCAACTCGACTTACAAAAAGCATATGATATGGTGAGCTGGACTGTACTTGAAAACATAATGCATGAGATTGGCATTCCTCATATGTTCATCAAGTGGATCATGACTGTGATCACTAATGTGGCCTATGTGTTCAACATCAATGGTATTATGTCCAAACCCCTAAAAGCTTGCAGAGGAATTCGACAGGGAGATCCTATATCTCCTATTCTCTTTGTCCTTATGATGGAGTACTTCCATAGACTTCTTACTAAAATGTAACTGAACCCTAATTTTCATCATCATTCCAAATGCAAGAAGCTGGCTATTACTGATTTGATATTTGCAGATGATGTGCTACTCTTTTGCAGAGGTGATCACAAGTCTGTGGAAATGCTACTTTAAACTGTTACAACATTCTCTAAGTCCACAGGTTTGCTCATTAATCCCCATAAGTGTAAAGCGTATTATGGTGGTTTAGATGAGGCTACTAAATAGGATCTTCAGATGCTTACCAACTTTGAGGCAGGCAGTCTTCCCTTCAAATATTTAGGAGTCCCCCTGTGTAATAAGAGACTCAATCTTACTCACTCTCTTCCCCTAATTGACAAGATTCTATGTAGAGTCAAGCATTGGACCTCTAAACTATTAAGCTACGCTGGCAGATTCCAATTGGTTCGTAGCGTGACATTTGCGATTGCCCAATATTGGATGCAATGCTTTCCTCTTCCGAAATTTGTTATCCACGAGATAGAGGCAATTTGTAGAGATTTTGTCTGGGATGGTAACCAGGATACAAAAAGGAGAAGCCCTGTGGCCTGGGAGACTGTTTGCAAACCGGCTTACCAGGGGGGTTATGATATCATTAATCTGGCTGTGTGGAATAAAGTTTGTATGTTAAAATGTCTCTGGAATATTTGCAGGAAATCAGACAGTCTATGGGTCAAGTGGATTCACAATTATTACTTGAAGGATGCTAGCATTATGCATACAAATTGCAAGCCAAGCTGGTCGTGGATGATGCATGGTATTCTACAACAGACTGCTCCCATCCTTACCATTCAGATTTTGTGGGATAACATGCTACACAAGAATAGATTTCATATGAGGGAGATCTACAGGGGCTTAATTGATGATAACCTCAGAACTTCGTGGAGATTCATGTTAAAGAATAACAATGCTAGGCCTCGGGCTCTTGTCACATTTTGGTTAGTTTGCCATGGGAAACTCGCAACCAAAGATCGTCTAAAGCGGTTTGGCATCATTCAAGACAGTATATGTAGCCTTTGTTCTAAAGTTGAGGAAACGATTGATCACCTCTTTTTTGAATGCCGTATTACCAACGAAATCTGGAAATTTGTTTTGGATTGGCTAGAGGTGGACCATAGTCCTGAGGTTTGGTCCCGAGAGCAAATTTGGGCTATAAATAACACGAAGAAGAAGGGATGGAGAGCTAGTGTTCTAAAACTGGCTATTGCTGAGACTATCCATGAGGTTTGGTTACATAGAAATAGAATTATCTTTCAAAAGGATACCATAGTCAATACTAAGGAGGGTATACTTGAAAATATAATATATAGAGGTTGGATGTCCAAGAGGATTAGGCCTCATATAGCTACTTATATGATGTAATCCTTCTGTTTTCCTTTGTTTTTGGTTGGTTAGCTGGATAGTAAGCGATCGTTTTGTAATACCTGTTTTTTGAATTAATATATACCCCATTTGATTAAAAAAAAATTAGATTCTATTTTATTTAATAATTTGATACAATGGATTTTTTTTTACTAAAAACAGGAGGAGGCTGCGATTTAGAATGTGATTATGCCGGCTAAGGAGAAGACAATCAATAATATGTAGATAAGGACTGATTGCAAAATCGTGGTGGATATGATCACTAGCATTCAAAGAAATCTAAATGGGGTTGAATGCAAAAAAAAAAAAATCATAGAGACGATCAAACGTAAAGGGAAGTAGAAAGAGACAAAGGCACACATGAAGACAAAATTGAAAAGCATAAATGCTCAAGACAACCAGAGGAAAGATGTGGAACACGATGTCCCACTGAGGAACATCCTGCCTCGGAAGGCAACCGTCACATAAGTGAATCTCGCGCCTGATTTTTTTATTTTATTATTTGATAGTTTTATGCACTTTTTGGAATAAGGAAAGATTTCTCAAAAGATCAATCTTTAAGATATAAAGACACCAAATCATATTGAGGAAGATTTAATGTATGAAAGATTGTAAATCAAATTAAAATAAATTAATGTGTTGCGTTATTTGGATTTTCTTCAGCCACAAGGGTTGTTCAAAACCCTAACGGTCCATGTAGGTGGATTCTATTTAAGGAGGAGCTCTCCATATAGAAGATTCAGACCAGACAACAAGCAAGGCGTGTTTAGTATTTTGAGCCTTTGTGTTTAGTATCCCAAATTGCATTTTCATCAACATGATTGTCTGTTAAATCTGAAAGTACAAAAAAATTTAATATCAAAATTAGTAGGGTCAGCGGGTATAAAACCCCTAGAGATTTGCTCTACGTCGCTTCTTTTGCAGCAGTCCTTCATAATTTAGGTGGCGGTACGAATGTCTTTGTTGTTCCTTTGTCTAATTCACTATCCAAAGAAACAATTGGATTTTCCTCTACTAATATCTTTTGTGCTAGATTGGCTTCTCTAGTAGCTTTTCAATTTGCTCGTGCGTTCCTCTCAATTTCTGGATTAAGTGGTATCAACTTTGGTCCTAAACTGCGCATACACAAATAAAATACCTTAGTAGTAGTGCATAACAGAAATTCAAATAAAAAATAAGAAAAAAAATACAAAAATTAAATCTAAACAAAAACGTTGCACAAGCATTGCCTTGTTGAATTTATCAACAGTCTCCGACAATAGCGCCAAAGACTTGATGACTTCTCGACAAATGTACTGATATTGTCGAAGTAATAAAAAGATATTGTGCCCACGTGGATTTCTATTTAACCTGACAATGTTGTGCAATGTTAAGAAAGTAACAAATTATGGGGGTGTTTCAAGTATTAATTGCGAAATAAAACAAAGTTTATTGATAAAAGGTAAAAGTTTGTTCTATCAATAATACGAAAGCAGTCAAGTTTTGTATAGAATTCCCTATTTCTCCCTTGTTGATGTTCGATGTATACATGAATGATATCGTTGTTATACTTCCATGGAGAATTAACAAAACCACTATACCTAATCCCTTGGTGTATAACTCAATAATCTCTACTAGAAGTCTCATATCCCTAGTCAATCGGCGAAAGTTATTAGGCGATGCAATAACAAGTTAATTCATAGGTCATCACTCGAGGTCTCCTATCCCTATTCAACTAGTGTAAGTACAACAATTACTCTAGGTCCAACACATAGACTAATGGTCAGTATTTCCTAATGCCCAAAATTAGATTAAAAGAGTATCTCACATAAAAAGCATTAGGAACAAGAAGCAATTGAATATAATTATAACTCAAATTAATCATGCAATAGCAAATCAAACATATGTCCAAATAGTGTAAAAATAGGTTCATCATACCAAACCTAACCTAGAGAAACTTAAATACTCATAATGATTAAATTCCAATACCAAATAATAATAAGAAGTTTGGATAATATAATCCTTGAAGAACTGGCCTCCAATGGCTTCAAATGCGATTCACTCTAAATCTTACTTTCGGTCTTGTAAATCGTCACTTAGATTTAAAATCGCAGAACCCTTGAAAATGTGCCAAAAATCTCCTTTTAAAGCCTTTAGAGAAACAATCAGAACACGTCATAACTTGTCCAGAAAAGGCCCATCGCGCGCATGATACAACTTTAACAGGTCTATCACGCACGTGATGGCTGGTACAATTATTCCAGTAAGTTGCTCGCTTTTGCTCCCTTTTTCAGTCTCATTATTTAATATTTTGATTCAGGCCCGCCCCTGCATAAGTGCAGGGTGTGCTACAACCTCAAATTTTAGGGGGTATTTTTTTTTAATTAGATAAAAGATATTAAAAATAAATAAAAATATCAAAAACATTAAATTTATATAAAAAGTTTATAATTTAAATATTACTTTGAATTTTTTAGTGTTTTGTTTGGTTAATATACAAGTGTATTTTTCACGTGTTATTTTTAATAATTAAAATTAAATTTGTTTTTTAAAAAATAATCAGACTCATTTCTTAAATTAAAACAGGATCTCTGAATTGATTGGGCCGACCCTGTTTTGATTCATAATTATAAATTTTTATGTATTAATAAAGAATATTATAATAATTTTTTTATGTCTGATGTATAAACATCTAAAATAAAATAATTTGTCTACGACATCGATCACTAAACATAGCGAATCATCAAACATAATGAAGTATAAAAAATTATTTAATATTATTATGTCTAGTATTTTTTATTTTACAAATCAAACACATCTAAAGAGATGATATTTTAGATAATAGAAAATAACAGAGACTCTATAAAATTTTCAATAGCTTCCTAACTTGAAAAATGCATATGAAAATAGGTATAATTATTTGGTCAAAGATTACATTATACAAACGCACAATATAAATCGACAACATCGCAAAAACTATGATAGAAAATGAGTTACGAAAATGGATAACCTAAATTGTTAACTTAATTATTAAATCGAGAAATAATATTTTAAAAAATATAAAAAATAACATAAATCTGATCACGATCACGATAATGTATGACCTAAATTGTTAAACTTAACTATTTAACTCAACTCTGAATCGGTATTTTAGAATATATTAGGTTGATAAAAAATTTCACAACTCCTTAATTTTCTCAAACTAAAAACAATATATTAGGTTGACCAATACAATCTTAGTGGAACTAAATCATAAAAAAGATACTAGTGTGAGTGGTAATAACAACATATAGTGTGATTTAGAGAAGATGTCCGTTAAACATATTTGAAAAATTGAAATAAAGAACACACACGTTACATTTATTGTTTGAAGAGTAAAATAAAAATCCAACAACAAGAAAGAAAGAAGAGAACGAAAAACCATAGGGTTTGAAAATAAACTTGTTGAGTCCGCCTTTTATGTTTGAACAGATTCACCACCCACCTTAACGTCCCCACTCTCACAACGTTTCGCTTTCTTCTTCTTCATCTTCTTCTTCCGTTTCGATTCTTTCTATCAACACTGTTAATCTTTTTATTATATATATTCTTCAATAAACTACCTTGTGTTTGGATCTGAAGATGCGAATTGCGGATTTCTTTATACTTCTTGGTATCAAATTCAGTTTGGTGAGTTTTTGTTTCTCTGCATTTGCCCTAATTGTTTTTTGAATTTGATTCGGGTTTTTATGCTTTCCAGTGACGAATTTACGGAATCTCAGTTTGTGATAACTCAAATTTGAATATTTGTGTTTTCGTTTGTTCAGTTTTTAGGTTTTAGACAGCGTTGACTAATCTCAGTTACTTTAGAAGCTTTATAATCTAGCTATCTGGATTCTGGTGTATGAGTTGAAGTATTAGCACTTGAGAAATTTATTAGGATTAATTTTTTTTTTTTTATTGTTGGGATTGATTTTTCAGGTGAATTAGAATGTTGGGTTGTTTTGGATTTGATTAGTGTGTTTTATTTAGTTGCTGTGGTTTTTTTGTTTTTGTTGTTGCAGGAGTTTGATCTTGCTGCTCTATAGAGGGAGTGTAATTATAATGATTTGTGGTAGAGTGGGAATTGGGGTATGCTTTTGTACTTGTTTGCTGGAAAATTATGGACGGTGACCGAAAAATGGCCGTTCCTCATGTTGATGGGTCTGCTGATGGTGCTCAGAAACTTAAAGCAGCATTGCACGGGTAATTCATAAAAGTCTGCTATGTGTTTCATTTTCTTTTACTTCATTGCAATCAATGATGGGGTTAAGGAGGTTTTTGCTAATTGTTAAGAATCTATTTGTAGGAGGACTACTGGTCCTACTAGGCGTTCTACAAAAGGGCAATGGACTCCTGAGGAGGTGATGTTTTGGATACTTGAACAACATAGTTAATCTTTCTTAAGTTTGAGTAATGATTTAACTTTTAATATTCTTCTTCTTCTTCTTCTTCAGGACGAGACATTGCGGAAGGCTGTTGAACGTTTCCAAGGAAAAAATTGGAAAAAAATAGGTAGCATATTGATGTTTCAACTTATTCATTATTATTATATGTATGTATATGAAATGAAATTATTCTTTACCTATCACCACTGGAAGGGACTAGTTTTTTTGAAATGAACATTGCATGTGTCCATACTTAAATTATATGTGTCCATACTTAAATTATATGCCTCCAAGGAGTTTCCTCAGTTACATGTTGGTAGTCTTAATTGCATCAGTTTAAATGAAGTAAAAACTTTGTAATGTTGGGGTGTGATTTTTTGTATTGAATGTCTGATGTAAAGAACATAAAACCAATCTTTAGATCCTCAAAACTTGTTTTGTAGTCTACTCTCATATTTCGCCAGCCTTTTCTTTTTCGTGGGTTCATTTTTCTACATGTTAATCTTCTTAAAGCAGTGTTTAGCTTATGCAACTTTGTTTTTATACATTTTGTTTCATAACTTGTCTAATTGCTACTTATATATGTCTGAAGCGGAGTGTTTCAAGGATAGAACTGATGTACAATGCTTACATAGGTGGCAGAAAGTGTTGAATCCCGAGCTTGTTAAAGGGCCATGGTCTAAAGAGGTAGTCTATATCTCCCTTTTATGTTGTGTGTTAATATCTCTACATGTAGAAGTGGTTCTTTATCTTTTAGTTCTTACCTTAACTATCTATAAACCAGTAACTGCTATTAGAGCTTCTTTGAGACTGTTAGCTACATTTCGATCCTTGGGTTCCTCATTATTTTGATGTGGCCTTGGGTTATATCAACTTTCTTGTTATATATATCTACTAATCCAAATATGTAAATAGGAAGATGAAGTGATGATTGAATTGGTGAACAAAATTGGGCCTAAAAAGTGGTCAACTATCGCACAACATTTACCTGGGCGTATCGGGAAGCAATGTCGAGAAAGGTATGGGTGTTGGATTTCTCTAATTCTTTCATATATTTTCAAAGTATCTTTTGCTTACAATTATTTTTCCCTATTGGGATTATTTATCCTTATAACCTTATTAGATTAGCAGGAGAATATCGTATGAGATTTATAGTTGTATCTTTAGAAGATCTTAGAGTATCTTTATTCTTATAGCCTTGTCAGCGAGTACCTAGAAAGTATCCCCAAATGTCACTATTTTGTCTATATGATATTTTCAGTTTTTAAACTTGAGTTGTCCTTCATTTGTTTTCCTTCTTCCCTATTGAGTTTTGTAAGTTTCCATGCAATTGTATATATTTTGTTTGTTTTTGCAAATGAATCTTTCCGCTAATCTCTTAAGAGTGGACTCTGGCAAGAACTTTGGAATGCATTGAGGAAGAGAGCCATTCCAAATTTACGAATCTAAATCTACCTTCCATGTGATCAGCGTTAGATAGAATCACCGGCTCAACTTGTTGACAACGTAAGAAAAAGCTATCGCCGTCCAATTACAGTGAAATTGAGTGCAAGGCTAGAAAAGCTGATTCGGGAACTGACCTTGCCAGAACATTGTTGAATGGTGGTACTTAAATCCGAGGAGTTTCATCAGAATTTGGTGGAGGAAGGGAATGAGGTGGATGTTCGGTGACATTGATAAAATAGCTAGTTACCATACTAGATTTTAGGGAAATAAAAGTTTAATTCTGCATTGAAACTGTGAAAACGATTCTTACACTGCAGAGCAGTTACAGTTCTGTATTTATTGAGAAGCCTAGGGCCCCAGCTAACTGAGGTAGTTACCTAGCAGAGACTAACTGCATGACTGCTAAGCAAAGATAAATAAAATATACAACCAGATGTTGAGTACTAGAGAAGACCCTCACATGATTAATATTTAATGCTTTTCCTGTTCTCTTTTGTTCACAAATCATATTCTAGGAACTATTTTGAAGTATATTTGGGGGGATGGTTCTCATTTTCGTTAGTATATTTTGTAAAATCTTATTAGGTGGCATAATCATCTTAATCCTGCTATAAACAAAGAAGCATGGACACAGGAAGAGGAGTTGGCTCTAATACGAGCTCATCAAATTTATGGGAATAAATGGGCAGAATTAACGAAGTTTTTGCCTGGAAGGTAAGTTCATATTTGATTATATTTCTATTGAGAAGATGTAACATGCTTGACTTCCATCTGCGGTCATAGGTCTTAATCATGTATGTTCTGGGACTGATTTCATCAGATACCAAAGTACTGCAGGTTCTGGTTTGATAAAAACTCAATACAAATCTTTTAATTTTAACTTAGTACTGCAGGAGATCCAGATGGTGTCATCAATGCCTGTTTTTCCCATGTCAAATTCTTCTAGTTATTCTGTCTTCTGCTTATCTGCATACTTTTAGTTTTGGTGACGTACTTGTACTTTAATGGAAACAGGACAGACAATGCTATTAAAAACCACTGGAACAGTTCTGTCAAAAAGAAATTGGATTCTTACTTGGCATCGGGCTTACTTACTCAGCTGCAGTCTGCACCTCATGATGGAAATCCAAGTCAATCAATGGCTACAACATCTTCAAGGGTGCAATGTAATGCAGATGATAGCGTTCTTCAGGGGACTGAAGGAGATGAAGGTTTAGAGTGTAGCCATGAGTCAGCTAATGCTCTCCATTTTCCATCCACTAGAGAGATGACCAGTGTTGACTTGCAAACTGTTGGGGGAGAATGTAGTCTTGGGACGGATCATAGTCCAAGTCAAGCATCCTGTTCAGAGCCATATTACATATCAATTGATGACACTACTACATGCATCCCAGAAATTGCTCATCACGAAGCATGTTCTTCTGAATTCAATGAACAATTCTCTCATGAACCTGGGAATTCCATAAATGAGGATTGCCAGTATAATTTACATTCCTTACCCAATATTTCATCAATAGACTTAGGGAAGGACTCCTCCCAGTTGCAAAGAGATTATATGGAATCTACAGGTCCTAGTGGAATACGAGACTTGGCGAATGCTTCAATGCCCATGGAAACTACAGCTACAGATGCTGCTAAACCAGATCATATGCTGATATCTGATGATGAATGTTGCAGAGCCCTATTTCCAGAGGCAAATAATGATATATGTTTTATCCCAGGAGATTATATTAAAGATGTTGATACTGTTGAATTTTCTGGTCAACCCCCATTTGTTTGTCAATCATGTCATTTTCAGATTTCCGAAAATTGTGAAACCTCAACTCTGCCATTAACTTGCCCTCAGTGTTCTAATAATTTTAAAGGGATGACATCCTCCCAATCTACTCGACCTGTACATTCCGCTGAGCCTGAGGATCAGCAGTTTGTTTCCAGTGCACCTGATAACTTCACTTATGCCATTGACATGCCCATTTCTCCTTGTATTGATGCTACAGATGGTGCAGTAATGCGAGATGTTAAGCAAACCTGTTATCCAACAGATGAAAGGCCAAACATGCACACAGAAAAGGAGGGCAAGGGAGCACTGTGTTATGAACCTCCTCGTTTTCCGAGCATGGATATTCCTTTCTTGAGCTGTGATCTTGTACAATCTGGGGGTGATATGCAGCAAGAATTTAGTCCTCTGGGTATCCGCCAGTTTATGATGTCGTCTATGAACTGTCTGACTCCATCAAGGTTGTGGGACTCCCCTTCTCGTGATGATAGTCCAGAAGCATTATTGAAAAGTGCAGCTAAAACTTTTACGGGTACACCATCAATATTAAAAAAACGACGCCGAGATTTGTTATCCCCACTTTCCGATAAAAGAATTGGCAAGAAACTTGAGACTGAGATGACATCCTCTTTGTCCAAAGCCTTTTCTAGTTTGGAAGCAGATATACTCTCTCCATCTTCATTGCAAAAGCAAAACTCTGAGGCTCCAGTTTTTGACGACGATAAAGAAAATTATGGACAAGCTGATAAAGGTAAACAAGTAGAGGAGATAATTAAATCTGCAGTTTTGGAAGAAAAGATGTCCCAAAGAGATGCTCTTGACAGTAATTCTCCTGGTAAGGTTAAGCAGCAACCTTTTGATGTTGATTCTAAAATGAAGATTGATGCTACTACTGCTGTTGAGATTGTAAGTACTATGTACAGTTTATTTTCTCTTGTAATTGCTTGTATTCTGGAATTACTTCTCCACCTGTCCCCGCTCCCTCTTATTTATTTGTTCTGTTTATCAGGTGCAACAATCTTCTAGAGTTTTGTCTGAACATGATAGGAACGACCTTTCATTATATTCATCTGATGAAGTTGGTGTTAGTGACAGAGTTCTAGGTTCTAGTGTTATAATTCCCAGAAATATGAACAATAGGAGCTCGGAAATTGCTCCAAACCAGAGCATTCCTTCAAAACCATCTTCTGAGAGTCAACGCTCAAGATTTAGCTCTCCTTGTGTTCGTGCAAAGGAGCATGAAAATCTTACAGTTTCTGTTACTACTCGTGCAAAAGCTCCAGAGGAGAGTTCGGGGGATCAAAGTAAAAATGATGGAGGATTTGAAACATGTAACCTGTAATGTTCTTTAAATTTCTTGTTATTGATACCAATTTGGTACTTCGTAACAGTTCTATTTTAACTTGAATTATTACCAATGCTCATACTGTTTCTAACTATCTGCTTCTTTGATGGTAGATTTGGTGGAACACCTTTCAGGAAAGGTTTTGAATCGCCTTCTGCATGGAAATCTCCTTGGCTCAGGAATACTTTTCTCTGTAGCCCAAATGCTGAAATTACAATTGAGGTGCTTTAGGTTCTGTTGGATAATTACTGTAATGATCTTGAAGTATATTTTGATTTTGACTTGCCGAAATACTTTAAACATATTTTCTCAGGATTTTGGATTTTTCAAAAGCCCTGGAGGTGATAGAAGCTATGATGCTATTGGATTGTTAAAAGAAGTTGGTGAACAAACTGCTGCTACATATGAAAATGCACAGGAGATTTTGAATAATGATACTCCTAAAGCATTACCTAAAGGCACAGCAGGAGATGACAAGAATTGCGACGACGAAAATAATGATTCTAACAATGCAAACAATTCTAAATTGGCTTCAAATGCTTTGGTAAGTTGAATTTAATGATCATCCTCCAAGAAAGATAATGTCTGATAAACCTCACTTTTGCCAATACCCCTTATAGCTTAATATGATTTTTTTCCTCAGGTTGAGCGCCGCGTACTCGACTTTAGTGAATGTGGATCACCTGATAAGAATGATAGCAGCAAATCGTCAGCTAGTCAGCCATGAAGCTTGTCAAGCATTTTGTCACATTTGTTGAAGGATTGTAGATAGTCCATTATCAATCAGGCTTCAGTTGTAACAATTACAGCTGTCATTGTCAAGCATATATGTGTGTATGTACCATTTGTAAGATTAGTTCTTTGTTTTCAGTTACTACATTGATAAGACTGAATTTGTAATTGACATCAAATGCACCCTGTCATATAACAATTCTTGTTTTGAGAAAATTACAATGAAATTAAATGATTGGCCTTTTCTCATGAATCATTTTCGGTGACACGTGTCATCTTCCCGTACTTAGACAGAAGCACCTAAAAATAGAGGAATGGGAATTCTCCGTCAAAATTATGCCGCTAAATATAAGATTTTTTTAGAGTTGTTTTATTTCAAAACCTAAATTTCATATCATAGTAAATTACTAAATAAAATACTCCTCCCATATCATATTTGACACTTTCATTATTATTATCTTAATTATTCTTGTCTATAGTAATAGTCTAATTATATAACTAAGGAACTATCATTTTATTTCTATTTTTATTTTTATAGTATTAATAGTAAATTAGTAATCAAAGGAAACAAAGAAATAATTTGAGCAGGTTCGATGTCATTTTCATCATCGTCACTAGGGCTGTTATCGGTCCGGTTCGGTTCGGATAATTGATATCCCGATTCATGGACCGAAAACTTATCCGGGTAAACCGGAACCGGTCCAGCACAGTGATGGATAAATTTTTGGACCGAAACCGATCCAACAATTTTGGGTAACCGAAGACCGAACCGAATTAGATCTTTTTTAATAAAATAACCGAAATCGGATCGTTGTTGTTGATCGGGTAACCGGACCACCCGATACACAAAAAAAAATTAATGAAATTTCATGTTTATTTATGGGTTTCCAAACTGTACATGAAATGAAACTAATGATTTTACATATGAAATTAACAAGCAGCATTTCATAATCACTTATATAATATTCCAACTTATATAATATACCAAGACAAATATTAATGTTTTGATAAGAGGCTACCAAAGATAATTGTATCAAAAATACATGAGGTTTCAAAATGACAACCAGCAGCAGCATTTCAAAATGATAAGTCAAAGTAAACTCAAAAGATCATTACATTTCATAATGCCTCAGAACAATCTCATCATTGGCATTGTATTCAAGTTTCAGCAGCAGTAGATGAAACACCCAAATCTTCACCAAAATGATATGTCAAAGGTTCATCTTGTGGCTCCTCAAGCTACAACACAAATTTGAAAAGTATTAGTTAAGATAGAATAATAATAAACATGTATTAGTTAGAATTGAAAGAAGACATGAAAAATAAACTTACAATAGAAGCAATGCACCCTTCTTTATTCCATATTTCTCCTTCACCCAATCACCTCCACAAAGCACCATTTCAACTGTCTTAGTTTTCATAAAAGATCTTTTCGGATCAATAATCCTTTTCCCAGCACTAAAAGTTGCTTCTGAAGCAACAGTAGTAACTGGAACAGTTAGGATATCCTTTGCCAATTTACTAAGAACATGATATTTGGCCTCATTTCCCATCCACCAAGTTAAAGCATCAAATTTAGCATTAGGGGGAACTTTCAAAGGAGGCTCCTCAAAATATAATTCAAGGTCAGATTTGGAATTATTACCCACAACAGTTTCTAAAAACATTTCAAAGTTCCTCCTTCCCAATCCAGAAGTAGATCCTACTTCTGGAGATTCAGATGCAGCAGTAGGGGTAGTTGCATCATTGGTTCCATAGGAATCTTGATACAATTGGAAGAGGGTACTTAAATTTTCAGACAACTGTTGTTGATATGTATCTGATTGAGTGGGATTTGGATACAAAAAGGGGTATACCCATTTGATGAAGATCATCTTATACCTATTGCATAAAATAAAGTATAAGGTAACAACAATGGCCTCAGAATAATTCATTAGGAAAGACAACATTAACAATTAATGACCTCAGAATTATTGTTCATCATTGGCAGCATTAACAATTAATGAGGTAACAGAATAGGCCACAACCCCAACTAAAGTCACCAAGAGGTAACAGAATAGGCCTCAGAATCTTGAATTCTAATAATGCAGATCAAGAAAACATGTCATCATAGGCACTATTAAACCACAACTAGCAAGGCAACTTAAATGAGAAAATAGGCACTATTAAGTCACAACTCACTAATATGCATATCAACAAAACAATCCATCATAGGCCTCAGGTAATCATAATTCATACAATTCAAGAAAAGATTTCATCATAGGCACTATTAAACCACAAGTCCACAACCAGCAAGGCAACTTAAATGAGCCTATCAAGAACAGGATTACAGGATCCATCATATACCTCAGGTAATCATAAATAATTCATACAATTCAAGAAAAGATTACATCATAGGCAGGCAGTAGGCACTATTAAACCACAACTAGCAGCAAGGCAACTTAATAAGACACAATTAAGTCACAACTCACTACTATACATATCAATAACAGGATACTAATCATGCACCAGATAATAATCATTCATATCAAGATCAGAGAATAATAATCATGCCTCAGATAATAATCATACTGTTAGAACAAGATGTGTTCTGATCAATATTCTTAGTTTTGATGATAACAAGGATATGAATTTTGTGTGAGATAATGTGGTACTCTAATACATTGCAATTTCCCTTTCAGGAAATATATAAAGAGTATGCACAAATCAGCGCTCAGAAGCTTTGTCTCAGAAGGTTCAGCATGCAACATCAGAACATGGTCTGGCAAGACATCAGAAGATGGTCAAGGCAGAATCAGAACATGGGTCTATGGAAGCATCAGAAGAACTTGAGATCAGAAGCAGAAGCACTGAAGTTCTCATGGTATCACGCTCAGAAGCACTTCAAGGTCAGAAGACAAGAAGATGCTATGCACCAAGCTGTTTGACTCTGATGATATTCAAACGTTGTATACACAAACATCAGATCAGAAGAAAGTACAGGTGGCAGGCTACGCTGACTGACAAAAGGAACGTTGGAAGCTATTAAAGGCAACGTCAGTAGACACAGCGTGAACAAGGCTCGAGGTAGTTGACAAAAGCGTGAAACATTAAATGCAATGCTGTACGGAATACGCAAAGCATTAAATGCTCCCAACGGTCATCTTCTCAAGTGCCTATAAATATGAAGTTCTGATGAGAAGCAAGGTTACCAATCCTGAACAAACTTATTCTGAAAAACTTGCTGAAACGCTGTTCAACTCAAAGCTCAGAAACTTCATCTTCATCAAAGCTCACTACATTGCTGTTGTAATATATTAGTGAGATTAAGCTTAAACTTTAAGAGAAATATCACTGTTGTGATTATAGCTTTTCAGAAGCATTTGTAATACTCTTAGAATTGATTACATTAATTTGTAAGTAACTAGGGTGATCAAGTGTTGATCAGGATACTCTAGGAAGTCTTAGCTTGTGTCTAAGCAGTTGTAATTAGAGTGATCACGTGGTGGTCAGGATACTCTAAGAAAGTCTTAGCTTGTGTCTAAGCATTTGTTCCTAGAGTGATCAGGTTGTGATCAGGATACTCTAGAAGACTTAGTCGTGGGCTAAGTGGAAAACCATTGTAATCTGTTGCGATTAGTGGATTAAATCCTCAGGTGAGGTAAATCACTCTGTGGGGGTGGACTGGAGTAGTTTAGTTAACAACGAACCAGGATAAAAATAACTGTGCAAATTGTTTTTATCGTTCAAGTTTTTAAGACTACACTTATTCAAACCCCCCCTTTCTAAGTGTTTTTCTGTCCTTCACATACATCATAGGCTAAGATGTTCATACCTTGGATCAAGAACTGCACCAATAGAAATCAATGTATTAGACTCTGACCAATACTTGTCATATTTCAACTTCATTTCACTAGCAAGGGCCTGCAACTGAGGATTATGTGAGATTCTTGAAGCATTATCAAGTAAAACCTTCACTCTGTAAAGCTCAGACAAAAACAGATTAGCAGTAGGGTAAGATGTGCCACTAATAATTGATGTCACATCAGCAAAAACCTCCAAAAACTTGCAAATATCATGAACATCTTCCCAATCATTTGCATCAGGCAAAAAACTGAGAAATGCACCATTTTCCTCAGCATATCTAGGCCACACTTCTCTGTAATGGTATGCAGTAGACAACATCAACCAAGTTGAGTTCCACCTAGTCTTTGTATCCAACACTTGCATTCTGCCTTCAAGTTGCAACTCATCAACAATCTTTTTGAATGATTTGCATCTTGTTTCAGAATTGAGCAAGTATTTGACACCATTTCTTATCTTATCAACAAACACCTTAATCATATCAAGCCCATCCTGCACCAACAGATTTAAGATGTGTGCACAACACCTTACATGAAATAACTTACCACCTAAGGGTAAATTTCTCCTACCAGAATAATCCCTCTTCAACCTAGCAATGCAATTATCATTGGCATTGGCATTATCAACAGAAATAGATGCTACCTTATCCCTTATTCCCCAATCATCCATTACCTTTATCAATTCCCTGCACAAAACCTCTCCAGAATATGGTGGTGGCACATTCTTAAAAGATAAAACTCTTTTATGAAGTTGCCATTTTGAATCAATGAAATGACCAGTCACAGTCATATAGCCTATCCTCTGTTCACCAGACCACCACAAGTCAGTGGTGAGACTGACCCTATTAATCAAAGCCATAGACCTTTTCATTTTAATTCTCTCAGCCTCATAAAATGTCTCACAATCAAACTTAACCTGTTGCCTAGTAATCTTTTTGTACCATGGATAAATCTCTTTTAGAAACTCATTAAAAATAACACATTCCATAACAGAAAAAGGAAATTCATGACCTAAAATCATGTGTGCTGCAATTTCTCTAACCCTAGCATGATTATATGTCCAAGTAGCTAAACTAGGAGTATTATCACCTATGTTTAATCTAGACTGAGCAAACTCTTTCTCATTATTTCCTTTCAACCTTAACCTTCTCTGAATACAAGCATCTAAATGTTTCTTACCATTAGAGGTACTCTTCCACTTTGAATCATATGTGTAAAGCTTTCCACACCATCTGCACTTCCACTTCTTAATGCCATCTGGACCTACAATCAGCACCATTTCAGAATGAACAACAGATTTTTTGGGACGAGGAGCTCTACCATCAACATTTCTCTGACTCTGGGAACTCTGAGCTTGGGCAACTTGAGGGGTTGAAGCATCAGTGTTTGTGTTTGTAGTATTTTGAGTAGGGGTCTGAGTAGTAGTATTATCAGTGGGGTTGATTTGAGTAGTTGTATCACTCGGAACTGGAACCTCCATATCCATCAACTCACCAATCTCTAAATTACCTCCATCCGTTGTCTCCTCTTCCCCGATGTCACCAAGCAACAACTCAATATCAATAAGATCATCCACCATTGTTGGAGGAGTCAATGATGAATCTTGAAACGACATGGAAGAAAATACAAAGAATTAAACAATAATATAATAGTAAACTGTAACAAAACTCAACAACAGAAGCCCAACTTTATTTAGAACAGTATAAGAAAACCTAATCGAGCTTTATTATCATTTATGAATCAAAAAAACTCAGTATAAGAAAACCCTAAAGATTTATTAATCTTAATCAAACTTGAAAATTGAAATAGGCAAAACTTAGGTCAAAATTGTAACATGCATTTCATTTATAAAAAGTTTAGGTCAAAACAAATTAGGGCTAAACAAAATAGGGCAAAACAGCAACATACTATAGAACGAAGCATCAAACCTAACATGCAAACATGGTAAATAGCATGAAATTTATGTGAAATATAACAATACAAAAAGATTGAATACATTACAGTTATACGAAGAAGATACTCCAAGATATCTCTCTGAAACAGATACAAGAAATCACGATTCAAGAAGAAGTAAAAACAATAACTAGTGTGTGAGGATGAGGAGTTATCATCGGAGACAAGGAGGGGAAGAGGAGGCCGTCAGAGGTGGCTGAGGTAGAGACATGGGAGGAGGAGAGGAAGAGAGACACGTGAGTGAGAGAGGGAGGAGAGGACCAGAGGAGTCTGAGAGTGAATGAGAGAGAGTGGGAAAAAGTGAGGAAATGAAATGACAAGGCTATTTATATTTTTATTTTCGGTTACTCATTGGATATTTGGTCCGGTTCTTCATTTTGGATTCGGATATTTTTTTATCCATTACCGTCCCATTCACTGTTTCGGTCGGTCCATTGGACCAGTTCCATCGGTCTGGATCCCGGTCCGGTTCTCGGATCCGCATTCCCAAATACAGCCCTAATCGTCACCATCCTCAATATAATCGAAATTACATTGCTACCCTTACTATACGGAATTTACACAAGTGTCCTTTAACAAATACGGCGTCAGGTATTTGTCTCTACCTGTATGTTTGCAATCATTTCTCATTATTAATCCTAACATTGTAATCCACTACGAATCTTTCAACTATATTTTATTTCCATTTTAGAATATCTTCAATCATAGAAGGGTTATTTATTTATCTAGTTAATTAATCATCTCCGAGTATAGATCGCATTTCATTTCCATATTATTATTACAGCAGCATCACCACCGTGAAACATGGCGTTTCTCCGGTCCCTTCCACAACCACTAAATCCATTATCATCCACTGATTTCCTTCATCATCACCGGCTTTCCTATCCTCAACAACAACAACATCACATCAATTTCCCCGTCACAAAAACCACCGCTCTCAAAGATTCTGATCTTTCTAGAAGCTTACATGGTTAATTATCTGCAAACTTATCTTAATCATCATCATTATTATGCTAATCATGATTAATTAATTCTGAAAAATAAATTTATGATTTGACATTGTAGATTCTAAATCTCAAGTCTCTGATGCTGTTCCTCTTTTATCTTCCTCCCAGGTACTCACACTACTGTATAACATTTCTTCAAACTTTCATCTTTTATTTCCATTCTGCATTTTTTTTGTGTGATAAATTATTGTTACTATAGTTTTCGTGAAAATTAATGTGTATGGAAATAATATTTTTTTAAATAAAAGAGGGTTAATAAGTAGAAATAAAATAATTATTTGAAGTATGTGGTGTTGGTGTTACTAATAATACATGTTTTTACTCATTCTTTTGCATGTATAAGGTCTATGAAAAGATGAAAACATTTAGAGAAAACATAAAGGGAAAGCAGCAATATCTTGCCATGTATTCTGGTATTTTTGGTGGGATAACAACTGATCCAGCAACTATGGTTATTCCTATGGATGACCATATGGTCCATAGGGGCCACGGTGTCTTTGATACTGCAGCAATAATGGACGGGTTAGTGACTTCCATCTCAAATTTAAAACTAAGATCGTCTAAATTTGTACTATAATTCAAATATAACGAGTTTTCTTAGCTTCTATATATGCCTTTAGTGGGTTCAAATTATGTCAAGGAAACAAAATACAGATGAAGAATGACATTCAAATATAACGAGTTTGCTTATTTTTTCTAACATTGTGTTTTATACTTTGAAAACTAAAGGTATCAGTTGATAACTTCATATATTTTATGCTTTACAGGTGTCTGTACGAGCTAGATCAACATCTGGATCGCTTTTTAAATTCAGCATCAAGGTCGAAAATAGATCTCCCGTTTGATCGTGAAAGTATTCGAAGAATTCTTATACAAACTGTGAGCGCTTCTAAATGTCGAAATGGATCACTAAGATACTGGCTATCAGCAGGACCGGGTGACTTTAACCTCTCTCCCTCTGGCTGCCACCAATCGGTACTTTATGCAATTGTAATACAGGACATGTCACCAGCAGCGGACTCAGTTAAGTCCAAGGGAGTTAAAGTCATCACTTCATCTATTCCGATAAAACATCGCATGTTTGCCATCACTAAGAGTGTGAATTACCTTCCGAATGTGCTTTCAAAGATGGAGGCGGAAGAAGCTGATGCTTTTGCAGGCATTTGGCTTGACGATGAAGGTTTTGTTGCTGAAGGGCCTAATATGAATGTAGCTTTTGTAACTAAAGAGAAGGAACTTATAATGCCACACTTTGACAAAATTCTAAGTGGGTGTACAGCTAAGAGAGTTTTAATCCTTGCTGCGCGTTTGATCGAGCAGGGTAAGCTTCGGGGGATAAGAAAGAAAAACGTGTCTGTCGAAGAAGGGAAGAAAGCAGATGAAATGATGCTTCTTGGTAGCGGAGTTCTAGTTTGCCCTGTAGTGCAGTGGGATGAGCAGATTATTGGAGATGGTAAGTAATTTCAAGTTTTCTCCGAATCGATTAAATTTCCTTAGTTTAAAAGTTAAATATGAACATGCCTTATTATCAGCAGATTGAATGATCTTTACTTTACCCTTTGTAAGCTTATTGATTTGGTTTTTCTTTATTGTAGGCAAAGAAGGCGATATAACACACGATCTCTCAAATCTAATTGTTGAAGACATGAAATCAGCATCTCCCTCTGTTAGAACACCTGTTATATATTGACCCAACTTTATTTCCTTCTGAAGATGTGTGATTATGAACATTCATTAGTAGTTGTGATCCTCAAAATTACCTACATTTTTGTTTCCCTAAGCTTTCCATTTTGACTCATTTGCACATTTGGAGATAGTGAAGTCCATTTGATCTGAAATTTTGTAGTTAGGTTTGTATAATAATGTATAAAGGTTGTATGCCAAATTTGAGGTTCAAAATATTCCTTCACAATTAGGATTATTAGGTAATATTCTAAAGATTTGTATTTGGACTCTAATTTATATGATCTAACATAAGTTGATTTAATTGGTAAAGAGAATTCATACTATATCACAAGAATATAGATTTAACTTCTGCGGCAACGTGACAATCTTGTGGTGGTAATTTATCAGTATTTATGTAGCTGTTCTCTGAATGCCTTGAGATTTGTTTTTTTTGGGGTTTAAGTCGCGAGATACCCAATATACATAATTGGAATAGTCTTTGGAGTATTAAAGCGCCGGCTAGAGCTAAGCATTTTCTTTGGAGAATTTGTCATGATTGTCTACCCTTCCGAGTGAGACTTCGTTAACGTCATGTTCCATGCCCGGTTGAATGTCCTTTTTGCAATAATAGTTTGGAGGATGCGTGGCATATTTTCTTTGGATGTGCGGAAACAAATCAAGATTGGCAGGCAGCAGGTTTGAGTAATATTATTGATCACCGTATTCTTTCTTTTGATGATGTAAAGTTACTAATCTTTGATATATGCACAAAGGAAGATAGAAATACAGCTGGTGGAGTTGCAGTTATGTTAGAAGGTTTGTGGAAGAATAAGAACGACTTCATATGGCATAATGAAAGGGAGGAAGCAACAAAGGTTGGGTAGTTGGCTAACCATAGTTGGCAGGAGTGGTTTACGGTTCAGAATAAATCAGAGGATGACCATATTCCTCAACATAGACATATATGGGAACCACCACCTCCTGGTTGGCTCAAATGTAATGTGGATACGGGTTTTAACAAGAGTTGTAGCACTTCTAACAGAGGGTGGTGCATCCGTGACACTTCGGATAATTTCCATACAACAGGTACAACTTGGGAAGTTGGTGAGGTTTCGGTCCTTGAAGGGGAAGCATTAGCCCTCAAGGACGCAATTCATATAGCTATCTATACGCGTATAAACCGCATCATCTTCGAAAGTGATTCCCTTCGGGTAGTTCAAGTTCTAAGAAATAAAATAATTGGTAATTCGGAATTCTTTACTACTTTGAGAGTCATTCAATCTACTCTTTGTAATTTTCCCAACTTTGAGGTGAAGTTTATCAAACTTCAAGCGAATATGGTTGCTCATTCGTTAGCAAAGGCGGCCAATTCTTGGGCTAGACGTAGTATTACTCATGATATTCCTTCTTGTATTGATCTCTTAATTTATAATGAAAGAAGTTAGTTTTGTTTTGAAAAAAAAGTCTTGAGATTTGTGGCGAGTCTTCAAATTCAATTAATTAAAAATTTTGTTTTAACAAAAAAATTTTTAATTTTTATGAGTTATGTTAAGAGTCCCACATCGGACATTATATGGCCAGGACATGTGCTTATAAGTGGGGACAATATTCATTCTACAAGCCGATTTAGTAGGGTTGAGTTAGGCCCAACCACACTTCTTAACATGGTATCAAAAGCTTCGTTTAAGATCGGGTGGGCCACCTATTATGGTTTCCGCTATCGGGCCACCCACCGTTTATTTCCACGCTCCAGACCAGATGTCTAGTCCTGGGCGTGAGGGTGTGTGTTAAGAGTCCCACATCGGACATTATATAGCCTGAACATGTGCTTATAAGTGGGGGCAATCCTCATCCTACAAGCCGATTTAGTAGAGTTAAGTTAGGCTCAACCACACTTATTAACAAGTTACAATATAATTATATAACGTGTTAAGTTCATTAATATTGATCATATTGGAATATTGTAAAGTTATACAATTTTGGCATGTGTGTTGTCTTGTTAGAATATTAAAAATTATTTTATTAGAATATTAATTAATTCTTTAATATAATATTTTGTACTATCTCCTTGTCATAGTAATTAAGATTTTTTCCTATTTTTTTCTCCAATTAGTCAAGTGATTGGAATTCACAATTTTAAAAGTTATATTGAATATTATAAAATGAACGAAGCAGAATGAACTAGAGTAGAATGAATTAAAATGTCATTCTATTTTTTAAATAATTGTCCGTTTATTTTTCGTTCGTAATTGTCCGTATCTATTTTACTGATTTTTATTCTACTCTTTGTAGATTATTTTTGCAAGTGCCCATTGGTAATGGGTTCAATTGCAATCCATAGATGAGTGTTATAATATAAATATCTTTAAAATCAATTTCAAAATGAAAAAAGAAATGGTTTCATTCTTGATGGTTGTGAGTTCTTGATTTTTAATTTTAAATGCAAATTTCAAATCCCAAACTTATTCAATAAAAATGGAGTTGAGTTAGTTTTTTTTTTTTAAGTTACAAAATAATTTTCTCACTATATAAAAAATAAAAATAAAAAGTTTGTTTTTGTTTTAACTAAGACACCAATAATAGTCACTTACCACTTCAATCGCCATTCTGACTTTTATTGGTCACCACTCTAACTACTGCCAACCATAACGTTGATCACTATTTCATCCATTTTTTATCATCAATATAGTCACCATTTTGACCACTATCATCCATCACTATGTGAATTATTGATCATCCCTCCATTCACCTCTGACCACACTAGCAACTACCATTATGACTATAGTAAATTATCATCAATCACCAACACTGAATACTACTCTAACCACCGCAAACTACCATTCTGACCATTAATAATCATCATTCTGAAATGTATTTACCCATAAACACCACTTTTAACCACATGAATGTCATGTTTTTCTTAAACCATGTCGCCCTTAAAGGCCTCATGTTTGAGGGAGTATGGACTGTTATGTTATAATTCAAGTCCTCTTTGATTTCATTTGTGTCAGTCTAACAGTGATCCATCTCGTAAAAAGAACAGACATGCCCGTCACATCACCCGACATGACCGGGATGACTCACCAAGCGCTTCTCACTACCAGTGGGACCATTCTGTATGAAGCAAATAATCTCAAGTTTTTGATTGGCTAAATAGTGTCAGTTGTATTGAAGGGGTGAGTCATCCAACATAGTGGACTAAAGCACAATTCAAGATATGTGCGGTCAAGTTTATAGACGAAAGATTGACTTCCTCAAAGGATGGATTAAGGCTATATATATAGTCATCTAAAGATTTAGGTTAGATCATGGCTTATTCATAGATCACTAACCCCAAAAATACTTGTACCTTTGTGTATCCCAGACAGGGACTCAACTATTCTCTACTTACTACAAGTACAATTGACGCCCATTGTAGGCCCCAATAAAATTGAATTAGGATACACTCTCTCTTAAGAAGTTTTAGTAGCAAAATCCTCGTTCCACAATGGTGAGGGCTTCCTCCAACAATAACAATCCATTTGTCATATTAAAGATACAAACCACTATAAAAGAGTTACTTCATCAAAACAAAATCCTATAAAATAACGTATAAAATCTTTAATAACAACCTTTAAAAACATAAAAATAAACTTCACTAGTTATGTCTAAGAATATCATGCCATGTACTTTTTAGTGAATTGTTTGATGTATAAGATTAAAATAATTATCAATAAGCCGTCTTAGCTCAGCTGGTAGAGCGCGTGGCTTTTAACCACGTGGTCGTGGGTTCGATTCCCACAGACGGCGAAAGTAATAAATTTTTATTATTTTTACTTTAATATACATATTTTTATTCTAATTAATTTTAAAAGTTTGGTATCTTGTCTTACAACCGACTAATTCAAAGGATCTGATCTCACCGCCCATTTAAAAAAATATTTTTATGTAATAATTTTAACTATTTATTAAAAAATATTTCTAAAAATATGACACAAAAAGAATAGATAAACTAACATATACAACTAGTCATTATTCACATAATTAAGTCGATTCACTATAACTCTTTTCTTCTTAACGAACAGGACAGAGCACCGATGGAAGGTGACTTCCGGTGACCTTTGCCGGTCGTTTTTTCTCATATCAACCAGCGGAAATCCAAGGGGCTTCTAGAAAGGGGTCTCTCACCATCTCGATTTTGGTTTAAACTCCTGGCTTTAGGGCTCAGGGACCTTATTGAGAAGGTGTTGGTAGATCCTGATTTAGGGCTTGTGGATTTTCTTGGTTCTCCTACGTTCGATAGATCGGTGTTCTGTTTTTTACCTCTTGGTGGCTTTCGGGTCGCGGGGTTTGGCTTTTCTGGCTCGAGCGGCTTTTCCGTATTCAGGATTCTTTTCTTCTCAGAGTTGGCATTTCTGTGTTTTTGATGGCAGCAGGACAGTTTAGGGGAGGCTTCGGTGGTCATTACCATGGGGGTGAGCGCTGGAATACTGTTAAGAAAAGGGTGTTTCGAGGATTGGCACCAAAGTGGGATTCATATCCGGAGGGGAGGATTCTGGGAGGGGAATCTCTAACCTCAGTGTACTTCTCAGAATTTCCTAATCGTATTAAGGCTGCAGACATTTTTGATCTTTTTAGATGCAGTGGGGATATTGTGGAAGTGGCCATTTCACCTAGGTTCAATAGAGTCGGGAAGAGATTCGGCTTCGCTAGATTTAGGGAGGTGGAAGATGCACGGATGCTGGCAGTCAGGCTCGACAACATTTTAATTGACGGTAAGAAGATTCACGCGAATATTCCAAGGTTCGAGAGAGGTTTGGCAGTGGCTAAGGGTGTTGGAGGAGGATCAGGGTTGTCGGGAGGTCGTCCTATTGGTACCCACAAGGCTTTTAGAGAAGGTGTTGGCTGTGGGGTTAGGAGAGCGGGGCTTTCTTTTGCTCAAGCAGTTCGGAGAGAGGAATTTGGGCCTGTTTCAGCCGAATCTTTATGTGTCGTGAATTTTAACTCTAGCAAGGAAGTCAGGGAGCGTTTCAACAAAGCCCTTGTGGGCCAGGTCTTGGTGCCAGGATCTTCTTACAATTTGAAAGCATTATTAGAAGTTGAGGGTATTTTCTCTGTTAAGGTTACGCCCTTGGGACCGAATCTTTGCCTTCTAGAAGATTTAGTTGAGGGGTTTCTCGAGGAATCTTTAGGAGAGGGAGAGCAGTGGTGGAAGCCTTTGCTTTCATTCGTTCGAAGATGGAAAGAAGATGATATTGACAATTGGAGGGCAACATGGATTAGGGTATATGGTCTACCTTGTCATGGTTGGAGTTGTGATCTTCTGGTGTCGTTGGCCAACTCTATCGGTTCCTTCATATGCGTGGACGATAATACGTCGAGCGGCACCAATATGGATATTGCTAGGTTCTTTCTTCGAATCCCTGTTGCTTATACTTTGAAAGAATCTTATTCTGTTCTCATTGATGGAATAGTGTTCAAAATCCTTTTGAGAGAAGAACAGTTCAGTGTGATGAAGACCTCAGTGCCCCCCCCTTGTAACTCTAAGGCGGGGAATTCCTCTTGTTCTGAGAGTGAGTGGTCGGAAAGCTATTCTGTTGGTCAGGGAGGGTTGGAAGGGGACGAGTCGTCTGATAGTATCTCGGAGTTTTCGATTAGCAATAAAGGGGATATACCTGTATTCAGCTGTGGCAATAATATTGAGGACTTAGGAGGTCACGCAGGGAACCTAATAGTCCCGGTCCCTTCTGATTCTAGTTGTTCTGCTGGCACTTTTGATAAGGCGATCGTTCTTGCGAAGGGTCTCGATACTTCGTCTCCCATCAAGATCAGAACCATGGAGCATGCCAACGTTATGTCAGCGGGTGATTCGAAGGAATCCAATGCGGTTAACTCTTCCCCTGTATCTTTATCAACTTCTGTTGTGGGGAGGAGGAGGATGCCCAAGAATCTTAAATTTCAACATTTCTTAGAGCTAAGTGGGAGGCACAGCAGGAATCCATTGCGTTCAAGAGGGAAGGGAACGCGGAAGGGGAAAGCTCGAGATAAGGTGACGTGCGAGTCTGGACATGCGGTTTCGGCCTGCAATCTGTCTACGGACGCTGCCATTTCTGTTTCGGCAGTGGCTGAGTCGTTTTCCCGTAATGTTCATGGCGAACAACCTGAATTTTCAGACATTTGTAGGAACAATGTCAGAAAATGGGATCATTTGAAGGATATAGGAGGGGTCAGAATCATGAAGGCTGTTGAGGCCCTTGGAGTGGTTTCGGTACCTAATCACATCTTAGGCAGCAGCAAGGCAGGGGCGCAGGAGAATTTTATTGTGTCTCAATGAATATCGGATCATTGAACATAAGAGGGGGCTGTAGCGTTCTGAAGCGCAGAAGGATTAGCAACATCATTAGAAAA
This sequence comes from Vicia villosa, assembly GCF_029867415.1. Classification (NCBI taxonomy): domain Eukaryota; kingdom Viridiplantae; phylum Streptophyta; class Magnoliopsida; order Fabales; family Fabaceae; genus Vicia; species Vicia villosa. Next base: position 176,900,185 of record NC_081183.1, on the reverse strand, counting down.
GGTCTGGCAGACATTTTTCTTATACAGGAAACAAAGGTTGTGGACATGAAGGATGATATCGCTAAAAGCTTCTGGAAGAATGAAGAGGTTGCCTACTCTTTCAGCAATTCTGTTGGTATGTCTGGAGGTATTATTACTCTCTGGAAAGAGGATACGGTGTCAGTGTTGAACAACTTTTCCGGGGCTGGTTTTTTAGGCATTAAGGTTTTATGGAAGAATGATTTGTACTATGTGATTAATATCTATTCTCCTTGCGATGTTCACAAGAAAAAACTCTTATGGGAGGCTTTGGTGAATTTAAAAAGGAAATTTACGGATGGAGAGTGGATTGTCGGAGGAGATTTCAACTCTATAAAGCACAGTAGAGAAAGGAAAGGGAGATCCTCTTCGGGTAATGTATCCGAGTGGAATGCTTTTGCGGACTTTATTGATGATTGTAATTTGGTTGATGTTCCTTGCAAAGGCAAAAGATTCTCTTGGTATAGTGGAGATGGGAAATCAATGAGTAGATTAGACCGGTTCCTTGTTGATAATTCCATTGTTAACAAGTGGGGAATAGTGGGCCAAAACATTTGTTCTCGGGATATTTCGGACCATTGCCCTATTTGGTTAGTCAAGGATAAGGAAGATTGGGGGCCAAAACCGTTCAAAGTCAACAACGAGTGGTTTAGCCTCAAGTCATTCATTCCTTTTGTTGATAAATCTTGGAAGGAAGCGATTGTGGAAGGTAGAAGCGATTTTGTGTTAAAGGAGAAGCTTCGGTTACTCAAAGATAGACTAAGATGGTGGAATAGAGAGGTTTTCGGGAGGATCGATTTGGAGGTAGAAGAGGAAGTGGTGAATATAAACAATAGAGATTCTATTTTAGAGGAGGATGATGCGTGGGATATGATGGATATTGTGAAAGGTAGGAAAGAGGCTTCTAGCCGGTTTTGGTTGAAGTTGAGAATCAAAGAGAACATGCTTCTCCAAAAATCGAGGTTGACATGGCTTAATGAGGGGGACTCAAATAGTGGTTACTTTCACAAGGCTATGAAAGAAAGGAGAAGGCACAATCACATAGGACCCATTAACTCTCTGAGGGGTATGCTTGAATCCGTTCAAGAGGTCAAGGAGGAGGTATATGGTCATTTTGCGAACAAATTTAGGGATACGGATAGGAATATACCTCTCTTAGAAGGAATGCATTTCAAAAGTCTTAGCTTGGAGGAGAGAGATTTTCTTGAAATGCCTTTTGGAGATATCGAGATCAAGGAGGCGATATGGGGTTGTGGTGGTACCAAAAGTCCGGGTCCGGACGGTTTTTCGTTTCTTTTCATCAAGAAATGTTGGCACATCATTAAGGATGAGTTCATAAACTTCTTCAAGGGCTTTCACTCCGGGAGTGATATGTCCAAGGCGGTGACTTCTTCTTTTTTGACTTTGATTCCCAAATCTCACAATCCGGTTGATTTGGACGATTATAGGCCTATTTGTCTTGTTGGATGCATGTACAAAGCTTTATCGAAACTTCTAGCGGGAAGATTGAAACGTGTTTTGAACTCTATCGTTTCTCCCAACCAAAGTGCGTTTATCCCGGGGAGACAACTCCTAGATGGTGTCATCATTGCGAATGAGGTTGTTGATTACGCTCTTAAAGAGGGAAGGAGTAGTTTTCTTTTCAAAGTCGATTTTGAGAAGGCGTACGATAAGGTGAATTGGAATTTCCTTAGGTTCATGATGAAGGAAATGGGGTTCGGGGAGACTTGGATGGGATGGTTGGAACGTTTGGTTTTTCAAAGTAAAATGTCGATTCTTGTTAACGGGAGTCCGACCAAGGAATTTTTGGTGGAACGCGGTTTGAGGCAAGGTGACCCCCTCTCTCCGTTTCTTTTTGTCCTCGTGGCGGAAGGCCTCACGGCCTTGGTGAAGAAAGCAATTATCATGGAAGAATATGTTGGTTTTCTTATTAATGGTAAATGTTCCGTGGACGTACTTCAATTCGCGGATGACACTTTATTGATTGGTGAAGGGAGTTGGAAGCAAATTTGGGCTATAAAGGCTATTTTGAAGGCGTTTGAAATGGTTTCCGGTCTCGACATCAACTATCACAAAAGTAAGTTGATTGGGCTTAATGTCTCCAACAATTTGGTCGAAGCGGCTTCTTCTCTTTTGGCTTGTAAGGTGGAAGGCAAAGTTTTCAATTTTCTTGGTATTTTTGTGGGCTCGAATCCTAGGAGGGTTTCATCTTGGAATCCTATTTTGGAGAAGGTTAAGAAGCGGCTATCGTGTTGGAAGAATCGGTATCTCAACTTAGGAGGGAGAATTACTCTATTGAAGTCCATCCTTTGTTCGCTTTCTATTTTTACGATGTCTTTTTTTAGGATGCCGGTTACGGTAGTTAAAGAACTCACCAAACTTCAAAGTAGCTTTTTGTGGGGCGGAACGGAAGAAAGTAGAAAGATTCATTGGGTGGGATGGAACGTTGTGTGTCTTCCGGTAGAGTTGGGAGGATTAGGAGTGAGGAAGATCGGCGATTTCAACGTAGCTCTCTTAGATAAATGGAGGTGGAGGATTCTTGAAGGTTCAGACTCTATTTGGTACAAACTTCTTTGTGCTAGGTACGGTGATATTTGCTTACAAGTGACCAACGGCGGAGATTTTACCCATTCCCGTAATACTCAATCTCTTTGGTGGAAGGACATTCTCTCTTTAGGAAAGAATTCCTTTAAGGATGCCATAGTGAACAACTGTAACTTTATGGTGGGAAAAGGATTTAATACATCTTTTTGGCATGCTAAGTGGCTTGGCGGAGTTTCGTTAAAAGAGTCTTTTCCTTCACTTTTCGCGGATTCTTTGCTTAAGAATGCGTCTGTTGCTTGTATGGGGGGCTGGAAGGACGAATTATGGCTTTGGGGAAGCTTCGGAATTCCTCTTTTTGCGGCTGCCAGCACCGTAGTCGGGTCTGCTGCCTGGCAGCTTCGTGAGAAAGTGGCAGCGGCCAGCTGCACTCATTTGGGCCGCGACTCGGTGGCTTGGGAGCTCGATTCTAGTGATATGTTTTCGGTAAAAACTTGTTATGATTTTTATGCAGGATTTTTGCGACCGTTTGGCCCCTCCAATAGACATGATGATGCTCTCAATCTCGTTTGGAAGATGGAAGTTCCGTATAAAATTAAAGCTTTTGGGTGGAGGCTTTTGATTAATAGATTACCAACAAAGGATCTCTTGAAGGTTAGAGGTATGACATTTTTGGATGATTCGGCTTATTGTGTTTTTTGTGGTTCGGATCTTGAAACTTTGGAACACTCTTTTTTTAAGTGTTCTATTGTAAAGTTGATTTGGAGGAATATAGCGGAGTGGATTAGTATGTCGGATGCGACGGAGGAAGACCCTAAGGGGAGTTTTATGTTTTGCTACAATTTTTGTAGAAACATGAAATTGAAGGAGGGAAGACTAAGTTGCATTTGGATGGCTTGTACTTGGTGTATTTGGTTAGTTAGAAACGGTATTATTTTCCGGAAAGATTCATGGAGCGTTCTTAATACGGTATGGGCCATTAAGACGTTAGTGTGGAGATGGTCTTTCGTGGGGGAGATTACTTACCCCAATTGCAATTTCTACGATTTTTGTAAGGATCTGTTGTATTATTTATCGTAGGATCAATTGGTGGGTAATGTCTTTTTGTCGAGTTTATCTCGTTACTGTGTAACAGGTTTTGAGAACCCTTAGTTCTCCATCTAATATATCTTGCTTACACAAAAAAAAATTATTCACATAATTATTATATAATATTCATTAAATTTATGGTTTAAAGAAATAAAAAAATAAATTGGAAAAATATTAGTCAAATACTTATCCAGTTAGGGAAGTAAACAAATAAAAAAACAACCAAATCAAACATTCAAACCAAACCAAACTAGGGGAATGATTTGTTTCTTTTCGGTTCAAAAATTGAATTAGTTTGATTCATGTTCTAGGTAGTTCACAAGTTTCATAGTAGAAGTCCTAAAAGCAAACCTAGAGTTAAAATGCACACATAACATGTAGACTTTCGCTTGGCCAAAAGCATAATTTTTTCCCTTCAATGTATCTATTAATGTCCAATTCAATCAGATTTTTGTTCACATAACACGTCGCACCACATGTGAACTATTTTAACCGCTCTTGGTAGATAAGGATAAAGTGTGTCATTTCATGCATTCATATTCATTATGAATCATACACTACTTCTGATATTTATTCATAGACTTATCCATTAGAGTGCTAATTTTATAGGTCACCCTC